>NC_060241.1:14326202-14926202 GCF_021155785.1 Neodiprion fabricii | reverse complement strand
CTATTCGCAGCACTACCTGCCTGTTATCTCTGAACACGAAGTTCTCCTTGCCTGCTTTACTTATGACCGTATTTTGCCTGCACCTAAAACAATCACGCGACGTTGCTTTAAAAATATTAACGCCGAACGTTTCCATCAGGACTTATGTTCAATAGATTGGCAATCAGTCACTGCCTTGGCGGATATCAATGCAAAGGTTGCCACCTTCTCTGACAGAATTACAAATCTCTACGATAAGCATGCCCCTCCTCGCACTTTTGTTGTACGAGGTAACCGACCATCGCCGTGGCTGACTCCTGAGTTGCGCAAAATTTTAAGAGCAAGAAACGCAGCTTGCCGTACCTACAGCCGTAATCATGAAGAAAGCGACAAGCTAATTCGCAAGCAATCGCGTAATCGTGCTAAAATAGCGATTCGTGATGCTATCACACGATATCATAGGGAAAAGTTTTAAAAGTGTAAATCGCCCAGGGAATTCTGGGATTATGTTAGTGAGGTGGGCTTGTCAGGCAAATCAGATCGTAACGATCAGCTCCCTGTCGATCCGGGCTCGCTGAATAGGCATTTTATTGGCAGTGGTACCCCTATGAGCGCCAGCGTTGAGCATGATGTTGTGCCACCGGTGGAGGGTTGCGACGAGGATAGGTTCTATTTTCGGCACGTTGGTAGCGACGAAGTTTGCAATGCTATACGGTCGGCACGTTCTAACGCTTGTGGTCCAGACGGTATACCCCTGCGATTCTTGAGAGAGTGCATGATGTCTATCATCCCTATTTTGCAGAATATCTTCGACTCTTCACTGCAAACAGGGGTTTTTCCATCTGGCTGGAAAAAAGCTCTGGTGCGACCTATCCCTAAGAAAAGTATGCCTAAAGTGCTGCAACACTTTAGACCTATTAGTATTTTAAATGCCACTGCGAAAATACTCGAGACCGTTGCCCACAGACAAATGACGGAATTCGTCGCTCAACGTGACTTGCTAGATCCGCATCAATCTGGCTTTCGAAAGTTTCACAGCACTCATTCTGCAGTATTAAAAATAGTTGATGATGTAAGAGTTGCCATCGACCGTCAGAAAGTCACATTATTGGTTGCGATTGATTTCTCGCGTGCATTTGACTTGGTAAATATTCAGTTGCTCTGTGACAAGCTGTATAATATGGGATTTTCTGCGTCGGCTTGTAATTGCTTTTGCTCATATCTGACGGGTCGGACTCAGGTAGTGGTGTCCCCCTTAGGCGAGCGTTCTCAACCCCTAGGTAGAAGTGCGGGTGTGCCGCAAGGTTCCATCTTGGGCCCGCTACTCTTTTCGTTATTTATCAACGACATCGGTTCTGTACTTAAGCATTGTTCGTACCATCTATACGCTGATGACTTCTGCATTTATCTTCATGTTTCCTTCAGCGACTTTCCGGATATCATTCGGCGCGTTAATGAGGACTTGACTAATGTTGCTAACTGGGCGCGATCCAACTCACTTCTCATTAATACTGCGAAAACCGGTGCAATTTGGTTTGGTTCGGGCAGCTTTATCAAAAGGCTCTCCTCAGTCGTTGCACCTGACATCCTGCTTAGCAACACCGTTGTACACGTTAGTGAGACGCTAAAGATTTTGGTTGTTACACTTGACTCTGCGTTAACTTTTCGAGCTGAATGCGGTGTAATTAGAAGAAAGTGTACGGCTGCTCTTTATCGTTTTCGTCGATGCGGGCATTCCCTAACACTTTCATGTAAGCTTACTCTGGTTAGGACTCTCATAATGCCCTACTTTGATTATTGTGCAGAACTATATGTTTCGATCTCAGGTAAGCTTGCAACGAAGCTTGGTAGAAGCATGAATGCCGCTATACGTTTTGTGACGGGTGTCAATAAGGGCAGCCACATTTCTCCCGCATACATACAGCTGAACCTGTTACCATACGCTTATAGGATCGAGTACCTAGCTATGTCCTTCCTGGCTTCCGTCTTGCGTACTGGCCAACCTTCGTATCTCGCAAATAGATGCAGGTTTAGGGCCCCTGATCGTCCTGGAACGAAGCGCGCGACGCATCTTGATCTTGTAATTCCTAAGGCATGTCTAAATTATTTGCGTGATTCGTTTTTTGTCTCGTGCGCCGAAAAGTGGAACAAACTCCCGATCTCCGTTAGGAACATGTACGAACGCCCTTGTTTTAGGCAGCATTTGTATGCCCATGTGCTTAGTAAATTTAAACGTGATAAAGGGTTGTAAGTAGCACCATTGGTGTGTAGCCTAGCCTAGTTATTAGTCACTAATTTCGTTTGCGCCCTTCTTTGTTATTTTTACTTTTTTTTTATTATACTAATGCCTATTTATTATACTATATAATATATATAATTACTATACCTAATAAGCACCTTGATATATTTCGCACAATGCTTAGGCTATAATAAATCTCTCCCTCCCTCCCTCCCCCCCCCCCTCTCTCTCTCTCTCTCTCTCTCTCTCTCTCTCTCTCTCTCTCTCTCTCTCTCTCTCTCTCTCTCTCTCTCTCTCTCTCTCTCTCTCTCTCTCTCTCTCCCCCCTCCCCCCCCCCTCCCTCCCCCTCCCTCCCCCCTCCCTCCCCCCTCCTCCCCTCCCTCTCCCTCTCCCTCCCTCCCTCCCTCCCTCTCTCTCCCTCCTCTCTCTCTCCTCTCTCTCTCTCTCTCTCTCTCTCTCTCTCTCTCTCTCCTCTCTCTCTCTCTCTCTCTCTCTCTCCTCTCTCTCTCTCTCTCTCTCTCTCTCTCTCTCTCTCTAAGTTGTAAAAACATTGTCAAGTAAAAATATAACAATCTTTCTCGCTAGGTTCCATATAGCTACCCTGTGGCACGTACGCGATTCTAGAGAGGTGTGGCAAGTAAGGGTTGACTTCCCAAGATGGGAGGATGAATCAGCGATCACGGAGTGCCTCAGGCTAATAGTGGAGACTAGACCTTTGTATTTTGCAGTGTGTGTATGTGTGCATGTGGGTGAATGACTGGTTTGATGCATGACCAGACGTCTGATTAAGTTATATTATGCAATTAAATACACGAATTCCCAGATATCGCTACTGTCGACGCACTGATAGCACTAAGGGCCCGAATATGATTTCTTAAGCTGAGTTACCAAATCTGATCGGTTAATACAAATTACAGTGCAATTACAGTAATGTGATAGCCGGTCATTGTTTAAGAAACTCATGTGTACACCAGGTATCAAACTCCCTAAGATGACTAGCACGGTCGCACTGACGATACGTAGCGCTCAGGTATATGTCATGGAAAATACCAGACGAACATTCAAAGCAGGCCAAGCTCCTCATGATCGTCACCTGAGACCGTCCACCGCTGATAATGCGGACTGTAAGTCTTCAGTATAAGTTGCTTTGTCTTACGCATTCTACGCGTAATTCTTGACCACGCAGTCTTTATTTTACAGCTTTAGCGAACGGTCACGCCGATACTTACGTTATATTTCCTGCACGTATACTCCTTGATATTTACTTTACTTACAATAAATAAAAGACGATCTGACCATTAATCCACCTGATTCAATGACTTATTTCGTGGTAACCTTCGAAATTCTTTAAGCTTAATTTCTTTTCTTTTATCGTAGAACGGTAAAATCAACAATGATTCATTTGAACCGGTTCTAGAAGTTTTTATTAACTCGGAAATCTTTATTTTTGCGCCCTCCACGTTAAAGGTTATATATTCGATATTTATCAGGAAAAATGTCTGTACTCTATGTCCAGTGGCTAAAGACGTTGCCTACTCCCGGCAGAACTGCAGCTTGCAGACGTTCACGCGATGCAAGTTTTCTCCGTCATTTATAAAGTTATCGAACTTCTATTAAAAGCATTTCGAAGGCGAAGGAGTAATCTGTGCCGTGTATTTTTGCGAATTAAAATTTTCTTTTCAGAGCCGTAAGAAAAAGCACTGAAAGTGAGCAAATTTCCCGTTGTAATAAAACAAGAACGAATTTTTTTTTCACGATTCTACAAAATACACGGCACAGATACATCCTTCATCTTTAATTTAGGACTAGGAGCAATAAAATCGAACTTAAGAGTTGCGAGAAAACTTGCAAGCATGAAACAGCGGATTTTCGCCGCGAAAAGCGATTGCCTGCTAGCGCCATCTCTGGCTTAGGCCGCCCGTCATACGAACTAACGGCCGTAGCAGCAGTCTGCATTTAACACGTGCAAACCCGTAATTCAAACCACCAGCTGTGAGCGTTATTCGGTGTGTTCTTCGTGAAAAATTATTAGTAAAGTATCTAAAACTCCTTGATAAGTGTTCATCAGTCATTCGTTATGACTAAGATAATGAAAGTGTTACGAAAAAGTTAGAAAAAGGGCCAAGGTTGGAAAAATTTGGCGGCTTATCAGCGGGAGTGGTTGAGGTAAATAGAATGGGATCAAGTTTTCTTAAATAGACTTGGTTGTTTTCATTTTCAGACCGACTAACTAACATGCACGTTTTATTCATTCAGAACACCGTATTTTCCTAACAATCTCTTCGAATCATTATTTACCGTCCCTTTCTCAATGTGTGTTTTGTCAACATATTCTTCCGAAAATCATTTTCCATCTTTCGTCCACTCACGATTACAAACTTACCGATGACTTTTACCGCACACTGATCTACCTAACTGACTATTTGATTGTGATATTTGACATCTACTTGCCAAGGTCAATGCGCAATACACTAATGA
The DNA here is from genome assembly GCF_021155785.1 of Neodiprion fabricii. Classification (NCBI taxonomy): domain Eukaryota; kingdom Metazoa; phylum Arthropoda; class Insecta; order Hymenoptera; family Diprionidae; genus Neodiprion; species Neodiprion fabricii. The sequence continues at coordinate 14,921,506 of NC_060241.1, read as the reverse complement.
ATTGAAAACTTGACGTGCTATCGAAGGCATTGTTGCAGCGTAAAGTTCTGCCTTTTGCCCGCAATAGTAGACTCCAGACGTGCTCGACAACTTCCGATTCACGACCCTCGTTAAATAATTGAACCTAGAAATTCTGCGGTCAAATCAAAACACAACGACTGACGTTTCCACCCGTAAGAAACAGAAAACGACAACCGACAGTACTAACGAGTAACTATACAGACGTTTTTACATATTTCTATATCTTTCCTTTCATTTATAACTTTTTCACAATAATGTCACACACAGAAAGCTATTCTTGATTCAAGAGTATTTTATTTCTTGGATCAAGAGTATGCTATTTTTTTAATAAAAATATCACATATTCTTCAATGAAGAATACTTAGCACTTGATTCAAGAATATTTTAATTCTTGATTCAAGGATTGTTTTCTTTGTGTGTAGGCCATTTTTTTATTTTTTGTATTACAAATCAACCCTCGCATGTATATCCTGCTTGTCAAATTTTCATTTTTCAGTTACAGCCTATTCGAAATTTTGCACGGATACAACGTGTTTTCACATTATGTTTTCAAGTTCAGAAATGAAAGAATTTCTGAATAATGACCTTTCAAATTCGTTTGCTGAATGTTTGCATGTTGTGGGTCAAATAAACTCCAGTGGTATCTAAGTGCCGTGAATCGTTAAACAACCGAAACGCCATCGCAGTCGTTTTAGTGACAGCCATGTGACGTTGTGAGTATGCGAATACGTGTGTCAGCTGTCAACGAAATATTTAATAATAATCTATTTTTTTAATTTAAATGTAATCTGCCTCTGCTATTCCACCCAAAACAATTTTGAATAAGAAATCATTCCGTCACAAAACATTTGAAAAGTATTCTCTAGTCTCCGAAAATTCATCCCGCGAGATTCACTTGTACGTGTGCACATGTGGTAGTGTCAGAAAAATGAAAGATATCAAGATGGTTGACTCTTAAGCAAAAGAGAAAATTTTTACTAGTAAGATCATACTAGTTGATTTCAGATGAAAAATTGATAAACTCTTAAGCCATTTTGCTATCAGTACGATGTTAGACCAAAATTAGAAGTCAGAAAATCACGCGACCAGCGTTACATCCGTTTTCCGAATATAGTTTGCGTGAATTAAAATATGAGTTTGTAGATTCATCGGTGATCCTTCTAAGAGTTTATGATAAGTTATATAAATATTTACGAACCTGTAAGAGGTGATAATTGAAGACGTCCAATTTGTGTTGTTTGTTTGAAGTGATTCTGGGATATCTTCCAACCAAGTCAACACAGTCGAATAAAGCACGTATTATGGCAAGAAGGAATTCCTTGCACCAAAGTATGGATACATGATCAGTAGATTTCCAAACACCAGGAACATGCGTTGTGAGGACGTTGAGATCAGCTGTCCGATCTACAATTTGATTGCTATTAACCAATACATCACGAGGTCCTCCTCCAACAGAAATAGTCAACACTTTTGACTTATTGGTAAGTGCTCCGGGGTTTTGTAAATTTTGGTAAGTCGTTGCTATAGAAGTGTCAAAAATCAATGCTGCCTCGTGGGGTGTGGCTAACATAATTAATGTATTCACGTGGCTAATATTCATATTTGGATCAAGCAGCACTCCTTTGCCCACAATGCCACCCTAGAACAATATTTTGAAAAATTATAATATTGTGCATCGGAATAAGAAGCCAGTGACACTTTATAACGATGGAAAAAAATGGGATGCTTCAAAAACACGTACCATCGAGTGTCCTATAATTATTACGCTGTCTATCTTGCCTCCATAAAATCTTAGAATTTTCCGTATGCAATGAGACACAAATTCAATTTGTTCTTTCAAGACACCTGAAACAAAAACTTCGTAATTACATGAATATATTATATGATAGTATGGTACGATATGAAATGTTACATATTTCTGTAAATTCAAAATCACTTTCGAAAAACCGAATTATATAACGATGTTGACTTATATCTCAGGTAAGGTACAGTTACCATGTCGTACGAGCGAAGTCGGCCGCTACAGCAGTTATTGTGTATAACCGCGTTATGATCGTAAAAACGTCTGCAATCTAACAATCAATTTTGATTTATTCAATCATTTGTAATCATATCGTAGTCTTTCTGATTACAATAATCATGAAATCTATAAAACTTTGACCCTGATTATATGAAATTTAAAAATCGTGGCAGTAAGATGGTCTTATTGATTATTCATCAGATGGTAAAGATAAAATCATTGATGATTACAGATGACTACCTATGATTGCCTTTTTTTGAATCGCAGTAGTCATGTAATTTTTCTCTAGACATACATATTTATCATGGCTACGAACATTGAATGAATGTAGTCATGCATATTCAAATTTTTACATTCAAAACAAGAAATCTTTTGTAATTATAAAAATATGTATGTAGTCTCTGTACTCTACAATCACTGTGTCACTTTTTTCTGAGCAGCCAAACCCTCGGACGTACATGAATAACAATTGGAGGTAAATTAGTGGTTCTGCAAAGACGCGGGATGAGGTAAAGGGTCTAGTCGCATAAGCATGTCAAAAAAGCCCCCGAAGATTTTCAACGCGGAATGGAGGCAAAAAATTTGTCATCCAAAGGAACACATTTCGACCAAAATTGAACCCTCTAATCTTCCTATTTATTGCTGACTGTCAAATATTGCGTTTTCGCGTTTTTCCTTTTTTTTCTTCGACCTCATTGAAGCTATCGTACTAAAAAAAATCACAAACACGAAACTGATCAGAATACGTAAAAAAACGTATTTTTCAACCAATGTTGGCGTCAATATCGAGAAAAAAAAAATGAAGAAGTTTTCTTTTCCTGTTTTCACTATCAAAAAATAGACTTGCACCCATCATTATTTTTTAGAAAGAGTATGTGCTCAAAGTACAAAACTTCAAATTTTTTCAGATTTTTCACTTTGGTGCGCCATTGTAAAAAAAAATAAAAAACCGCGTTTTTAAATATTTTTCCGGGATTTTTCAGCATCTGGGTATTCGATGGTCGATTTATTTCACTTCCGAGTACGCTTCTACAAATACACGTACAGACACATTGTTCCAAAACGAAACTCGAGATTTCACCCTGAGCTAGCTAGCTAGCTAGCCTTTAATGTGACCCAATATCAAATCAGCAGGAACGGTAAATGATTTTTTTTAGTATTTACATTTATGTATGACATTTGTACTGGAGGTCACTCAAATTCACGTTCTAGTATTAATGTTACGTGGCAGGTTGGAAATAAATAGTCCTATATGTGTTAACGTTACGCGGTATCCTTTTGGGTGCGAAAATCAGCCGAAAACTCTCGGTTTTCGTGCTAGAGCCTATTCACCTCTTCGAGTATCACCGGTGCTCGAATGGTAGTTTTTTTTGTTTTGTTTTCGCACTCTCTCAAGTACAGACGTCGTTAACTCTTGTGTGGATCACGTTACTTTTGTAAGCGGGAATCTACGACTCACGGTTAAAAGAATCTTGTTCAACGGCTTTCACTCCGGAACGACTACAACATTTGCAATTCGGTAGTTTCAGTAATTTCAACATCCATAAACCTGTACCAGAAAATAAAGAGCGTCATTTTCGCAAGAATTTCTCCTCGAGTGTGCCGCCATTTCCTCGCATTATCCGAACCCGCTTCGCCACGAGATTTTCGTGTAACACCGATTCAACCACGGTATTTAATTCAACTGTGTCCGCAAGCGAATGCGTGCACAATGACAGAATTGAGATTCTAAATTTACATCGGGAATCTCCATGAGATTCTCATTTCCAAATGTATCGGCCAATCGGTACATTTTTGGAGCATTTTTTTTTTTTTGGTCTGTTGTGTATTTGTAGGAGCGTGCCTGGCAGTGAAATAAATCAACCATAGAATACCCAGATACTGAACAACCCCAGAAAACTAGTAAAAAATGTGGTTTTTATTTTTTTTACAATGGCGCACCAATGCGAAAAATCTGGGAAAATTAGAGGTTTTGTACTTTGAGCACATACTCTTTCTAAAAAATAATGATGGGTGTAAGTTTAATTTATCATAGTGAAAACAGGAAAAGAAAACTTATTAATTTTTTTCTACTCGGAATTAACGCGAAGATGGGTTAAAAAAAATACTTTGTTTACCTATTTTGACCAGTTTCGCGTTTCTGATTTTTTTTAGCACGATAGATCCAATGAGGTCGAAGAAAAAAAGGAAAAACGCCTAAATGCAATACTTGACAGTCTGCAACAAATAGGAAGATTAGAAGGTTCAAATTTGGCTGAAATGTGTTCCTTTGGATGACATATCTTTTGCCCCTATTCCTGAAAATCTTCGGCGGCATTTTTGACATGCTTATTCGGCTAGACCCTTTGTTAGTAACGTTACTGTAACGATACACGTTCAGAAGAAATCGTTACTTTACAACTTCAGGATTGAAATTTAGTATACTATAATAAACAAAACAAGTTCATATTTTGAAAGTTTAATTCCTCGAAGGTCATTCTAGAATTGCACAATAATAAATTTTTTCCTGATGTTTCGTTATGTTAACATTACTAACTTCAGCCTCGTTCAATCACTACTTTGAAGAAAATAGTACTTATTAATGCTCGTTTAGGCTCGCATTCAATGTATTTCTAAGAATGATTGTACTCCAGAATGTTCAAGGCCAATTTTTAGATGAAGTTCGGCTATTTTTTTTTCTTTCTCTTTTTAACCTTTCCTGACACTCAGAGCTATCTAAAATTACGGTGATAACGCGATGGAACTGAGATGTATCATACTTATTACTATAATATAACTTTTTATTAGTTCTTAACAAGTTTTCGTTCTTTTTACGTTTTATAAGTTTTTATTCGGTACTCATTTAAACTTATTTTCATTATTATTGCCTGACTACGTTGGTACGATAATTTGACTATTTCGAGGGTTGTTTCATTATCCACTCAATATTACCTATTACTACAATATTAATATTACTACATCGATCTCACATGTTCTTGTCGTCCCCTTCTTTAATCCGTCGCTTGTGGCAGGGAATTGTGTTTTTATCACCTGTGCGGCTTAATTTTATATGTTGTGACGTGGTATTTCATAGCCCGTCACATGGTTTAAATATTGCACTTCCCTGCTTACAGAATATCGCTAAAAACAACGAAAACACGTCTGAGGCCAATACTCCAAAAAGAACCACTAGTTAGATTTAAGTGAAATTTCCTTATTAAGATAATTCTATTGTATTTTCTAATTTTGTAACGCCCTACGAGAACCAACTACGAAACTTCCGCTTCGAGATACCTAGACACTGCCTGACAGGGGTCACGTACCAGGTCAATAGCCGGCCACCACCAACTACGGACTACCGAATATCGCTGAAGCAACTCCAGATGGATGCCTACCTGGTTTGCGAAAACGGTCGTGCGTGATGCACAAACAGGACCTCCAACTACGTAGACTTATCGGCCAAGAGCCGAACCATGAACTAACGCTACTATCGCTCGGATGCATCGCCGACGGCGTACAGGGCTGTACATCGACAACACAAAGAAACCTCCCGTCGACGATTCTTATCAGCCCGGAGCTGAACCGACCACGATACCTACTTAACCGTTGTCTATGAAGTAAGGACGGTTGTATCTTCAAGAACCGTCTTATCGAAGGGCTGTGGCGTGGGTCACGTTCGACTATGTGGACCACGTTGACCTGGTGGATGCAGTGTGGAGATCTGGTATGAGGACCATCACTACCAGATCGTTCCGGCCTTAGGGCTCCGATGAACGAGTGCCGTGATGCAGCACCAACGAGATAGTCATAACTGAGAGTACCAGAAAAGCAAGAAGTATAGCATAATCGGTCGCAAGTCCAAAACATCGGTAACACAATCTTCTCGCGCACCTCAATAGCGCAACACATGAGGGGTACGACTTCCCCTCTCGCCAACGATACAGCACAGCTGATGGAAACCCCTCCGACCACCGCGCGACGTGTCCATACCTCAATACCTGTCAGCAAAGGAGACGAAAACAAGCGACGAGGGATTATCGCCGCCCTACCTGTAGACCCGACCTACGCGACCTGTTAGTCCAATTAAAATAACGCAAATTTGAGGAAGAATCACGTGACAACAGCGCGACGAAAATCGCCAGGATCACCGCTCGTCTCGACACTCTACATTCAGTTTTCTAAACAGACAGACGTGTTCTCGCCGTTGAAGTTTTCCATTATCGATTATCGCACCTTCTAGTATTCTGTACCAGTTTCTATCTTTTTCCCCGTAAGTGAGGTTCCTTTTCTATTTTGTGAAGCCACGAAATTACTTGCAATATATCGTTTCTCTCTTTCTCTCTCGCAGTTGCTCTGCGTGAGCCGCTTGGGCTCGTATCTTACTTTTTTCTATTTTTTATCGCAAGTAACTTCGCGACTGGTTGGCTCTTACTTACGCAGTTGGTAGTGACTATTGCTTTATTTAATTATCACTCTCTTCTAGAATAGTCTGAATATCTAATATCGCTGTATAGCAGCACTGTAACATTATTTTACTTATACCGAATTGAAAGAAAAGACAATTGACCGCTTGATACCGCTTAGCTTATTTTGAGATGTAATTATTTCTTAGTCTTTGGAACCACCGGTATCTGCTAATTTATCAATTCTCACATCAGCTACTGAGCATTACTACTTCTTTTAATTTTTTCAGTTAACTAATAACTGTTTCTTTACCGATTCTCTCCTGAGTAATTAATCTTAGTAAGTGTACCGCGCGAGCGATCTTATATCGCTGCGCGGCATCACTCGTCGTTCTTTTGACTTTGGAGTATTGCGCCGTATTGAATAACTTTTTCATTATTTTCTTCGCTAATACCGCTGATCGTAGTTGTCCGTAGTCTCTCTGATTCGTAGTACGCTGCGCATTAATCCTCTTGAATATTACTTTTTTTAATCACGAAATTATCTTTTGCTGTTCTGAATATTATCACTCATCGCCTCACACTTGCCGCAAACTAGAGACTACGTACTATCTGTTAGTTTCTATAACAATAATTCTCTATCTGATTACTTGGCTAGTTATATCAACAGACCTCATTCCGCTGTAATTCAAATAATAATTTACCTGACATTTTTCTTTGAATCTACCCCGTAATCAATACAGTCCCTGCACGTGTTATATTTCTGGTAAGTCTAGTAATTTGATAACTATTACCATTTCTGTACTTCGCATGTTTCTTATAATTCTCGCCGTTTTCATAATTTCTCACCCCTCGGGTACCTATTTGCCGTCTGGATTCTCATATTTTACGGCTCACGTTATTAATGCTTAATTTAAGTACCGTAGATGGTGGATTATATATTTCTTTGTTCTGCTCAATTATTGTAAAACCGTATTAATTATTACCTAGGATAATAGTATCGCGAGCCTACACACACCTCTCGCTTATTCTAAAAACGTTCTGTTTATTTGTTAAGTCTCTCGCTCAACTTTTTCCTGGCTGTGAACTAACTTTCTCACATGACTTAATTGTACCTAAATCTCTTTAGTTGTTCGCTTGTTATTAATATTTCTCGGTTCATGGTCAATATACTTGTTACTATTTCTGCTTCGCCTGCTTCTTATTTTATCTATTGGATCCAACCCCTCCCCCCACCATTATCTTGTCTATACTGAGTAAGCTGTGCAAAACCGTCGTAGAATCTGATCTTGTCTATATCTTCTCTTCTATTATCTATCTATTATCTATTTTCTGACGCACCTGCGTCTGGCGCCCAATAATTATATCTTTCTCTCTAATTATCTCTCAATAACTAATTATGCAGGTCAGTAACTGCGCCGTAGGGAAACCGTCTTTAACCCTCGCAATTATCATCAAGATAAGTTTAAATAAAAGTTGGTTACAATGTATTAACTTCATTTTGGTTGTTTTCACTATGTTATTCTTGTTTTTGTAAGCTTATGTAAAGTTTAGTTGTACATCGTAATGAGTAGTTCTTTCGTTAGCGTCTATGTTATTTCATTTTAGACTTAAGGGGAGAGTTCGGTGAAAAAAAAAGGTCCCATATCTTTGAATCAATTTCATTGAAATTTGGAGCATTTATTTGGAATCCTAAAACTACAATCTGATCCATAATTCAACTCAATAGGTCAAGTAATTCCAAAGTTATGTACTTTTTTTTAGATTTCTTCGAAACACCCCTTGCGCATTAGGTTTCATCGTAGAAGGTTGAAATTTTTTGTGGATACATTTAATGCCATGGACTAAAAATTGTTGCAGGAAATTTTTGATTAGAGAATTCTTAGTCATTGAAACTATTACTTCAACAGTTTGAATTTTTTTTTTTTTTTTGTTACAATTATTGGTATATTATAGGCTGAGAAATGAGTTATATTCACCAGAGCTAAAATTCCCTGCAAACGATTTTATGATAATATGCCTAAGAATATATCTGCCAAAGGGCAAAATAATCGGATGAAACCTAATGCGCAAGGATTATTTTGAATGCCTGAAAACATAGTTCTGAGATAAAAGCGATTGAATGAATTCAGTTTCATGAACTTCTAAGCAGCAAATATGTAGTATACACACAATGAGTTATTTACTGTGGAGATAAGATACTTTGACTTAGTTGACTTCAACATTGATTTGAACCATAAAAAATTGGGTCAAAAGAAAAAAAAAATTCATTATTCAGCAATTTTTTTTTTAATTCCATTTATTTGAATCGAGTTCAAAATTCATCTCAGAATGTAAGTAATAATATTGATAAATCATGTGTCGCTCGTCAGTGCCTATTGTTGTTTTATTGATCTTCAATTTCATTCTTCGGTGAAGTTTGTATCCAATCAGCTTCTGCGTGTCTGTTCTGAAGTCGACTCTCTTCTTCGTCCGCTTCTTCCGCCAGAATCATTCAATTTTCAATGAACTCACTCTGGGACATAAAGGCAAAGAAAAGTCCAATTATTTTACTGTGGAATGATTATTAGGGCTAGACAAATATTTCAATAATATATTGAGTAAATGAAAACGATCAACTAATATTTATCTAGCCTCCACTTGAGTATACTATACAATAATATAAGTAAATACAGGAGCTGACTGCTTGCAAATTAGTCCTGTGAAGAAACCGTTAAAATTCTTCGACACCATACGTTGTCCCTTCTGCTTCTGTTTCAGCCTTCTCCGTAGCGGTTTTTTCAATTTTCTCTGTTCGTCTTGGCTTACTTGCACTTCGTCGTTGCTTTTCATTCAGCCTTACGCTTTCGTCTGGCATGTTGTTGCTGGCTCGCCTTTTTGCATTATCTGTCACCTCATTAGGCGTCACTAACCGTCTTTTTCTTTTGAGCATGGAGCGCTCCCATATTGAATTTAGCAACTACGGTGGCTACTGTAGTTCTTACTGCACTCTGATTTGTGACCATCCTGTCACACTGTAAAATCAGTCGAAGTAGCATTTAGTTGGGCTGCGATAACGATACACACCTGGCAGTACTTTGAGAGTACTTGGTAATCGATCGCCATCCAGTAAGGATGTCGATGACGATTCCTACTCCGTATAACGATGTAAGGCCGAGTTTGTGTCACGTACCGGTGTAAAACACTGCGACGTCAAGTACTACCCCACTCTCCATTGAACGATATATTAATTCATGCGCTCTTCTAACAGTTTGTTCAGCTTTCTCGAAAACTCTTGCTTTTAACTTCTCAGTCTCCGCAGTCAAGTGGTTCACATGACTTTTGAAGCTACTGACAGTCACGCCTTTCATATCCATTATATTGCAGCATTTTTCCATACTTAAGTGCCCTAGTCCAACACTGATCATTCCATCAAATACTCGCCTGTTTATTTCAAAGGGTGGCGTAGTCGAAGTGTCATTGGTTTTGGGACTCATGTAATTTTCAGCGATTTCATGACCGCAGCTGTAGCATTTGACGACGAGCGAGTGCTGATTCGATTCATTTTGAGAGGCAGATCTGTTCAAAATTCAAGTCGGAGTAGTTCAAACCACAAGAAAAGTTTGTCACAGTTCGTTAAATCTATCGTTCGAAAAATAGCTTTGTAAACACGGGGGAACAATAGCTTGGTTGGCAGGGAACAACTGTTGAACCATAGAAATTTTCATACCTAGGTGGTTAGAGTATATGTCAAAATAACTGGTACGAGAGTTATCTGCAATCTTACCGACCGATCACGACGCACAGGCAGCCCATTAACTTCGCGCTCTTTTGTTTCAATAAATAATGAAAATTGGTACTCAAATGTTTATTGAATCCCTGATCACAAATCCAGAGTTGAATTCTGAAAAATTTCAAAAGCGGACCCATTATGACAGTCAAAAGATCAAAAATTTCTTTATCGGGCCAAAAAAGTTTTAAAAAAATATTTCAGTGATGGTAAATTTTTACCAGGTCGGATACGGTTCAAAGAACTTTTTCCGTAAAAAACCGAAAGTCCGGTCATTTTTGACGAACATTTCACCTAAGTCGCCCCTTAAGTTTATTAGTAAAGCAGTATTTTAGAGATGTTTTTACCTTTCTCTGCTACCTATCCATGTATTTATTCATTTCTCAAATGCCACCTTATGCTTTCTTATAATATTTATTCGTATATGGTTCCATAATTTAGCTGCCATGTACTTTACTTGCTAGTGTCATTTGGCAGTGTGAGTCTTCTTGATTATTACTTTTTTATTTGTGATTCATTTGGTATTGCGTTCGTGAATTTTCCTGCGTGTATATTCCTTGTTGTGGTCTGCGTGTGCTTTGATCAAGACGTTTTTTATAAATTTTTGTAGAATGTCTGGTGTATTTATTTATTTTTTTTTTTAGTGAAGCTTCTGTCAGGTAGTCTCCTGGCTGTGTGAATATATAAAGTGTGCTTCCTCTTCGAGCACAACTTGTAAAAATGTCTGTAAGTGTGTTTACATTTTGGAATCTTACGCTTCTGATGCGAAGCTCGTAAGACAGTCAATGACCGTCTAATATTGAAATGCGGATATGCATCATCAATATTAATAATAATCACGAGGCATTTTTCATTGTTGAAACGCATAATTTGAAAAACTGGTAAATTCGAAAAATTAACGACGGAGCCAGGAATCGAACCTAGTATCTAGCGATGCTTTACCGGAGCCTTACTCCACTAGACCACCTAGCCGCCCTGGCTCTGATGCCGTTAATTCCTCTCATCACCAGTAAGTTCAAATTTGTTTTTTTGTGCTGTGATAGTATGTGTGAATATATAAAGTGTTCTTCCTCTTCGAGCACAACTTGTAAGAATAAGAGGTGATGAGAGGAATTAACGACATCAGAGTCAGGGCGGCTAGGTGGTCTAGTGGAGTACGGCTCGGGTAAAACATCGCTAGATACCAGGTTCGATTCCTGGCTCCGTCGTTAATTTTTCGAATTTACCAGTTTTTCAATATTTTACGTTTCAACAGTCTCCTGGCTGTTTTACAGCAATTCTTACATAGAGAGTAGGGGGACTTGATGCCGCAAATCGGTTTATTCTTGCACGTGGTGAAAGTGAAGATCCTCGACCTAACGTGTTTTTTGATTTTCAATCCAATGGGTTTTGGTTACTGACATATCGCCAATCCAAATTTTTGGATTTTCGGACGAGTTTTGCAGACAATTAATTTTTCTTTTCTCTTCAAAACTCAACTACCGAGAACTGTCCCCAAGATTCAAGTGAAGAGCTCCGCTAATCGGAGCTGAACACGCTCCGAACATAGGCGCTATCAGTCGCGAAAAATTCTCCCGATCTAATTGGTTTTCGTCTCACGAAATTCTTGTAGCCTAACTTATCGCTATCGTTGACTTCCGCTGTCGCGGAACGCTGATTGGCTGTCTGGTTCTCCGGTGTTCCATCGTTCGGCAGTGGCGTAACGGCTTCGCGTGGTGGCATGATATCAGCGTGGTGAGGGGGTGCTACGGCTCGCCGGACGCCAACGGGAGTCTCGTCCGCCTTGGTGTTCCTCGCGGCAGAGCTCTACGTTGGCGCTCTCTCCGTAACCTCGTGCGAGGTCCTCCTCTCGTTGCGATCCTCCGCGACTGTCGTCTTATGACACTGTTGAATTTGCCGCCGATCTTGTGTATGATGTCGCATATACTCGAAACAAAAAAAAAATAAACAAAAATCCTAAAAAGTCGTATTCGCCAGCCCGTAAAGTGTCCCCTCTCAGACTATCGAATGCGCGACTATCGTCCTGGCGCTCTTTTACGAAACTAATCGCGATTGTGATCGCGAAATCCCTAATTTTAGGTTCCGCCTAGGGTTCGGGGAGCCGTTTAGGACGCGCATAAAAAATGCCACGTTACAGAGTATAAATTCGTGTAATGAACTGATATTTTTTCTCAATAAAAATGCGTTTGAGGCGAATTCGAATTGTTGAAATGCTATAACATTACATTTCATTTAAAAAAAGGGTATGCTTGGAACATGTTCACCAATTTGCCATTTTATCGCAATAAGCATTATAGTCAGACAAAATCAATCAGCAATTCAGAGCAAGGACTAACTTCATATCGTAGAATAAGGTACGATGTTTTTCACATTAATTTGAATTATTCACTTTCTGTTTAAACGACAAATTCAGCAAGTTGTTTAACGCTTTTTTCTTAGCTGACGTAATACAATCTCTAAAAACTTTGGGCAAAATGGGGATTGTGATCACGGTTATGTGGTCATCTAGAAAAGTTTGGCAAATTCACAAAAACACTATCAACACAATCCTACTAGATGCTCACTAGTTTTGAGATTACGTACTATACAACTGGACCAATTTTTTGTATCTTTTTCAAGAAATGTCCAAATCTCTTTTACCGATTACATAAACTAAATTACAAAACGATGCTAAAGGTACCCGCCGATTCACAGAAAGTTCGCACACGCAGTGATACTCATGAAAATCTACTAGAATCAATGACGTTTCAAGATTTCTGATAACTCATCCGCTGAATCAAATAGTTTGATCATTAAAAATAACGTCTATAATAAATACCTGTGAATCGGCGGTTCGCTATCAGCGCTATGAGCTCGCTTCGGCTTAAGGATTAGAATCCCCGTCACCTCCCAAAAGTTAAAAGAGATTTCATTTCTTAGCAGCAACAAAAAAAAAAAAAAAAAATACATATACATAGACATGATTTAGTAAGTTTTTCGGTAAAACTCGACGGTGCAACATGCCCCATTGTCTGCGTTAGCAACCGTGGGCTCTGCATCTTATCCTAGCCGAGCCCGTGGTAGGGTGATCAATAGACATGAGCTCTAACAAGGAAAAGGTGTGCGATTCTGGGGTGCTACTTATTCGATCCAATGTATCTAAATTTGAAACTGGTAAAAGCAAATTAGTTTACTTGAGACACCTATTTTTATTTTCTTTCCAGCATTGCCACACCTAGAGAAATTTTTACTTACGGTTACTACACAGTCTATAACTATTTTCATTTTCGACAACTATCGAAAAATATAGTTCTAAGTACAAAATAAAAATTATATTTGTAGCTATAACCAAAAAATATAGTGTCTGTTACTTTTTTTGATTACGTTCGTTCTTAGTATATTTTTTTGTAACAATAGCGATAATTTGGTATTCGTACAATAATAAATTGATATTGAAATCTCGTCTAGCTGAAAACACGTAATACCGACGATGGTATTTACAATAAATAGTCCTTTTTGGCATAGGCATAAACAAGTTACTTTTAACACCTGTTTTGGATCTGTCAAGTGTCACTTTATTCCGCTAGCCTCAGAACTGCCTTAAAAAGTATTTTTATGACAGTTCTGAGGTTAGCGGTATAAAGTGTGGTGAAAAGACTTTTTATGGCACTTCGGGTTTTTGTTGCGCGATTCGAGGTTGGAATCTCAACTGGTGTCAAAGTAACGTTTCGTACCTGTGCCGGTAAAAATACTGTATGCGGCGCGCCCGTGACGTATTTTTAGCTCAAATAATGATTTCAGTACACGCTTTCGACTCGCCTTTAGCCTGTGCTGAAATTATTATCCTTATCCTGAAAGCACTTTCTTTACGGGCATGCCACATAAAGTATTATTATGTCTAGCCTGCACTGAAAGTATGCCTTTTAATGCATCTAAATCGGGTGCGAAGTCCCATTTTCTTAGCTGGAAACAAATAAGCCGGTGGAAATATCGTAAGCGGGTGAAAAAACAAAGTTTACAACCGTTTCCCCGAATGCTTCATGCAAAATCGAGTAGAAACCGCGTAATAAAGAATGATCACGCACTTGAATGCAAATTTTCGATGGATGTCATGGTCAATAAGAATCGTGTGCGCCGTGTCCGGAAGGCGATTGACACTGATCATGCGAGTTTCAGCTGAGCCTCGGCGACTCTGCACACCTTAGCTCCCTGAAAATTGCTCTTAATCATTGATAGTAAACTAAACTATTTAAATCCTGCATTTCTCTCAAAACCAATATATTTCATCTTCACTGATTCCCTGCATTGAGAGTAGTATACGACGTGTACAAACCCCAAGGTATTCAAATGAATACCTTTGCTAGGTGTAGAGTTAGATTCCGATAGCCATTCATCGAAATTTACAAAACCTACCCTTTAACAGCTCTATTTCATGAGTAATGAACGTCAGTAAATTAGAATCCGTCCTTTAAGCAAATTAGGGCCCTCTGGTAAAACAGATAATAGGTGAATTTGAATCAGTGAGTTAAATGATAAAATTCAGAATTGTTCATGTTACAACATTCCAAGATAGAGGTTATTGGGCCAAACACAAATAATGTCACACCAGTTGTGAAGGTTTCAGCCCCCTCCATGAGAGATGTCTGTAAGAGAACAGTCGAGTTAATGAGGTGCGCGCGTCGCTTTTTACATTATCTGCCGCACCAAGATCTCAGCTAATATTATACGTCAGGGTAGTACATACAAAAATCGGGCATGGACCAAACAAAGCATGTTCACTTCAAATTAAATCTATTATAATCACAGAAATCCTGAAAATATTGTAACGTTCTTGGACGTTACGGAAATAAATATGGATTCGTGAGTTTGATTATCAGGCCACAATCAAAGGCGTAAATAAAATGTTGAGAAAAAGCTTTAATTGCAGGATACGTGTTTCTGGTTTTAAGTCTGAAACAAGACTGTTTTTACAATAATGTTGGTTGACGCAGCAACCTTATTCTTTTTAAAGACATAAGAAGTTTTATAAACGTCTTTTATCTATGATGACTACTAGATCATTAAAAGGGGGCAAAACGGGTGATTTCACCCTTTGTAACACTACTCCCCCCCTCCCGAGGAAAAGAGTCGTCCCGACTCGGGAAAGATAAAACAATTGTAAAAGTGATCTAGCAGTCAGTGCTCGAAGGTGAGTTGGAGCTGAGGCTCTAAAAATTTAAAGACTCCCTCTTTACTATCTGGCTGTGGGCCTTCATGGCGGAGTACCACTGATTATGTTTTGCTATTGTATTGAACTGTCTTCCATATTCAGCCCATGGAATTTTTCCATCAAAAACAGGTGGTTTTAAAGAACAAATAGGTTTCTCGTAAATCTGAGTAGTAACCCCAGGAAATCTCGAATTATTCAATTGACTCAAATGTGAATAATGTGGCTGAACATGAGACGGAGGCTCGGAAAAGCCAACGTCGTTTTCTACTCTGACTCTACAAATTGGGGATTCGTCTATTTCCCTAATAAAACCACAGATCTTGAGTCACGAACATCTTGGGATCGTCCTGGATGTTGGACCTCCTGACAGCGGGAGATGGAACAGGAGAGGGAAGCGGAGTAGCGACTCTGGAACCCTGAGGAGTGACCGCCGGTTCTCCAGAGCCGTTCACCTGGGGGACAGCCTGAAGAGCCGCTACAGTTGTCCGGATCAGGTCGTGTAGATTGGTCTCCGAACGTTCCTGTGCCTCACGACCCAATCTCCGCTGTTCCTGTTCTCTTTTTTGCTGTTCTTGAAGCAACTGGACAAGTTGTTGTTGTTGTTGGTTAGCTGCATCCAGAAGCTGCCGTTGATGTCGTTCGGCGGCTTCTTGTTGTTGATTCATAAGCTTTAGTAGATCGATCTGTGTGATCGAGACCGCCGAAGGTACGGGAAGAGGGTCCTCTGAAGGTGAAGAAATTGTCTCGGGAACCCGCGGATTTTCCGTGATGGAAGGTTCTTCTCCGCCACTTTCCCTTCGACGAGAGCGTGTCAAACGACTATTGCTCATAGTTAATAGAATTTCAGGCACTGAATTGACTCGATTAAAACTCTTAATCCCACTTCTGACACCAGTGTAACGTTCTTAGACGTTACGGAAATAAATATGGATTCGTGAGTTTCATTATCAAGCCAAAATCAAAGGCGTAAATAAAATATTGAGAAAAAGCTTTAATTGCAGGATACGTGTTTCTGGTTTTAAATCTGAAACAAGACTATTTGTACAATAATATTGGTTGACGCAGCAACCTTATTTTTTTTTAAAGACGTAAGAGGTTAATAAACGTCTTTTATCTATAATGACTACTAGATCATTAAAAGGGGGCAAAACGGGTGATTTCACCCTTTGTAACAATATTATTTCACAAAATCATATAAAACAACAAGTTATGGGCCCAGGAAGTATCTGTGAGAAAAAGTTTAAAAGTCAAGAGTCCAAAAGAGTAAAAAAATTGTTCAAACAATACACGATAAAATGGATTAAGAACAAATCAGGAGAGGGAAGCTGATGAAGGCAGCAGATTGAAATCTAGGATATTGTTACGGGAACTATGTGAAAACCAACTGAAATAGCAACGGAGGTCACGACGAAAGCAAGGGAATAATGAGTTAAGAAAGTAAAGAATTAGACGAGGCTTGACGGCAAAGGGCAAAAGATGCTTGTCTTAAATGTGAGTGAGCAAACTGGTAATTGTAGTTTGCCGCGCTCCCTCTTCTAGTGCTGACGCCAGTCAGTGGCTCAAGTACACTTGGGAACAATGAATCTGAGATGGCTAATTTTTTACACTAGACAGTTATGTTGGCAATACCGAGAAATCTCCAGCGCCATAGTCGGCCGAGCATGAAATAAACTCAACATCAATAAACATAACATAACTCATGACCGTCGAATATAAATAAAATACCGCGGGGATGATGACTTGTTAGATCCACACCACTGAACTTTGAATCCAACCTTAGAATACGTGTTATTCTAACAAGTAATCTCAGCGGTTTTTCTAAGGTTAGATTCGACTGTCATGGATTATGTTACGTTTATTGAGATTGAGTTTGTTTCGCGCTCGGCCGACTATCGCGCTGTAGGTTTCCCTGTGTTGCCAACATAACTGTATAGTGTAAAAAATTGGCCGTCTCAGATTCATCGTCCCCAAGTGTACATTCAGATTACTTCGACAGCATTCAGCGACAGCGACGCCGCTGACCACACTTAGCAGTAGTAGCCTGTAGCGAGTCAAAAACAGCGCGTACATTGTAATCGCGCGAATAAAATCTTCTATACATTGTAACATGGGATTTTTGGTGCCGGTTACAAAGAGCTCCTTGAACCCTGGGCGCAACCAAACTCGAGGGTTTCACGATAGCAGAGTGGTTAGAAAAGAACGCCAAAACTGGAGTCACGCATCCGAGCTTCTGAGAGGGGACACTGTATCGAATAGCGATTAAGATATTGCAGGCTTTTGTTTTTTTTTTTACTTTTCGAGTACAACGGTACCAGGCAAGAGGTCAACTACGAATTTGAGGATATTGCGGAGTGGCAGAATCGCGATGACCTCAAGGGAAGGATGTCAAGGTTGCGGAGGGGAAGCCAACGAAGATCTCTGGATGGCGGGAATCCAAGGCAGACGCGATTCACACTCGCGGCCGGCGTGCTGCAGCGTCTCCCCCTTCATCCCGCCAACAATTGACCATCGAATTTGCGACGGACTGAGTAGCGACGAGGAAGCATCACCCCGCTCACCCCTGGGCCATCATATAGCTGCGTGGAGGACGACATCGCGATCTAGCCTTAAGTTCTGCGGCGCGTTGCGACGACAGGTGCGCGCTGAATTGCACAATCTACGAAATCGATGACGGATCGATTGTTGCGTATTCTTGCGGGTATGACGTCACATAGGGAGTAGCGTACCGAGACCGATCTTGCGGCGGGTCGTCGATTTCAAAGATCACTCTAGTTCTGACGGTAGAGCTATACAGTAGGTCGAGAGAAGTCGCGAAGGTCAATTTGAGTTTTCTCTTTTGGCTCTTTCTTTTTCTTGTGGAGTGTGGCGACGATGTCGACAACTACACACGAGGGTGTTGGAAGCTTTGTGCAGTGGACCGGTAAGCGCGGTTAATATTCTCGCGAAAGAATTTTAAAAGTGATTAAATAACGGCTTGTCGAGGACCGGATGGCCATCTGGGATTTGCGTTATCGAAAGTACTCGAAATTCTCTAGCCGATACTTTTGCTTGGTAGCTTGAGTTGCGCGTTACTTAGTTGAGTGCATTTTGGATAATTGAGAAAGTCGAGTAGAGCCACGGTATTGAGAAGCTTTTCTCGCGTTTTTGAGATTGCGTACAGTCAGAATTCCGCTGTATCAGGTCGAGCCACGTTATTCGGTTCAAGTGTCGCCTCTCGTGTAGATCGCGAATTGTCGAAAGAGGAATTTACGAATTCGCGAATCGAGTTTGGAAGACCTTGAGAAAGTTGAGGTCGGATGCGTTGCGATAGACCTCACCAAGGTAGAATTAATAAATTATGATTACAGATAATAATTAGAGTTGCGATTAGCGCGTCAAGCCATCGTTTGTCTTTAAAATGTTACCCCTTGGCGCATTATCAAATGTTGTGATTAGCGCTAGAATATGTACAGTCAAGGACGATTGCGGTTAGCGCGTTGAATAATGTTTTGTTTAGTTATTGCCCTTCTGGTTTATTATTATAGTTTGGCGCTTAGCGCGGTATTTAGTAGAGGACGATCGCGGTTAGCGCGTCGAGCCCGACTTTGTTTTTAGTTTTCGTTCTATTGTTTATTACTAAGGATGCGACTAGCGCAAGTGGGCTCAAGCTTTTTTATATAGTTCATTTTTTTATTAGTTCTGTTTGTTTGATTTTGGACCGCGAAAAGCGAATTTTGAATTATTCTTTTTTTATGTTTTTGTATCATCGCTGTCGTAAAATATATTGTTTTATTTTAATTTTTTTAAATAGCGTATTGTTGTCCGGTATCTCTCTCGCTCTCCTCAAAAATTCCCCCTTCCCTCTCCGCGGTATTGAGCTACCGAGTTAATTCCCGAGGTCTAGCGCATTAACGATTTCGAGGCGTGTTAATCACGCCAGGCGCCCAACAGAATCTCGCGATATCTTTTGTAAGATCCAGTTTTTCAGCTTACATCGCTGTACACGGTAGGTTCTCAGTCATTTTTTCGACTGACCGAGGTACAGGAAAAATCCACGTCACGACATATACCTTGTAACGGGTGCGGTTTATCTTGAGGCGAGAGCCTATGTGATAAACCCGTTATTGCGTGTTCTTTGTCAATTTTTAATGAAAGAATATATTTATAAGGAACCCCCTCTGATGGGTAAAAAGCAGGATCAGCTTATCAGACCCAAAAACCCTGAACAGTCGAACTATGCGGACTTAGGTATCTCCAAAGCCGCCTTGATGCGTGAACAGGCACCTTCGCCCATGGCTCCCTTCAATAAGACAAGGGCTTGTTGGCCGTTGCTTCAAGCTAGAGAAAAGTGACAGAGGCGTATGTCACCTAGTCGGAAATACGAGTTTTCCAGTACTCCCTTCTAATTGCGAACTCGGAGTAAACAGAGTCGCCTCCCTATTTTCTGTTGTGGGTTACTAACCCTAAACACCGCCAATCCTCCAGACCAGGGATTAACTTGGCTGGCTGTTGGTTTACTTCCCCCCCTTTTTCAAGGCGAAACTTGATGTTAAAGAAACATGTTTGACAACGAGACAGACGAGTGCATGTTTAGACTGTAAATATGCTTTAATAGCGATAACTCA
Source organism: Neodiprion fabricii (assembly GCF_021155785.1). Taxonomy (NCBI): domain Eukaryota; kingdom Metazoa; phylum Arthropoda; class Insecta; order Hymenoptera; family Diprionidae; genus Neodiprion; species Neodiprion fabricii. The sequence continues at coordinate 14,901,522 of NC_060241.1, read as the reverse complement.
AATGCATTTGATATCGGCCGTGGTTGGCGATCTGGTTTATAAAGTTAACCGTAGTGAACAAAAATAAAAATAAAAATAAAGAAATGATAACATTCAGAATTTATCGGTTCTGCTCCTAATAATGGTCCCTACAGCGCAAATGTTTCTAAGTACGCGGCTCTAATCTATCTTTGCTAATTCTCTTTAGAGGTTCCGTGCTATCGTGGACTCTCAATTTATAATATCTTTCTAATTACGAACTGAGCTCTTTGCTTGAAGTTTCTTTCTAATATTTTGAAGCTAAGTTCGAGAATGTTCCCTAGACGAGTAACATTTCGTCTAAATATGACGCAGCTCGGCGCTTTGCCCGTCAACTGGTAACCGCTCTTCGTGGTCTTCCAATTTATACTCTCCCAGAGCTGTTGCCAGATTATCTTGACGTCCTTTCTCTATTTGTGTGTCCCGTTATGGGTCATCGTCCTGGTATGCGTTGGTCAACGTCCGTCGTCTTTGTTTATTATTTTGGATTTATGTAGGTCACTGTCAGTGTCGATGGTGGTCAGATCAGCTGTCCGTTATAGTTGTTGTCGTGATTTGTGTATGTCACGGGCATTGTTGATGTTATGCGTTCTTGAACAGCTGTCCGTTACAACCTACACACATATATTAAAGTTGGAAGGCGAAAATTTCGGATATTCGGATGTTCGAATATCCAGAAATTGTATTTTGACGTTTCCGAAAACTTTTTCACGCTTGACGTCATCAATCGATAATCGTCGATGATGAAAATCGCTTAGCCGATTTCCTCAGTTCTGAAATAAACGCGCAGTAGAGAGAACGTACGAAAATCGCACTCCGCAGACTACGAGCACCAGGCCTTCTGTCTCCTGGATCCTGCATTCTAGTTTCTCTACGTGATGAATAGCGACTTCCAGGATTACCACTCCGTATTTCCAGCTGTCCAGGTCCTTTTTGGTGAAACTCGACTTGTTGAACTAGTGTTCTGTAGATCCTGCGCTCTAGGTCTTTTACCTGGTGGATCTCGACTTACAGGACTAGCGCTCTGTAGTTCCGGCCCTCCAGGTCTCTTACCTGGTAAGTCTTAATCTTGTATAGATACAGCAGTTCCATGAAGAATCAAAAGATACGTAGATGATATAATAACGTGTGTGCATAAAGGTAACATTCAGCAATTAGTAAATGCATTTAACCAGTATCATCCACGCATTAAAATCACATATAAAGTAGAAGCAAGCAACAGAATTAGCTTTCTTGACAACTGGATTATTAATTACAACGGAATAGTGTTGGCTGACTGGTATCAGAAAGAAACGTCGTCTGTCACATATTTCAACTTTCAATCGCACCATCTGCTTCAATTAAAAAAAAAATGTAGCAATAAGCTTATTCGACAGAAGCATTATACTGGCTGATGCTCAATTTAGAAAGTAAATGTAAAAATGCTACGTGAAACTTTGAGAAAAAATGGATATCTATCCAAACTTATCAGGCATTTACAGGAACAAAGAATCCATGAACATTATAATAGCTGCACAGGCGGCAAGGTGGACAACATCGATGCAAATAGACAAAAATGTTTTAGATCAATTCCGTTTATTGATGGCCTGTTACAAAACATTAAAAAGACACTATTGAAAGAAAACACCAACGTCTCATAAAACTACCAACAACTTTGGACAATATATTTACGTCCTTAAAGTCAAAAACCGCCACACTTGAACAAACCAATATTGTGTATAAAAGGGTTATGTGAGAAATGATATGCGCAATTGCTAATATGATATCAAAGTACAAAAATAAAAGGCGAGATTTACAGAAGAATTATTTATAGAACGAGGATCAGGTATTATCAAATTAGATGTTTAGAGATTTGAACTTACAATTTTGTGACATTCCGTAAGCATGGTGTTGACGCTTGGCCGGTTGGCACGAAAGTGAGGATACATTGATTTGTACTGATTAACGATAAACCCTATCGATAATCGATATGTGGAACGTAGATTTTAGATGGATACTTCTTGAGAGTGAAACGGGATTATCAATATCGAATGATATCGATATATAAGTGATTGATATTCTGAATATCAGTTCGTTTATTAAGAGCAATCTTGTCATTTTTGCTGATATGAACCATCTCTTTTATGCAACGTTTATACCAGGTTCTGTTGTTAGTACAGTTGTGTTGTTAAAGTCAAAAATATGTCCCAAATTTAAACTGTGAGAGGCTAATGCGTAACTATCAAAGTCATGATTTATAATTCTGGATTTATGACTTGACAACCGGTTTCTTTAAATTTTGGGCATCATTTGAAATGTCAATAGAAATCGACAAAGACTGTTGTGTAAGCAATTGGGCCAGTGCAATAACAAATATGTTAGCAGTCATGTTGACTGTCAAAGATTGTTTTCAAAGTGAATATCAGGAGAACAGTTCGATTAGTAAAGTTAGGTTGATATTCACTTTCTTCTTGAACACCATGCAATAAACATCGCAAGCGTGAAGAAATGTCGATTTATGTAAGTGTTGAATAATTTAATCTTCCATAGTAGTTTTAATAATAAGATCGAATATTAAAAGTTGGCATTTATGTACAGTATTGAATTTCAAAACACTGAAAAGTATTTACATACAATGGGGATTGATAATTACCTAGCTTTGCAAGGTTTTTAACGTAACAGTTAGTGATCAAATGTAATTCATGTGACAATTTGTGATTTCTTATATTAAGGACGTTGCCTACTCCCGGCGGAACTGCTGCTTGCAGACGCGATGCAAGTTTTCTCCGTCACTTATAAAGATATCGAACTTCTATTAGAAGCATTTCGAAGGAAGAAGAATTTCAGAGTAATCTGTGCCGTGTATTTTTCCGAATTTCAATTTTTTTTTCAGAGTCGTAAAAAACAGCACTGAAAGCGAGCAAACTTCCCGTTGTAATAAAACAAGAACTAATTTTTTTTTCACAGTTCTACGAAATACACGGCACAGATACATGCTTCACCTTTAATTTAGGATTAAGAGCAATAAAATCGAACTTTAGAGTTGCGAGAAAACTTGCAAGCACGAAACAGCGGATTTTCGCCGCGCAAAGCGATTGCCTGCTAGCGCCATCTCTGTCTTAGGCCGCTCGTCATACGAACTAACGGCCGTAGCAGCAGTCTGCATTTAACACGTGCAAACCCGTAATTCAAACCGCCAGCTGTGAGCGTTATTCGGCGTGTTCTTCGTGAAAAAATATTAGTAAAGTATCTAAAACTCCTTGATAAGTGTTCATCAGTCATTCGCTATGACTAAGATAAGGAAGGTGTTACGGAAAAGTTAGAAAAAGGGCCAGGGTTGGAAAAATTTGGCGGCTTATCAGCGGGAGTGGTTAAGGTAAATAGAATGGTGTCAAGTTTGCTTAAGTAGATTTGCTTGTTTTCATTTTCAGACCGACTAACTAACATGCACGTTTTATTCATTCAGAACACCGTATTTTCCTAACAATCTCTTCGAATTATTATTTACCGTCCCTTTCTCAATGTGTGTTTTGTCAACATATTCTTCCGAAAATCATTTTCCATCTTTCGTCCACTCACGATTACAAACTTACCGATGACTCTTACCGCACACTGATCTACCTAACTGACTATTTGATTGAGATATTTGACATCTACTTGCCAAGGTCAATGCGCAATACACTAATGAATTGAAAACCTGACGTGCTATCGGAGACATTGTTGCAGCGTAAAGTTCTGCCTTTTGCCCGGAATAGCAGACTCTAGACGTGCTCGACGACTTCCGATTCGCGACCCTCGTTAAATAACTGAACCTAGAAATTCTGCGGTCAAATCAAAACACTCAACGACTGACGTTTCCACCCGTAAGAAAAAGAAAACGACAACCGACAGTACTAACGAGTAACTATACAGACGTTTTTACATATTTCTATATCTTTCCTTTCATTTATAACTTTTTCACAATAATGTCACACACAGAAAACTATTCTTGATTCAAGAATATTTTAATTCTTGATTCAAGGATTGTTTTCTTTGTGTGTAGGCCATTTTTTTATTTTTTGTATTAAAAATCAACCCTCGCATGTATATCCTGCTTGTTAAATTTTCATTTTTGAGTTACAGCTCATTTGAAATTTTGCACGGATACAACGTGTTTTCACATTATGTTTTCAAGTTCAGAAATGAAAGAATTTCTGAATAATGACCTTTCATATTCGTTTGCTGAATGTTTGTATCTTTCATTCCATAATATTCATTGAAACAGTTTATTTTGAAGATTCGTTTTATTTCTATAATAATTACTTGTTATACCAAAGAAACGTCATAACGGAAAGCGAAAAGTATGGTATTCCACGAGATCGAATGTATATATTTTATTTATTGACGCGCCATTGCTTTTCATTATGTTTTGTACCATAGATTTTGCTGATTTTTCAAAACGCCTCATATATCAATTTCTAATATACTCCTGCATGTCTAACTCAATTTTTTTGATTTACTCATTTTCTTTTGAATATCTATCGATGCATGTAACACTTTCAATTTTTCCTGGCAAGGTTGAGAGGTTGGGACGGGATAGGGTGGGTCACTTCATCGCAGCCACTTCCACGTGGTGAGACCTGGGTCATTGATGGCAATGTAGGGATGCGCGATTCTAGATCGATCCACTCAAGAATCGAACTTTTGTGTCGAGAAAATAGATCTTTTGTATTGATACTTTATAAATCGATTTTTTCTAGAATCGATTCCAAGTCTGCAAGGATCGGATTAGGTTCTTAAATCTTTAATTAAAAAAAGTTTTGAAAGTCTATTTTGGCGTTCTGTATTTTATGGATAATATAGGTTTGAGAATACAAAAGAATCGACCATTTTCTAGCGCTGAATAAATCTAATATCACTACTGATAAAAAAGCCTTCCCACCTAGTCGGCTGGATTTGTATAATATGTATATAAGAACTATTACTGTGATAAACAAATATGACCCAAAGCAAACTATTGTTAAATATCAAAACTTTTGAATAAGTACTACATTTGTGTGACACGATTTTTAATCTCCAATATAGCTATCGGTTTCCAGTTGAACTAAAAAGTAAAAATAACGATCAATCTTCTGAAGATCAATCTTTTGTATCCGATTTTTTGGATGAATCGATTTTTCTAAAATCAATTCTAATCGATTCTGAGAATCGATCTTTTGGTTAATATCGCCCATCCCTAGTATCTCTCTTGTAACATTTTTCACTCTACTGCAACGAGTTAAACAATAGATCTCTTGAAAACAAGAAGATTATTCAATGATTTCTGTAACTTATTATTATTTGCATAAGCAATAAATATTTGAAATAATATGTATACGTGCCAACCTCTCTTTGGATAAACGTATCCTAATCTCATCAACCACGCGAAACTCATACGAGCTTCTAATTATATTCTTCGCACGTCTGAATTTCAGAACGTTCAAGTGCAAGCGGCCTGGTCCCAACGGAGTGCAGAGTGGGGGGCCATAGCACGCGAGGGGCATAGACTTAAGTCTCGCCCACTTTTCCCCTTAGCCGCTTGGCTTGAGTCGCGCGGGAAGCCAAAGTTCCCGCGCGAGCTCGGTAGGCAACGTCCTCAAAGAAACTTGATGATAGTAGGTGGGGCCTGCCCAAACGTCGTTTAAAAATATAATTAGTAGATATACAAGGCCGGTTATGTGTAGAAACACCTTCTTTACCGACCAAGCCGACCAATCCGCCTATCCGTGCATCCCAGACGCAAACCCTTGAAAGTTATCCCCACTATCGTAGGATAGAACGTGCTCTGCCGACCGTTCGTCGGTGAAAAAATCTCCCAAATGACCACAATCGTCGGTAAAAAATCCCCCAAATGACCATGATTGTCGGTAAAAAATAATCTAAATGACCATGATCATCGGTAAAAAATGCCTGAAATTGCCGTGGTGTTACCCCTTGTGGGATGAGTTGTGCTCTTTGTCGATAAAGAAAATCATGCTCATCGAGCGGGATCGATAACTGCATTACCGAGCGCACTCCGTGAATCCTCAGGCATTCGAGCGGACTCCGTGGATCCTCGAACGTTTGACCGAGAATCCTGACGTGTGTCAGGTTTTGAGAGCTTCTAGAAGGTTCGAGAAGATTCTCACGCCCTTGAACGAATCTAGACTGACAAGCAATTCGTCCGACATGTTTCGACTCGACGACGAGCGGCATGCGGTCAAAGGATTTCGGTGCGATGTTGAATTTTAGACAAACAATTCTCGGAATCGTCCGACGAAAATAATACTCGGAATCGTCCGACGTGTTTCGACTCAACGGTGAGCGGCATACGGTCAAAGGATTTCGGTGCGACGTTGAATTCTGAAAGGTTCTGAAATTTGTATGCGGCTGCTTCGACCCTGAACGAATGTAGGCTGACAAACAATGCGTTCGACAACTTTCGACTTGACGGCGAGTGGTCCGGAACCGTGAGAAAGAGCTTCTTTGACCCTGAAAGATTCTCGGAATCGTCCAATGGAAACAATACTCGGAATCGTCCGACGAGTTTCGACTCGATGGTGAGCGGCCTGCGGACAACGGATTGCGGTGCGACGTTGAATTCTGGAAGGTTCTGAAATAAAATCTTAACTAGCAGGACAGAGGTTCTGAATTACAGTTGATATTGACGATGCAAAATATTTTATTGAAAAAAACAACTCAAGATTACAGTTTTACATGAAATTCATAATGCTGATATATGGGTGTTCTTACTCGACGGTATCGTACCCATGCTTTAGGCAATGAGAATGAATAACTGTTCGAGTAGATACCGATTGTATTTTGTGTTTGAGTAAAAAATTTCGCAGCAACAATACGTTTTGAGCTGCACAGTTTGGACGAAATATAGCGTGATGCGTACAGTTTGAATTCGTGTCTGACATTTTATTCAATTTCTGCAATGACGGACAACCCAAATCTATCTAATCAACGAATTCAACTTTTTCACCCAGAATTTTCTGTAGCCAACTTTTCTTCTCCAAACCTTTTACGTAAACTGTTGAAGCATCACGCAGCGACATACATTCGTTGGTGAAGTCGAGCTTCTCGAAAGGTAAATCAACACCTTCCCAGGATAGTCCATGATAATTCCGTGACGGCCACAAATTTTTGCTTCTGCGTGGAGCGAGTGAATAATTCCAATCGTACGGAGGTTCGAAGAGAAAAATTGACGGGTTGGTGTCTTCGTCGAGTGACACAACTGCCAACTCTTTTGGTGTAAAACCGGGACCCGGTCTTCTGAATCCTTGTACGTCGACTATGAACTCCATCGTGAAAAATACTGAATCGATTGTCACATCGTTCAAGGATTTTATACCAATTTCCTCACCCCAACACTCCCCGTAACACTCCTGGAGAACGATATCTACTAAGCCTATCACAGTTCCATGTATAACCCTAGCGATTCATTCACTCTCACAGCTTTCTCTCGTACATGAGGCGTGCGAAACTTTTTCACCAAATTTTAAGAACTGCCTTACTATCTTCCACGCGCTGCAGTTTCGTTCGAGTAATATCTTGAAATTTTTTTCGTTGGAGAATATTGCATACGGTTGTTCACGAATTTTCGGCAATGTGTGTGCGTCACGTTGGTATTTACCCATAAAAGAGACCGTGCCAGCGTAGAGCAGTCATTCTGAAGCGGGCTTTGCAACTTTCAAGAGAGAGACTCTGGTTGGTCAGTGACTAAAATAATCAATTTGACTGTGAATATTAACAAGTACGTGCCACTACGAGGCGGTGGGTTCACATACACACCACTACCCAAAGATATTCGAGATAAGAAGGCTGTCGTCAACATCCGCAACAGAGACGCGTATTGCTTCCTCTGGTCGGTCACAGCAGCCCTCTTTCCGACCAACAACAAAAATCCCAATGAAATTATTTCATATCCACATTTCAGCTCAGTGCTGCAATACGACGGTTAAGTTTGCATTTTCCAATGTCTCTAGACCAGATTCCAAAATTTGAGAAACTTAACAAACTTTCAATTAGCGTTTATGGTATAGATAGTGCGGAAAAACAAAAGCGCAGTGAAACTCATTTATCTAAGCCGAAACAAGCCTGATAAGCCTACAATCCATCTTTTAGTAATAGAGTCTGAAAACGACGATAACGATGAGAGTATGAAAAATATTGAAAAGAATGTAACACATCATTTTGCATGGATTCGAAATTTGTCGAGATTGACAAGTTCCCAAATTTCCAAACGCTGATATCAGACGTGGTTGTGCGATAGGTGTCTGTCTCATTCTGATTGCAAAAGATGTTTGTTGAAGCACCGAGTTGATTGCATGAATTCGAACAAAACCAAAGTTACCTTACCAGCAGAAGAGGACAAGATTCTCAAATTTAAAAATTTTAAACACAAAGAAACCGTTCCGTTCTGCGTTCACGCAGATCTAGAATGTTTACTGCAGCCCACACATGAAAGTTTTGGGAAAATAGAACAATTTATCAGAAGCATCTTCCGTATAGTATAGCTTACTATCTGCATTGTGCGTTTGACGATTCGCTTTCAAAATTCAAAATTAACCGCGGAGAAACTTGCATCCAATGGTTTGTGAATGAGTTAAAGGAATTGACACATTCGTTAGAGGGATACTACAAGACTGTTGTACCGATGGAACCACTAGATTTCAATCAGATAAACGAATTTGATTTATCGGCGGTCTGCCATGTTTGTGAAAAACCGTTTACACCCACATCCGTGAAACATCGGGATCACTGTCATTTCACGGGAAAGTACCGTGGTGCTGCTCACCGCAGCTGTAATCTAAATTACTAACTATCCCAGTGATATTCCACAATCTGTCGGGTTACAATTCGCATTTTCTGATCAAAGCCCTGGAAACGTCATTCGAAGGTACTGTTAAACTACTAACTGTTAATAAAGAAAAGTACATTTCCTTCACTAAATTCGTTAAGGAAACGGATGCAACGTTCCGTTTCATAGATTCGTACCGTTTCATGCCTAGCAGCCTCGATAAATTATCATCGTATATGGACGATTGTCAAGAAACAATAACACGTACATTCTGCAGTAGCTTGAACAAATTTCGGTTATTGACTAGGAAAGGTGTCTTCCCGTACGAATACATAGACAGTTGGGAGAAGCTCGAGGAGAAACATTTACCAGCCAAAGAACAGTTTTATTCAAAATTGAATGTCCGGAATATATCAGACGACGATTACGCACACGCGTGCGACGTATGCCAAACTTTTAACGTCCAAACTTTGGGAGAGTATTCGGACTCGTATTTACAGACGGACGTGTTTTTACTAGCCAACGTTTTTCAAAATTTGCGACAGGATTATTGGACGACGTACAAACTGGACCTATTACATTACTACACAGCGCCCGGTCTGTCGTTTGATGCAATGTTAAAATGTTCAGGCATCGAACTCGAGCTTCTCACCGACATAGACATGGTTATGTTTATCGAAAAAAGTATTCGAGGTGGTGTGTCACAGTGTTCGAACAGATACGCAAAGGCCAACAATAGATATATGGGAGAGGAATTCGATCCTGAGGTCGAAGAATCTTATCTCATGTACGTTGACGTTAATAATTTGTACGGTGCTGCTATGAGCTTTGCTCTGCCATACAGTTCCTTCGAATGGGTATCAGACTTCAGACAATCCGACGTTCTTACCATCTCGGACTATGCGGAGTTTGGTTACATGCTGGAGGTAGATTTGGAATATCCTGCGAAACTGCGTGAAACTCATAAAGATTTACCATTGTGTCCGGAGCACTATGTACCTCCGATTTCAAACAATAAACAGCCAAAATTGAAGCCCACGCTATTTTCCAAGAAAAACTACCTCGTTTACTACAGCGTTTCGAAACAATGCTTACAATCAATCAAAAATTACCTAAAATTCAGAGTTCTCAAATTCAGGCAAACCCCGCGGCTCAAAAAATATATAGATTTGAATACCGTTTTGAACACAACGAATTTGAGAAAAATTTTTAGAAACTGATGAACAACGCAGTTGTTGGGAAAACAATAGAAAACGTGCGAAAGTACAGAGATGTTCGATTGATCACCGAATTGGATGGACGGTACGGTGCTAGAGCTACCATAGCCAAGCCTAATTTTCACAGCTGCACCGTTTTCGACAAAGAGATGATTATCGTCGAAATGAGTAAGACGAAAGTCAAGTCGAATAAACCATTGTATGCAGGTTTCTCCATCCTAGATCTGACCAAAACATATATCTACGATTTTCATTATAATTATATTAAACGGAAATTTGGCATCCGAGCAAAATTAATGTATACGGATACCGACAGTTTGATTTACAACTTCACCGTCCCCGACATATACGAACATATGAAGGAGGACTTGCATAAATTCGACACGTCTGATTATCCGCTTGACAACGTTTATGGAATGCCTCGAGCAAACAAAAAAGTTCTCGGCTTGATGAAAGACGAGAATAACGGGAAAATAATGTTGGAATTTGTAGGATTACGAGCTGAATTGTACGCATTCCGAGTCTTGGGAGATGAAAAAGACAATAAACGTGCCAAAGGTGTCAGAGGATCAGCGTTGAGAAAAATAACTTTCAACGATTATTTGGAATGTCCGTTGAAACGTGAAAATTTGTCCTCAAATCAGCATTTGATATTGAGTCGAAAGAATGAGGTATACACCGTAGAACAGCAGAAAGTGGCATTGAGCTGGAATGACGACAAGCGGATCGTGTTTCAAAACACAACCGACACGCTTCCGTGGGGTTACAAGCCTGCACCTTAGCTTTGTAATTACCGTGTCGTATTCTATGTAGGACTTACGTTATAACTGTACCATGATTTATAAAACATTATTACGTAGGATGGTGAATAAGAACGCTCCGAAATGTAAAAAATTGTACAACGATGCATATGTCTGTCGATCGTCTAAAGAAATAAAGATGCATACTTGTTATGTGTCGGGTATAAAATAAAGAGACACGCCCGTTTTTTACAAAAAAATTCATTTGATCAAATGTTACATGTCCGATTCGTTTATCCAACTGTTGTGTGTATTGTCAAAACCTAACCATTTAACATATATTTTTCTTCCACGCTTCTTGAGCACCTCCTCCACCAGATAGATATCCGGATGTTAAACCTTGAGGAACTCTTGTCCGTAAAAACCACCAGCGATGGGTTGATCTCGGTAGTCTTTGAGCTTGTACGTCACAGGATGAGTATTTTCCACTCGACTCATCGTGAATATTTCAGTCGTCCAACTGGGAGTGTAACATATATTTTTCTTCCACGCTTCTTGAGTACCTCCTCCACCAGATAGATATCCGGATGTTAAACCTTGAGGAACTCTTGTCCGTAAAAACCACCAGCGATGGGTTGATCTTGGTAGTCTTTGAGCTTGTACGTCACAGGATGAGTATTTTCCACTCGACTCATCGTGAATATTTCAGTCGTCCAACTGGGAGTGTAACCTTTCTCGAAGACATTTTTGAATTTTCTGATTCGAACTTTGTCGTCGGATTTGAATTTTGCCGATATGGTAGGTATCGCTGGGAGCTCTCCGTACGCCTGACGTGACAACAGCCTTACGTTCTCAACGGTAACATCCGACGGTTTCATTCTGATGGTTCAGTGTTTGGCGTTGTTGTAAGCCAAAACCAAGTCAGATAAGATGTCGAGCCACTTGTAGCTTCCTTCCATGCTCAACCGTGTCCACATTTTACCTTTCAGCATCTGATTGAAACGTTCACAGATCGAAGCCTTCAAATCACTGTGCGTGGAGTAAAGTTTGATTCCGTAACGTGTCATAAGCGATTCAAATTTCGAGTTGTAAAATTGCGTTTCTCTGTCGACGTGTAAATTTTTCTGTACTCGTCCTTGGACAAGCACAGACTCCATTGCCTTCGTAACATCATCTCCAGACTTGCTCTTTATCGGTATAGCCCACGCATACTTTGAAAAGATATCAATGACTGTGAGCATGTACTTGTAGCCTATGTTTTGTCCAGCGTACGACGTAATACCAACAAGATCCGCCTGCCAGGTCTCGTCGATGCCGCGCACGTCTACATGGCGACGCGGGTAATTCCGGGGTGCAGGCTTATGCAGTTCCGTCACCAGTGCTTGCTTTTTCTCGTTCCTATTCCAACGCTCTTAGTCTGGTGTCCAATTTGGAAATGATGTCAGCGTTTCGAATCAACTGGTCTCTGCCTGTTTTAAAGTCTGTGTAGAAGGTATCCAAGGCTTTCTCCGTGGTGATCTCCGAAACTTTGATCATTTGATCAAGGTTGTCGATTTGTTTTTGCAGCACGCTGAATTTTCGTCTCAAGGTTTTTCAAGTTACAGCATTGTTCGGCTCTGCGGGATCTGCGACATTGCACAGTCTCTTGTTCGGTATATCGTAATGCCCGTCCGCTGTTATTTGAAACCCGACACCCGGAGGACCGCGAGTGCTCGCAGCTGTGTTTTTATTCAGCTGACGTCCAAACACGTCGACGCTCATCTTGTAAATGATTGCAGAGTCGACGAGAATTGGCTAATAAATGATTCCGGCTTCCCGTAATTCTTCCAGAATCGACATAATTTCATTGTTGTGACTTGTATTCACAGCCGCCTGAGATGCCATAAGCAAACGAAGACGTTCCACCAGCTCGTTAGCTTCGTCCCAGAAAATATAATCTGTTTTAACACCTTGTCGAGTAACCCAAGCCTGAGGTAGCAGAATACCTTTGCCCGTACGCTTCGACATCTGTGACGATGGGGATACGCCTTTGCCTGACGTAGACATATTGAGCAGCTCAGCAATTAGATGCTTGAATTTGGCGCTCTGAGCGTTGCGGATAGGCTCGGTGGCGCTATAGTACTTTTTGTGAGCATTTGATGCGAAAAGAATATTTCTGTAATTCTCCTTGTCGTTGCGGGTAACGTAAGCGCTGTTGGGCATGTTTTAAACAGCAGCTCCAGCAGTCCCTGAGTTTTCGGATAGAGCGTGCCGCCTATGCGAAAGGAATCGAGCTTGAAGTTTATCGGTGAGTCACCAACCAGCAGCCCGGCAGTAGAAAGACTCCGTACCCCGTACACGGTATCCAACTCGTGCTGTCTTTGTTCATCGTTGAGCATCTCAAGATATTTATTTTTTGATCTCACCGACGATTTCATGACAGTTTGATCCTCTTCCTCTGCAGTTGCAAGAGAATCTTCTGCTTCCATTTCGTTCTTCGGCTCATCCTTCGTTTCAGTTTTGAGTTCTTCCTTCACCTCTTCCTCTGCAGTTGCAAAAGAATCTTCTGCTTCCATTTCGTTCTTCGGCTCATCCTTCGTTTCAGTTTTGAGTTCTTCCTTCACCTCTTCCTTGACAAGTTTCGTGCCTCGAGAAACATTGACTAATTCCTGCAGCGGGGTGACCACAGGTTTGAAGACATCCTTCATTGTTTCCTGCAGCGACTTTTTTCCCGTCTTGAGGATTCTGTGCTTACGACGAATCGCATTACTCGCTTGAGCGATACGATGCAAGACTTCTTTTTCCTCACGAATTTGCTGCATGTTTACACAACTAGTTCTGGAAAGCTACTGTTTCGTCGCCTTTGAAGATCGTGTATTTTATTCTTTTGTCATGTTTATAAAATTGTCTAATCCCCTCCCATACCGACCATTACCGAGCTCTCTATCCTTGTCGATCACTATGAACCCATATTTGTCACCGTTCCAGCATGCTGCACACAAGTCTTTAAACCTACGTACGACATATCGATGTTTACATGATCGTTGTACACATGCCTTAGATTCATCTCGTCTTGTTTGAATAAGACCAGCAAGTTGGTGTTTGTCGCGCACGAGATGCTCAGGGATTCGAGCGTACGTCTGACAGAGATAGAAATAGTCTACATCGTGATGTCTACCCATACGAAAGTACGCGCGTATGTTATCCTGCTTCTCGCACGCTACATCATCGAATATCATGATCGAGTTAGGTTGCGTCTCGTTCGGTGTGCTGTCGTGCTCATGCTCGTTAAAGGGGAAATATTCAACACCGTCGACATTTTCGAGCACGTGACTCAGAAACTTGTATTTCGGTTGATTGAGAGATTTCGAGTAAATGTACAGGTTTTCGAACCTCAAACTGTTCGGATGCGTTATAAGCGCAAATAATGCGTTGGTTTTGCCACAGTTAGATGGTCCGCAGAATACCGCACGTACACTACTCGGCAATAATTCGCCATAACGTTTTTTCCGTTTTGTACTCTGCTGCGTAAATTTGTCAAAATTCATCACGGGCAGCTTAGTCGATTCTGTCTGGAACATCATCTTGAACGTGACTGGCTGGATTTTCTATAAATGCATCGTTTAAAACAACATTCTCTCAGTCGCAGAGCGGACATGATTGTGCACACACGTGATCGTGAGCGATCGTCAAAAAAGCGATCAAGTGGGAAAGGTTTGGTAAATAGCATTATCAACAAACTTCCGATCGAGTTGCATGTCCCCGGTTACTAATACTGCGGTCCGGGTACGAAGTTGACGAAAAGACTCGCGAGAGGTGATTCCGGTATCAATCCTCTCGATGCAGCGTGTAAGGAACACGATATGGCGTATTCGAAAAATCGTGAAAACCTAGAAGCTAGAAGCGTTGCGGATAAAATATTAGCCGAAAAATCCTGGAAACGGGTTCTTGCAAAGAACGCAAATTCGGGTGAGAAGGTAGCCGCTTTGGCTGTAGCTAACACGATAAAGGTGAAAAAAAAGTTAGGCATGGGATGTCGAAAACCAAAGAACGTTTCCTTGAACAAACTCATACGAGTGGCAAAACAGTCTATGATTCGGAGCTACGACACGAAAACGAGCATCAGGTCTGCACTCAAAGGTGCTCGAGAAGCTGTGAAAAAAGAAAGTGGTGAACATAATGTGCGATCACAGTGCGTTCTACCGGTACCCTCAAAAGATGGCGGATTTCTACCTTTTCTCATACCTATTTTTGCCGGTCTCAGCGCTACGGGTGCGTTAGCGGGAGGTGCTGCGGGTATAGCAAAGGCTGTAAACGATGCGAGCTCGGCTAAACGAGATGTGGAGGAAAGCCTTAGGTAAAGGTCGTCATCTCAAACCTTATAAAAAGGGTTTCGGTCTTCATCTTTCAAAAAACTAAATGTTAAGCTACCACGCCGAGCGTTGACCAACTGGGATTTGCTGAAATATGCAAAAATCATGAAAATTCCATACTTCCGAGGTGTCTTTATGCGCATTGAAATGCCCAAAACCGGACCGCGTAAAAACGAGACAGCTGTAGTCAATCTCGACGATAAAGATTGCCCTGGGACACACTGGGTTGCATATAAGAAACGCGGCAGCGATGTAGTTTACTTCGACAGTTTCGGTCATCTTCAACCTCCGTTAGACCTCGTGAAATATTTCGGTGTTGGTGGCGTTAAGTACAACGACGAAAGTTATCAGGATTACGGTACATTCGATTGCGGACACTTGTGTCTGAAATTTCTGAGCGATGAGCTATATAAACATGACACGTAATTTAATAACGTCAGTCCAGCACTTGCAGTCATGGAAGATTCGTTTACATTTACGATATCGGCAACGTCTTCGATTCTCGAAGCGCAATATTTTCCTCCGATCGAACTTGCTCTGAAAAAAAATTATATTCTCGGTCTCGTCGAACTGTTAACCTTCAATTGCATTCCCAACGTTGATATCGGTTACAATGAAATATACGTAGCCGATAAGATAGTCACTATATCCACTGGCAGCTACGAAATTGAGGATATTGCAAAGTATGTTCAAGACGCGTTAAACTTCCCACTTTTCGTAGCATTTTTTTCAGTCTTGCAACAACGAGGTGTTTCGCATCTTCCAAAAACCTGTTCAAATCTTTATGCCGCAGATTGATGATGGCTCCCGTTCGAATTCGGCTCTCGAAAGCTGTCTACAAATCTTCCCACCGTACTCGATCGCTTCTTCGTCGGCTTCGTAATCCGTCACCCACTTTTTGAAATTATTAAAATTTGACTGTCAACGGTTTCAGAATTTCAATTGTAGTCAAAATTCTTGTCTTCTCCCCAATCGTTGAGGCGTTGTTGCGTGAGATTTTATTCAAAAGCCTGGTATTTCGGGTTCCAAATGGAATCTATTTTGCAATCTCTGCCGGTGACGATTTCTCAGATAAAATCTTGAACGCCATTTCCATGATTTGTATTGATTCCAAACACTTTTCGGAATTCATGGTTCTTCTTCTTTCGATCACGCACTTGACAAAGATAGAGTTGCAAAGCTTGCTCTGGAATGACCGCTGTACGCTGACACGGTCCCGTTTATGGGTAAACAACGACGTGACTCACACATTGCCGAAAATTCGTGAACAACCGTATGCAATATTCTCCAACGGAAAAAATTTCAATATATTTCTCGAACGAACCTGCAGCGCGTGAAAGATGGTAAGGCAGTTCTTGAAACTTGACGAAAAAGTTTCGTATGCCTCATGTACGAGAGAGAGCTGTGAGAGTGAACTAATCACTAGACTTATACATGGAACTGTGATAGGCTTAGTAGATATCGTTCACCGAGAGCGTTACGGGGATGTTTTACTTGGCCCCCGGTGCCAGTTTCACGATTTCGAGGCCTACGCACTAGTGCAGTAGGACAGAGTGAGAAGGATATATCCTTCGAACGTATTTGACAAGTGTCAACCACTTTATGATTTGGTATTAGTTTAATCGTGAACCTAAAACGTATGAAGAACCTGTACGAAGAGTGGGGTGCTCCGTCCGTCTGATGAATTCATTATTAGTTGAGCTTGCAAACCGTCAAGGTGGGTGATTGATATCAGTGCACTTATACAGTTTTCTTGTACTGTGTGTACAACAACAATTTTTCGATTTTACTTGAGTGAATGGAAATAATTTAACGTGTATGCGATTTTTTTCAGATTATTTCCAAGAAAAAAAAATGGAGTACGTAAACATTTTACAACATGTGCGGGTGCCTGTAGAGTGGATATTCGAAATACCTTACGATTTTCTGGTACAATCAGTAAGGTTAGCAACAAAAGTGCACATGGAGAACGGTGACCGTAATTACGATAACAACCCTCGAAACGACGTTATCGTTTACGAGGTGGGTGTGGCGGACCGCCTGGTACGCGATGAAGAAGGGGATTCTCTGTTTCAAAAAATGTAAGAAAAATTTTTATTTAATTTCACAACTTTTAGAACAAATTTATTCTCTTTTTTTTCTATTTAACAACGAAAACCTTGGAACTTTTGTGATACATACATGTCTTACGTTTCTAAAATATCATTTCACAACTTTTGGAAAAAATTTGATAAATACTATTGTGTGCGTGAGTGATACATCATATCTTAAATTTTCAAAATTATTGTATGTTCCAAAGAGCTGTCAACAAGAGCATGCAACGTAGTGGTAGTGGTAGTAGTAGTATATCTAGTTAATGTACAGCAAAAAAAAATAAAAGCTTTGTGAAAATGTTTATACAATTTTCTTAAACGTTATGAAACGTAGAATACTTGGAAACTTCTTGGAAAGTTTTTTTTGTTAAGTTTTTGAAATTGGTTCTTGATCACGTTCAGTAGTCGCACGGTCCATGCTGGTAAGAAGGAGACGCTGCACACGTTGTCCAGGTACGGTGTACAAATTAAGAGAGAGTGGACGCATCTTTGAATTCAATTTGACCATACTGGCCGCCCAGATACTGCAAGAGCAACCGCTCCTCCTCCGTCGTCTGCACCAATTTCTGGTATTGGGTCTCGTCTTCGTTCAGCAGTCGCACATTCCGTGCCGGTAAGAATACGCTGAATTCGTCGTTCAGATCTGTGACGACACGCTGTCTAAACCTCGTTTGGACTCGTCGAATGTTGGTGACATTGTAGATTCTGAAAATTCCTAGCTCCGTCAATTTCTTCGTCGGTGAAAATTCGTTCATGCTCGCAACTTTGTTCAGTTTTGTGAAATCCAGTTTTTTAAATGTTTAGCAGTTACGTGTTTCTTGATAAATTTAGATTTGCGAACTTTTTTGTCACTTTGTTGAGTTCTGACTTCTGGTTTATAACGGTTTTCAAGTCGTGAATATTTTTTAGGAACAGATCGATTCGCTGTTTTAGTTGTGCTTTATTTAAAATTCCCCTCATGAGAGCTAAAGATGCAAGACTGTCTTTCTGACCTGAAATTCAGCCTTCTATAGTCGTATTTCTCCCACCAGGTACACAGAATCTTTGAAAAACTTCTAGAAGCTACCGAAATGATGTGTCTTCGATTGTACGTTAGAACCTTCCAGAATTCAGCGTCGCACCGCAATCCGTTGTCTGCAGGCCGCTCACCGTCTAGTCGAAACTCTTCGAACGATTCCGAGTATTGTTTCCGTCGGACGATTCCGAGAATCTTTCAGGGTCAAAGAAGCTCTTTCTTACGGTCCCGGACCACTTGCCGTCAAGTCGAAAGTTGTCGAACGCATTGTTTGTTAGCCTACATTCGTTCAGGGTCGAAGCAGCCGCATAAAAATTTCAGAACCTTTCAGAATTCGACGTCGCACCGCAATCCGTTGTCGGCAGGCCACTTGCCGTCAAGTCGAAACTCGTCGGACAATTCTGAGTATTGTTTTTGTCGGACGATTCCGAGAATTGTTTGACTAAAATTCGTTCAAGGCCAGAGCAGGTCTTTCAGAATTTAACGTCGCACCGAAATCCTTTGACCGTATGCCGCTCACCGTCGAGTCGAAACATGTCGGACGAATTGCTTGTCAGTCTAGATTCGTTCAAGGCCGTGAGAATCTTCTTGAACCTTCTGGAAGCTGGCAAAACCTGACACACGTCAGGATTCTCGGTCGAACGTTCGAGGATCCACGGGGTCCGCTCGAACGCCTGAGGATTCACGAAGTGCGCTCGGTAATGCAGTTATCGATCCCGCACGATGAGCATGATTTTCTTCACCGACAAAGAGCACAATTTATCCCACAAGGGGTGACACTACGGCAATTTCAGGCATTTTTTGCCGACGATCATGGTCATTTGGAGGATTTTTCACCGACGATCATGGTCATTTGGGAGATTTTCTTACCGACGAGCGGTCGGAAGAGCACATTTTATCTTACAAGAGTGATGGTAACCTTCAAGGGTTTGCGTCTGGGGTGCACGGATAGGCGGATTGATCGGCGGATACGCGGCTTGGTCGGTAAAGAAGGTGTTTCTATCCAGAACCCGACTTGTTATACTGCTCTCGTCGTTAGTTCCGGGTGGGGCTAAGAGAGAGACACGAATATAGACAAAAAAACAAAAGATGGCATTTGCCACCTTGGATTTGAAAATTAAGAAGTTATGACTTCAGATTCTTGATCAGCCATTCCAAAATCCCCCGAATGACTAAATTCAGGCCAAAATATTGAGCAGAAAGATATAAGATATAAAACTTGACGTTCACCATTCCGGATCCGCCATTTTGAATTTTGAAAATCTAATGCCGGATTCGTGATCAGCGACCTCGAAAACCCCCGAGTACCAATTTTCATTGAAATCGGTGCAGATGAAAAATGTGTGACTGAAAGGGTTAAACTGATCAGACCACCATTTTTGAGGGATCAAAACAATTTTCGGAAGCAGAAGCTGTTTCGACCCGAAATACTGCCAGTGCAAGAGTGCACATTGAAAGGGTTGATCAGCGAATTAAGACCTTCTGCGTATTGAGCTCAAAAATGCCTATGTGTCTTACAAGGTTGAGGAAAGGGTCTAGCCGGATAAGAATGGTGAATCTGTCCCCACCAAAATTTGTGGCACCGATTTTTTTCCAAGTTCCTGACGTAAAAAAAAAATTTTTGTGCAAAATTACAGCCTTCTACATCGATTCCGAGGGGTTTTTCTGACGAAAAAACGTGTTTTTTCGATTTTTGCGGTTAATAAATACTAAGAGGTAACCGAAAAATCTAAAAAAATTCCGAAAAAACAGAAACATGTTGAAATTCATGGAAAAAATATTTGCAACTTTTTTTTATGCTAAAGCCTACTATTAATCATCGAATCTTCTTTTAGAAAATATATTTCATAGTGTATATGTAAGTTTGATGGCCTCCAAACTTATTGTTGGTCGTTTACATGCGTGAGTCCTAGGACTGATCAGCTTAGCGTAGGCATTACGAACGACTGGACTCCAAAGGAGCAGTCGTGGATAAACTATGCTGCGCCATAGTGGCACTCATTTCCAACTTGTAGAATACCAACAATTTGTGTTGATTTAGGTAAGATCTGTATAGTGGTATAAGTTAGTCATAGTTATATATATTGTACTAAATATTCCTTTAATTATAGCGATTATTCACTGCAACAACACGTGTTGGTTATCTCAACTTGCCCAACAATCATCATTGTTAAGTCTCTACAATAGAAAACTTCTATATTTTGCTACTATTATGACAAAAATTGACGTGATTTTACTATCAATTCCCTGCAAATTAAAAAAAAGAGTCTCGAAAAAATTTCACATTTTTCGATAAGAATCCATAGATAAATCATTCTTTGGGTTAAATTATCGGGTTATCATGGCTGGAGTAGTTGTGAGACATAACAAACAGATGTAAACAATATGATTTTCACGCTGATTTTGGATATGTTGGAATTTTAGACGTCGATTAACAAGGTTGAAATGGAGTTTGTCCGATTTTTTACAATAACATGGACGAAAAAATCAGCATAGCTGTCCGTAAGCTGCACAGCTCAAGTAGCGCCGCTTGTGTGAATGTATTGAACTGCATTGAACCTCGAAATCGATCTAGATACTTCGGACACCAGGCCCATTTTCCTACTTATTTCTTTATTTCTCCATCGTGACAGAGTGAATCATTTGTCTCATCCTACACAACTAAATTGACACACGTCGTAATCAAATGTGTGGTGCACGCACGACACGCGCATCGACTTTTCGGGATACAGCGTGCAACTGAGCGCACGAAACTTCTATTCCCCAAACAGCGAAAATGAGGCGCGCGAACCTTCTCGACGTAACGGGTGAGCGCGAGACGCAGGGGACTTGTGTTGCGCCGTGTTGTGCGCCCCCACCATTCAGCGAAACCCCGCATATGTTTCCGAACGTAAATAAAAACATATAAGCGGAGCGCTCACGCGCCTGCTTAGTCATTTCACTTCACGATTTCAACTCGTCAACTACGATCTGCTCAGTGAGAATATTCAGTGCAAGTCCTAGTCAGTGCTTAGCTACAAATGTATGAATTTCTATCCATTCTATACGATACTCGAGACAAAGAATGAAATAAAAATAGCCGTGCTGTTGGTAAGAATTTTATCAATGTTTCGTCCATCATTAAGCATGGGTCTCGCAGTGAAAACAAGATTTTCATACTAGAAGTTATGCACCCACACAACATCTTAATTTCAAGTTATTGGTTTCAGAATAACTTATGAGCGATTGATCAACATCAGTAATACACCATGTCAACGCCTCAAGTAAGCTCGGATTCAACAACAGATCCGACGAGATGTGCATACTGTTCTCGAATGCTTAGAGCATTAAAGGGACAGCGAAAAAGAATAACGATAATGGCGAATGTTCGGAATATTCTGTAAGAATAGGCAAAGTCTTGAAACTTGGGGATATTCTCTGCATTCATTGCAGGTTGATTCCAAACAGCAAAAGTAATAGAAATAGCACCGAATCATTATCGACATCTGGCTCAAGAGAATCAGGACCACCTCAAGCAACAGAGTTTGGTGGATCTCGCCAATGTTCTATGCCAAAAGTTGATGATGAAGATTCAGACCTCAATGAGTTGCCATTGCAGACATCTTCACTTTCTTTACACTCATCTCAAAGGACTTCTTCACAACAATCTTCTACAGTGATACCTTCACAAAGTTCCACAGACACTCTATCACAATCATCTACTGGCAACCCATCATTTCTAGTGCAGGAGCCAGTCAATGTCGAATTGGTAGAAATGCCTTTTCCACGGGTAGTGTCAACTCACAAATACTGCTTTCTTTGTCACTCAACATCACCAATCGTCACTGTCCCTTCTGAAGCTCGATTGCAAGCATTCCAGAAAAGGAAGATCTTAATTCCTAAGGGAAATCGTTGTTGCCCAACTAATCTGATAAAAAACAAATTCTATTCAGATGATCTAGCTGCGTTGAAAATACATGCTGGTAACAGTATATTGAAGTATCAGACTTGACTTCTTTCCTTAATGACTTGTTGAATGGCCGAGAATTGAAGCATCAAATTAGGGATGGTACTCTATCTGATCAACGTCTGGAAGCATTGACTGGTCTTGGTTACGCAAATCTGAATGAGCTGTCTGGGAAAATGAAATCGATGAGGAATTCCAAGACCCGTAACATTTTGCAAGCATTGGTAGTGTTTCTTTTCAAAATGAGGACTGAGAATTCGAATAGTATAATTGCATCTGTACTAGGGCTTGATCGTGACCAACAAGTTTCAGATTATTGTGCAGAAGTCGTGAATTCTTTTGAGAAAGATATTTTACCAGAGGGTTTTAGATATTTTAGCAAATCAAGGGATGATCTTGTGGAACATCAAACTTCGGATACAGTTAAGAAACTGTATGAGCTCGAGGACCAATTAGTGATGATATTTGATGGAACTTACATTCGGCATCAGAAGAGTACGAACAAGAACTATCAACGAAAATCGTATTCTGGACAGAATAAGGTCCCATTATGTAAACCTTTTACTATTTGCACGACGAACGGGTACATTGTTGAGATGCAGGGGCCTTTCGACATTACTTAAAACGATGCCGAAATAATGAAAATACTGCTAGACAATCCGAATGGTCTCCAACGAATCATGGGCCAGGTGACATTTGTGTAGTTGATCGAGGATTCCAAGACGTGGTGCAGCAATTAGAAAAGAGAAAATATAAAGTACTTATGCCAGCATTAAAAGGACAACGTAGTCAGCTCACAACTGAAGAGTCAAACAACTCTCGATGGGTTATAAAAGTTCGTTGGGTGGTCGAAGCAGTTCACGGCATCCTTGGCCAGAAATATAAGCTACTTCATCACTCTTTAGATAATAAACTTCTCCCAAAGGTTCAATCACTCTTCAGCATTGCTTGCTATCTGAATAATATCTTTGGAAAGAGGTTGAATTCTGATGTTGGCATTAGGGATGATTTTATTGAGCAGATGAAGTCTAGGCGTAATAGCGAGAATTCATTGGCAGAAGAGGCAGAGTTGGAGCGTTGGAATCGCCGAAAAACGCAATTTCAGCAATTAGCATCAGCTGATTGCTTGATTTC
This sequence comes from Neodiprion fabricii, assembly GCF_021155785.1. Lineage (NCBI taxonomy): Eukaryota > Metazoa > Arthropoda > Insecta > Hymenoptera > Diprionidae > Neodiprion > Neodiprion fabricii. The sequence goes on along the minus strand of NC_060241.1, from coordinate 14,878,225 downwards.
CCGGAGCTGGCCGAAAAGGAATTGAAGATACTCTTTACTGGTTCATACCATCTATCTCAAGCAGTATCTTACCTTGCTGAAATGATGAACGAGGATGGAAATATTGCACTCAATTATTTGAAGTGATTAGAAGATACAAATCACGAAATCGTTCAAGTTCTTGTGAGGTCGAGACACATTAATAGCAAAACTTATAAATACTACATTGAATGTACTCGTGATTCCCAAGGATCTTCTGGAATTTGCCGTTATGATTGTGATTGTCCAAATGGCAAACGAATCGTTGGTTGCTGTTCACACATTACTGCGATCGTTTATATCTATCTCATGCTCGATATCTCTCGAAAATCATAAGACCAGCTGAAATCCTCACAGGACTCTTTGATGTAGAAGAGATCAATACCGTAATCAACAGTGATAGCGATGAAGATTAAATATGTAGCAATATAAATAGTAGGAGTTAATGCTTGATCAATGACATTTATGGAAACTCGAATTACACTTATTATACTAATAACATTTATTAATAAACTCAACTTAGCAATAAAATTCTACTGATTACATCTGTTTGTTATGTCTCACAACTACTCCAACCATGATCACCCAACAATTAAACCCAAAGAATGATTTATGTATGGATTCTCATCAAAAAATGTGAAATTTTGTCGTTTTATTTTTTTTCAATGTGTTGCAGGCCGAATTTTGAGACTTTTTTTTTAATTTGCAGGTAATTGATAGTAAAATCACGTCAATTTTTGTCATAATAGCAGCAAAATATATGTACACTATGAAATATATTTTTTAAAGGAAGATTCGATGGTTAATAATAGGCTTTAGCATAAACAAAAGTTGCAAATATTTTTTCCATAAATTTCAACATGTTTCTGATTTTTCAGAATTTTTTCAGAAATTTCGGTCGCCTCGTAGTATTTAATAACCGCAAAAATCGAAAAAACACATTTTTTCGTCAAAAAAACCCCTCGGAATCGATGTAGAAAGCTGTAATTTTGCACAAAATTTTTTTTTTACGTTAGGAACTTGGGAAAATATCGGTGCCACAAATTTTGGTGGGGGCAGATTCACCATTCTTATCCGGCTAGACCCTTCAAAAATAACTAGCTTTTCAATCATATCACACAAGAATATTTCCTAGAAAACGTCACTTACTTATGAAAGCTACGGCTTTCAGAAGCGTTGTGTTCCACTTTACAAATTATACACTTTTTGACCATAGTGCTATTTTTCGGGGAAGGCAACACGAATCAGGTTATGTTTGTATCAACAACGTTCAAAAACTTTGGGCACGCCAGCGCATGCGTGATTAGACAAAGATAACCAAACTCACTAGTTGCTGTCTCTCTTTTCATCGCGTACTGGTTTTCACTTCGAGCGCTCCTCGCTGTGAGCCGCCGCTTGGAGGGGAGCTGCGAAACGATCGCAGCGCACGTGGTGGCGAGTAGTGAGTTGAGCCAGCGTGTGTGTGGTAGCATTTTGTATGAGAAATAATAAACAGTATGTGGAATTACACTTGTTCTGTTGTTAACTGCAAAAATAACGGTAAAACTAGTGATTGTATATTTTACAAGTTTCCAACTGCATCACATAAGATAGGTCAAAGGCAAAAATGGATTGCTGCTGTGAAAAGAAAAAAGTAAGTAACATAACCTTATTTTCGTTGCCTTAGTTTTCTATATTTTTAAAACAAAGCCAACTATATCAATAGGTGAACTGTTACGCTATCTGCATGAAATACTATATAAATTAAATATATAAGTATTATTGTTTTTTTTAGTCCTGATTGTTCAAAGTGGACTCCAAAAACTCATCACGTAATATGTAATACTCATTGGCAAGAAAAAATCAGATGATGCTGCGAGTCCAAGCTACGCGCCAACTCTATTCCCTCCTGTTTATCATGCAAAGCAAGTAAATGAAAGAGCTGTTTTAAGCAGGTAAATATATGAAAAGTAAAAAAAAAATTATAAAATTAAATAGTATATACATTTATATTTATATAATAACATATGTAGGTGTCTATTAATTATAGGTACAATCGACTCATTAACCGAAGAAAGACTCTTCACAAGTATAACATCGGAGTGAATTGTGATACTGGAAATCAAGTTGATGATGACTCTAATAATCTTGTCAATAATAGTGGACGTGAACCTATGGATGTAAGCAGTGCAGAAGTAATTTTAAAAACTGATCAAGAGTGTCAAGGAGATTTTGTAAATTCTGCTGGTATAGAACAAACAAAAACTTTCACTTGTAACAGATATATTTACATGACTATTTACTGCGATGCTGAAGTTCAAACTGAAATACCGGAAATTGCTACTCTCAAAACTATTGTGAATAAGAAAAAAAATTAAAGATGAAGAGGTACAATGCGGCACATCGTTAACAGATATAGTAGATAAGTCGGTTGGTTTTAACGAGGCTGTTGTTGAACAAAACAGAAAACAGCGTAGTTTCTGTGGTTTTCCCTTTATTAAGACCGATAAAGATTTATTAGATATTGCTGGAGTGAACTTCCAGAACTTTAATTTTTTATGAAGCATATTATTCAGTAACATCGTAATCAACAAAAATAATGACTGCTCACGTTTAACTGTACTTTATATGGCTCAGAAGATGCGGATACTTGTCGAACAACTTCAGCTTGAATAAACAAACTTTCTCCATTATGCCTGTATTCTTGCACACTCCGAACATGATCGGCTTTAAATAGATTTATGCCTTTTAGTTCCGTTGCAGGTTGAAAGTTTATTTTGTGTATGATTTTTTCAAATCCTGTCCTTAGTAAAACATCCATGACTACGGATTTTTCCATTAAAAAATTATTTATTATATATTAATAGTATACATGACAGTTTTTTAAGTATCAATGTTGTCTATCTATCCATGTCTTAATATATACTTGTTTTGAACTTCTTAACCTACAAATTATCACTGAAAACTTAGTTTTAATTACTTCATAACTATATACTTACATATTTTCTACTGGAGTTTCAACTCGTTATTATTTTGAACTTTTTACTTTACTATTACAATGAAAATATCACTTATTTACTAATATTTTGCTTATTTCGATATTTATCAGTATTACTCTAATGCAAATAAACACGCCAGCTGTTTAGCTTCTGAAACAGCTAGGTGGCGGCACGAGTGAGGCTCACAGCGACTATTCTTATATCTCTATGGAACTACATCGCCGCCAGGAACAGAGTTCGACAGCTGAAACTCGGAGTGGCCAGCCTGCACGAACAGCCGATAAAACTCGCGTATGCGCATTGACTGTATAGTTTCAAGAGATTGTCCCGGTATAACATATATATAGACACACATAATGCGTGCGATAGTTGAGTTGGTCATGCGGCGTTGCCAAATTGATTTTCAATCAGCTCGTGTAGTCCGTCGCGTTCAGAAACCAGTGCGATTAACTCGATATTTCTCTTTTATTTCATCGTTAACCCTACATTTAATGTACATCAATTTATTACCTGCAATCTAAAGTTGCATGTATTCATTTTTCATCAACGAAAGTTGGAATTATCACGTACAAAAAAATAAAAAACCTAACCTCGGTACCCCTCACGCCATAAGACATGTGTTAAAATTATACAAAAATTGTGATTTCGAAATTAAATATCTCAGTTTCTAGACGGTAAATCGTTGTGAAATTTCACCAGAAGTTGGATTTTGCTCTGAATTTCGTGTTCACAAAATTTCACGTAGCTAAGTTGGAAAATAAGTTTCACGTGAGAAACGATAATACCTCTTTAAATGAGCGAGATCGCGATTGACTTCACTTGGGTGTACTATAAACCACTCACTTATAACATTATAATTGTGATATTTCTCTAAAAGATGGTTTTTTTTGGTCCGTTATTGAAATGACACATATTGAAATAACATAACGAAAGTAAGACATTGGCCTCCTTACCACCATACAACGCAGAGTATTCTCCTTGCAGATCAACGGTGAAATAGTCAAAATGAAAAGGAGTCCCATCCTTGAGACTTTTCCTCAAACTAATCGATGCCAATGATCTCACTGTGAACATAAATAATCAGAAATAACATGTGGCATAATACTCTTTGCTTCGTGAAATTGGATGTTTGGCTGAAAATTATACATAAGCCCAGCACTTTTGAAATATCTAAAAAAAAATGGTGCCAGATTGTGCTAGATTTGTGCTAGTTTGTGTCGTACTTCGTTTCGTCAAAAAGTTTGTATACCAAGAGAAAAAAAAAGGAAACTTAAAGTGTAGAAGAGAAAATTGGAATAGGTTATGCCAGGCTTGTGCCAGCTTGAGTCGTACACTGTTCTTCTCAAAACTTAAAAAGAACTCAAAAAATACCAAAAAATATATGAGAAAGTACAGATATTCAATATCCAGCCAAGCACTTCCAAGATTTCGCAACTTTCTCGGTAGTGCTGGTTTGTGCCAGCTTGTGCTGTACCTTGTTTTTCCAAATACTCGAAGAAAACTCGTGTCATCTCGAGAAACCTTAAAAATAAATAAGGAAATTGAAAAAATCCGAGCCGTACGCTTTTGAGATCTTGTAATTCTTTCAACTATGTCAAATTGTGTCAAGTTGATGTCAACTGGTGCTGCACTAAGGTTTTCTTTTAATGCAAAAAACATCGAAAAGACCAAACTCACAAGGAAACTGCCTGAAGTGCCCCCCCCCCCGATTTCGACCATTTGAGTATATGTTATTCTTCACCAAAATCTAAGCGGCCCGTATTTTTTTTTTTTAACGGCGGAAAAACGGTTTAAAGGGGTGAAATCAGCCCCCAAAGTTGGGCATCCTCAGTTGTTGTTTCATAGTTTCGCATACTTCCAGTTAAGATATTTGAATGAAAAAACGCATTTTGGCCGGTTACGACGGGGTTGAATAGTCGAAGATTATAGAGAGTGAGAGTTAAAAAATTTGTATAACTAAAAAACTATTGTGCAGATTTTAAAGAAATTAATTGCATTTGAAACAGCAGAAAAAGTAGAAGATACGTGTTATTGCGTTTTTCGAAATAACGTCACTTAAGGGGTGAACTACCCTTGTACACGGTCAGCCGAATTCCCACTAGAAACGCACTATTTCCTTCAGTTCGTCTTATTTAACATTACAAAGCTCTTTCCAGGCAACAAAAGGAGTTTCTTCGTTTCAATAAAATTCGGATGCATTTACAACAAAAACTACTCCCACAATTTGCCGAACGGTTTCTGGCATAGTTTCTTTTACGATCATGAAATCTTCCGAAGCCCGGTATTTTATTAGTTTGTGAGGTTACTGGAATCGGATTCCGAGCGTAGAATTTTGGAATCAACATGGCTAATGCTCTAAACATATAGGACTTTGGTTATTATTTTTTTCCAAAACATTAAAAGAAATCGGAAAGTTGATATGGAATGGCTTGGATACTATGGAAGAAATATAAGTTATCTTATCACGCTGAAGCACCGAATTGATTAAATTTTGTTTCGGCGAAGTTCTAATTTTATCTGCCTGTTGCGACGTATCATGCGAGACATATGATACCAATGAGTCAGATTTTGTGATTGACTGGCGCGTAAAAAACATTAGAGGTCAAAAAATTAAAATAGCTTGACCCCACCGCTCTCGCGACTGTTTAAATTCTTACTGGAGTTTCGGGCGGCTAGTTCAATAACTACAGTCATTGTATGCTGCCAGCTTTCAGTTCATATTCTTAAATCAGCCGTGGTGTATTTGCATCAGTTGTTTGTGACTTACATGTAATTGAGAATTTGAAAGTGCATTAATGCCTTCCCACAACAAAGACGACGATCAATTCTTTCAACGTTATACAATTACTTCTGACAATATTTCAAGCAATGAATATTGCTCAAACGCCCATAAGTAATGAGGAAATACAGTTGAAAACTCATTTTGAAACTATATTGTTGATTTTTTTTCATCATGTGGTTGGGTGAACGTTTCAAAAAATAACGGTTGGATGCTTTGAATAGATGTCTTTTTATTTATCAGTAACTAGGGGCTTCGCCCCTGCGCGCTTCGCGCGTCAACCCCACCTCGGCGCTACGCGCCTCACTATTTCCTTAAACAGTGTCTGTTAGACAGATGAAATTATTTATGCTGATTTGATGACAGTTCTGCAACTGTTGATCGGTCGTTTCCGATCAACCCGACATTGCTATTGGCTCCCTATGCAGGTCTGCTCAGATTGTTTTCGTAAACGAATCCATTCACATGTACAAAACCCCCGATGCTATGCATCCCCAATTTTGGATTTGGCGACTTATTTTGCTATAGTTATTATTTTCCCCATAGTAGAAGAAATTCATAGCTTTGCTATAAGTAGAATTTCTATGGCTTCAGACAAATTAAAAACTCGTTATGATATTCGAGCCAGGGATATGAAATTTAATCCCGGAGATTCTGTCTGGCTCTTTCAACCTCGAAGACAGAAAGGACGATGTCCGAAACGACAAAGAAACTGGGAAGTCCCTTACTTAGTGGTTAACCGCATCAAGGATTTACAGGATCCGAAAAAACCTATTTCTTCTCTGATATAACTCTCCTCGAGTTCTGTTTCATTACTTCTACTGACATGTTTGCCAGTATGATATTTTGAAACGATACTCAGTCTCACCTCTGCGTGTCGATCTTGAGTGCCGTATACACAATACGCCAGCGCGCGAAAAAGACAGTTCCCGTCGGGAATCATCTTGATAATTCTCGTTTGCATGTTTATTTTTGGCGTGTCAGAAATAGATACCTATAAAGATATTTTTCAAAGACTGTCATAAACAGCCGAACACAGCTGTCAAAGGAAGTTTTGTTTGCTAGATGCTTTTTGTTGTGTTTTCGGCATCTCACTCCACCGTCAACTTCATGGGTATACTATTGTTATTATAATCCTTTTCACCTGTTGCTACGTCTTTTTCATTTGTTCAGAACTTTTTTATTAGATAGAGAGATTACATTCTGTTTTCGGCTTATACATAATAATGGAAATATATCATCTTATTTTAAATTTAGCAAATAACCTCACACATTTTTCTTTATTCACACAATAATAATAATTAAACGTCTTCGCCCAAAATTGACTTATACTAATTTCTTAACCGTGCCACTAATCGGACTGTACTCGACAATACGATCATGCGAGATCATGCAATAGGTTGCAGTGTTTGCGGGAAATTCCACGCTCGCGTCAAATTCCAATCGAATATCCACCGGTCCTCTTTTCAAACTCTATCAGAGTCTTCCAATATGTGTGACAATATCGCCAAAAAATCGCCAGAGTGGCACAGATCATGGTTCTAGGGTGAAAAAAATGAAGCCACACAAATTCGGTCGAGGTTCTGGTATAAAAAAATTAATTTGTGTGGCTTCATTTTTTTACCCTAGAACCTCGATCCGTGCCACTCTGGCGATTTTTTGGCGATATTTTCACACATATTGGAAGATTCTGTAATTTTTTCAGCGGAAATAAGGGTCCTTTTTGAATAAGAAAAATAATTTCTTCCGTTTTTAGTAAAAAAATAAGCGTTACCGGAACGTAAAATTTTTTTTAAGAATTCCTCTCGAAAGCGAACAAAAAACTACAACATTTATGTCGAGTCATTTTTTTTCAGTTACTTCAAGTTGCCGAGATATATTCATTTGAAAAAAAAACGGCAATTTCTCAAATGATGAATTTAAAAATCTGAAAAAGTTCACATGGAGTAACTTTTAGTATTACTTTGATATAACCAATTATGGGGCAGATCTGAGATAGTCGAAAAAAAAGTGGCCGAGTTAACGGAGAATCCCTCATTAAGAAAAACTCTGGGAAAATTTCTGACTCGTATTGGAAAAAGTTGGACAGTTTAAAAAGAGGACCGGTGGATATTAGATTGGAATTTGACACGAGCGTGGAATTTCCCGCAAACACTGCAGCCTATTGCATGATCTCGCATGATCGTATTGTCGAGTACAGTCCGATTAGTGGCACGGTTAAGAAATTAGTATAAGTCAATTTCGGGCAAAGATGTTTAATTATCATTATTGTGTGAATAACGAAAAATGTGTAAGATTATTTGCTCAATATAAAATAAGATGATATATTTCCATTATTATGTATAAGCCGAAAACAGAATGTAACTACTGATAAATAAAAAAACATCTATTCGAAGCATCCAACCGTTATTCTTTGAAACGTTCACCCAACCACATGATGAAAAAACGTTGCCATCTTGCGGCGAGCATTGGAAACATCACGCAAGGTCCATCGGTGGAATATCGATTGATCGATAATGCGACAAACCTGCGGCAACACCCGGTAACACCAACTGTCGGTAAAAAATGTGCGCTATCTAACGGTAAAAGTTTGAACTGTCCGCTCATGCGACGGCGAAAAAATCAAAATTGCTGCTTATCCGACAACACGAAAATTTCATTGTCAAACTGTCCGTCGGTGAAAACGAGCAAAAATGAGGATGGTGCCATCTTTGTTAATTCTCCAGTCGGTAACAATATCGTAGGTACGGTTTACCATTGCAGAGGTAACATACCGACTGTCGGTAAGGTAGGAATCGGGGCTGCTCTGCCGGTACGCCGTTATTTCGTGGTCATGAACTCTTATCTCTATATTACTGATAAGGAGAACGAATATAAATATACACGAGAAATCACAGTTTACCCGGTGCGGCGGCACTATTCCGAGAGCGCAACGAGAATTCCGACGGCGTGAACGCGCGTCAGTGGTGAGGGTACCTGAGATCCAAGAAAATTCCTCCCCTCCTCCCCCATTGCCGGCACTATTATGAGAGCGGGCTGTATATCCTTGCTTTAATTTTGAACCCCTCCATATAGGTAAATAATAAAATCTAATGATAAATAATTCTTACAATACTGAAATTTAAATTATTTTATTTCAGTACAAATGCAAAGAATTCTCGATAACTTGTAAAATTAAATTAAACGTTATTCAATTTAACATCTTTAAACAACATTACAAAGAAATCTATAGATCGTCCAATATGTTTTTAGATTAAGTTCAAAAATATATACATGCACCGTGTTTTAATTTTTTTTTTTAGAAATGGCTCTTTGTTATTTGCCAGTTTGCAAACCATGAATATAATATCATCAATATTATCTAATAATTCTATGTTAATATGCTCTGAAATTTAAAAAATTTCAATTCTTTTGATCGCTCTTTCAACATGTATTTTAATTGAAGCTATAGAATACCCTAGAAGAAATTCACAAAAAAAATGTGGATTGCAAGTGAATGGCGGCATTATTAATACGAACTGGCGTATTAGGAGCTCACTATTAATTTGTGGAAGACCTTTGTTAGTCAGAATTTAATCTCCTGCTTCAATTAAATTGAGAAAGCCAGAATCGATTGATATGAATCCATCAGTTGCTTCTCTTCCATATGCTTTTGACACAAAAGTATTCATACCTGATGTAATAATACCAATCAAAAATTTTACCGTGAGGTTCTATTTGTCGTTTGAATACATCAAAATTCTCTGTTCAACCGTTGGTGGTATGTTTAGGACGAAGTTCAGTGCAATCAATTATGTTTGGACAATTCGGATAGTTTAAAAAGCTTTGAGGCAATATTCTTCTGATAGCCTCTTTTGATGGTCAAAATATCCATGTTTCAGATTTTTCAATCAACATTTTTGAAACATTGGTGTAATTGTTTGCAGCAGAAATATAGGATACTGTAAACATACAGCCAATTACAGCGAAAGGTAGTCCAAGTTTCATTTTCATAAGGAATATCTGGCACCTATTCACAGCAGAATCTTTTTTAAGAAATGCAAGTTGATCATCTTTTTCAGAGACAATAAATTTAAGCAAAATGTATTCAAAAAGTAAGGTTATCCCAATGAATTTCTTCATCAGTTCATCTGTTGTTGCTGATTCTTTTAGCTTGCGAAGGAAGGTGCGGCTACTTGTCGTGCACAACAGATCAGAAGTGCGGGCCTTGCGCAACCGTACGAGACAACTGGAGGTTAGCTGCCTCGCTAAAGGGGGGCACCACAGGGCACACTTTTTTCCTGGAACGATGAAGTTCTTTGATCATTTACCGCCTGCCGTAGGGGGTGCAACGTTGACAACCTTGGCCGAAGAATCGCAAGGCAGCACTCAAGCAAATTTGGAAACCCTCGTGCAAGTATCATTGGCAGTCTTGACTAATGCAGCTCTCACTGAGCCGTCTGGACCAGGATATATGATAACCAGGCAGTGAAGGATCGAGCAGGACTACTAACTCTCCTTCATATAGGTTGGGCTGGGGAGACGTCCATTTGACTCGCTGCTCTAAGATGTTCAAGTACTCCTTGCTCCACTCATCCAAAACTGATCACGTACTCCTTGAACCAGTTTCCAATGGGATAGACGATTGCGACTTTCTTCGCCACTGCTAAGTCTTGGAATGGATGTGCGTAAACGTCGACGACACTTGTCAGCCAGGAGCTGAACCAACCCTAACGCCTATTTCGCCGTTAGCCATCAAGCTGGAGCATGTTTGTCTGATGCACATGCCTCGTCGAAAGATCGCAGCTTGGCCGGCAAACCCGAGTAGCTGGGAATGGGCCATGTTAGACTAATAAGTTTTGGATGAGAGGCCCGTGTGGTAATCACCACCACCAAGACATCTCGGTACGGTGATGCCGTAGGGCGTGTTTTGTGGTTCGCTGGGTTCTCTGGAGGAAGAATAAAGGAGGCAACACGTCCGTGCGGTTAGGGTGTGCTCGATGGGAATGACGTGGGCCGGCCAACGCCCTAGCCGCCTGGTGACCCTTTTGTTTACCAGGTGGCGCTCGAGCTCCGGTCCCACAACATCTCCCCTTTATTATAATAACAGTACAATGTTTTTTTTTTTTTTTTTTTTTCACATTGATGAATACAATTTTTGGCGGACTTAACATTAAACTTACATGACACGCTTTTTTATTTCTAAATACTAGGACGGGGTCCAATAATCTTTCCACCACGACGGTCTATTCGTTTGCCTCTGGGGTCTAGACGTGGTTTCCGATCGGGTTATTTCGCTTGGTGGTTCGGTTACGGTTTCGACGGGATTGTCGTCCTCCGTCGCGCTACTCGCCCCGGATTCGTCGTCTTGGGCCTTATCCGAGGTCGCTGTTTTGGGAGGCATATTTTCTACCATAGGGCGAATACTGTTTTGTTCTGCTTCCTCTACCCTTCTACCCTTATTGACTAAAGATGGACCGGAGCTTGGATCGTCGACTACCCCAGGACTGTAGTTACTTGAACTCGGATCAAATTTTTTATATGGCGCCGGTACGAGGTGAAAACGGTTACGTCGGATCGTTCCGTTGCTTGTTAGTACCCAATAGGATCTAGGCTCGCCTGAAGGGCTTTGTATTTTTCCATACGTCCTGAGATCGATGATCCAAACTGGGTCTCCTGCTTTGAGTGGAGATAATTCAACGGCGCGGTGTCTAGAGTTAAAATTACGAGCTTGCCGCATTTTTCGAGCTGCCTCGTCGCCTTTGAGCTTTTTTGTAGCGCTGACAGCTGGTAGAAGCCTGCTTGGCAGCGTTGGAATGCTCGATTTAATCCGTCTTGACAACAATAATTCTGCGGGGCTGAAACCGTTTTCCAGGGGTGTGCTTCTATATGCAAGCAGGGCTAGGTGGATGTCGTCGTCCTTGGACTTTTTTATTAAGTTTTTTGCTGTTTTTACCGCTGCTTCTACCGCTCCGTTGCTTTGCGGGAAGTGAGGTGAGCTTGTCACCGATAGGAATCCGTATTGGTCGGCGAACCGCTTAAATTCGGACGTGAACTGTGGACCGTTGTCCGAACGAACAATATCCGGCAAACCATACCTTGAAAACGCTTCCTTACAAACCTCTATGATCGCTTTCGAGCTTAACGATCCGAGACGGAAAAACTCGAAGTACCGCGAGTAGTAGTCGGTGATAATAACGTACCAATAGTCTAGTTTAAAGAGATCTATGCCTATTTTCTGCCACGGTCTAGCCGGGAAATCTTCCTGTATGAAGGGTTGGCTCGGGTTAACTCGATGCTCTACAAAATTTTGGGCAATTGAGTATTAGGTTTTTTAGTTGCGTCGATAGACCCAGCCACCAAATGGCTTGTTTTGCTCTGTCTCTGCACCTCGTGATACCTAAATGGCCCTCGTGTAGGCGAAGTAATAATTCTTTTTGGAGCCTGCGCGGAACTACCAAACGGCTGTTGTACAGTAAGAGATCGTCGCCGATCGAGAAGTGGTGTTTGAGTGGCGCGTACTCTTTCAACTCGGTCGGGATCTGATTTTTCGACGGCCATTTGGTTGCGCAGAACTTTTTTAGTAGCTGACAAATTGCGTCTTTTCCTTGTTCGTCGCGGACTTTATGCAACATGTCATTAGAGGCTGGAAGGCTCTTGATAGTGGCCAATACAAAATCAGAAGTGTCCTGTTCGATTACATTGGTATTCGCGTTTCTTTTTTCTGGGTTGCGAGATAGAGCATCGGCCAGTATCAAGGATTTTCCGGGGGTGTATTTTACGGTATAGCTGTAACGCATAAGGCGAAGACGGAAACGTTGCAGACGCGGCGTTAAATCGTCCAGAGGCGTTGTTTGAAGAATTTGAAGGAGGGGCTTGTGATCCGTTTCGAAGGTTATCGTGATTCCAACTATATAATCCGCGAATTTTTCGGCTGCGTACGTCAAGGCTAGAGCCTCTTTCTCAATTTGGGAATAACGTTGTTCTGTAGGTGTTAAAGTGTACGAACCGTAGGCGACAATCTGCCGCTCCTCGCTATTCCCCTGCAAAAGAACAAAACCGATACCGTAGCTTGAAGCATCTGCTTGAATCCATATAGGTTTTGAATAGTCGTACAGAGCCAGGATGGGAGCTGCTACTAAAAGTTCTTTTATTTTCCGAAACGCGTTTTTTTGAGCTGAGTCCCACACGAACGCTGAATTTTTCTTTAAGAGAGAATTGAGGGGTTCGAGGATGGTAGACCTGTTCGGAAGGAACTTTGCGGCAAAATTGACCATCCCGAGGAATTGCATTAAGGACGTTTTGTTTGTAGGCTCCGGAAAATTTTGTATGGCCGAAACTCTTTCTGGAAAAATTTTTATGCCCTGAGCTGAGACTAAGTGCCCAAGGAACTGCACCTCTTGCACGCCGATTATACATTTAGACTGATTTAGCGTTATTCCTTCCTTACTGATACGTTTCAGAGCCTCTCTCAAGGTCGCGTCATGCTGCTCCATGGATTCCCCATAGATCAGTATATCGTCCATGTGAACGATTACGTTTGTCATGTCGTCAAAAGTTCTCGAAAAGACCTCCGCGAACAAGTCTGGCGCTGAATTTATTCCGAACGGTAGTCTTTTAAACGCATATCTCCCTAACGGGGTAATGAAAGTCGTTAGTTCTTGGCTCTCGCGATTCAACTTTATCTGGTAAAATCCCGATTTAGCGTCTAGTTTGCTGAAGAATTTAGCCCGTCTCATACGTGCCAGAGAAATATCGACATTTAAAATTGGGAAGACAGGCCTTAGTATGTTCTTATTGACCTGAGTGTAATCTCCGCAAACTCGAACCGTTTCGCCTTTCGGAATGCAAACTATAGGGCTACACCACTTTGTCGGCTCTTTTACGCGCTCTATTACATCGTCTTTTTCCATCTTGGCTAGTTCGATCTTTAACTTAGGAAGCAGCGGTATCGGTACTGATCGAGGGACTGACTGGCTGAACGGAATAACATCGCGCTTTAGATGAATTTTAAATTCTTGCTTGAAATTTCCGAGGCCTTTAAAAATTTCCGGAAATTCTTGCTCGATGCGCACCGACGAATTTTCTCTAGCCTGGAGTGGGCCCATTATTCGCACCAGGTTAAAGATTTTAATCGCGTCTTTTCCGAAAAGGTTCTTCCAAAGGTTTTTTATTATGCAACATCGCACCTGTTTAGCATGACTGTTGATTCTTATCGTTACGGGCAGCACTCCGACTACATCTAAATATTTCCCATCGGGACCCTGCACATTCATTTCTTTTCGAATTATCTTACCGAGCTCGCTTACTGGGACGTCGCAATATTTCACACAGGTTATGTCTGCCCCCGTATCTATGTGGAATTTTCTGCTCTGCTGAAAATCGACGATGAAGGCATTCACGTCGAAGTCGTTGTTGCTTCCGCTTTGCGAGACGTTCCCCAGGAAATAAACCTTGCTGGTCTCTTCTTCTTCTTTGTCTGTAACCTCGCTTGTTGTGGCATGTGCGAAATTCACCGATTTTTATCGGCAGGCTTTGTCCCAATGACCGATTTTTCCGCAGCTGCGACACTTTGAGGTTAGCGCCGGACAATTGTTGTTTCTGTGGAATTTCAGGCCGCATCTCGAACAATCCGTTTTTTGTCCTTTCGGCGCGGAGCGTTGGCCCCCGCCGGTAGCGACTTTCACTCTATCGATGTCGATAACTTCGGGAGCTGCCGGTAGAGATTTTACTTGCCGACGCTGCTCTTCGGTTTGGCGAGCGATAGTCACGGCGGAATCTAGGGTTAGGTCGGACTTGAGTTGCAAGCGCTCTTTTGTTCGCGTATCTGCTAGCCCCATGACGATGCGGTCTCTAATTAACTCGTCCCTTAGCTGACCATAATTGCACTTTTCTGCCATGACGTGCAGCGCTGTGACGTATTGGTCGACTGTTTCTCCGGCGAGCTGAGATCGAGAGTTGAAACGAGACCTCTCGAAGACAACGTTTTTCTTTGGCTCGAAATAGTCCGTGAGGGCTTGCATCACGTCTTCAAAACTCTTACCGTCGGGCTCTGGCATCACTTGCATATAGATCTCCTCACTTTTTTCTCCCATCGCGTACAGCAAGAGGTCGATCTTCTCCACTGCTGGTTTCGCCGACAGGGCTGCTACGTTTAAATATCTCATGAAGCGTTTTTTCCAGGTGGGCCACGTTTCTGGTTTTGAGAAGTCGAAGTTGTTCGGGAGTTGCAGAAAGTTGGCTGCGCTGGCGTTAACTTGGATTACGGGGGCAGGATCACCCATCTTGCTTTGTGTATTTCAACCGTGCCGAGGCTTAGTTCGCGGCTATTATGCGATGGGACTGTTGTTTCCCCTTGATCCCGAGAAGTGTTTGTTTAATTCGACACTTCTGACACCATGTTTTGTGATTCGCTGGGTTCTCTGGAGGAAGAATAAAGGAGGCAACACGTCCGTGCGGTTAGGGTGTGCTCGATGGGAATGACGTGGGCCGGCCAACGCCCTAGCCGCCTGGTGACCCTTTTGTTTACCAGGTGGCGCTCGAGCTCCGGTCCCACAACAGGGCGAGTACCGAGTTGCGAAACTGGAGAAATGGACTGCGCAGGGAATACCAGCATAGCGAGGAGCAGGCAGCGTTTTTCTAACGCTTTATTATAGATACTGCAACATGAAGTAAAATCATAATTTACCGCCAAGATCTATTCCTGCATCAATACCGCAGTACCGTGAGGGGTACACCTTCCCTTTTCATGCGTAGCGCGGGGCAGCCGATGACAACCCCCTCTACATATCGCTCAATAGGTCGATGAATTTATATTTATCAACGATGGAGCCGATGGACTACCGCCCATCCACGTGACCTGCTGGCCCAATTGCGATCACCCAGAACAAGGAGAGATTCACCCCTAACAAAGACGGCAGCACGCCGAAAATCGACCGGGATCGCAAGGAGCATCTCTCGACCCGGTACATTCTACGTCTAGTGCTCGTACTAAGTCGACGTGTTTTCCGCTGCCTTAACCGTTTTATTACCGCACTTTTCTGTTTACTTGTCTACCGCTATATCTACTGTTCTCACCTATATCTTCTATTCACGTAACTGAAGTTTTCTTTGTTATATTGAAGCCCGAAGTTATTTGCATTATACTTTATTTATATCTTTTACCTATTTTCTCTCTCATCTTTTCTCGCGGCTTGCGCTGCGTGGGCCACATAAGCTCGTCCTTTATCATATCTCTTGTCTAATATCGCAAATAACTTCGCGACTAGTTAACTTACTTATTTAATTTATGGTGACTATTGCTTTCTTTCTTAATTTCGCTCTGCTTATCTAATATCGCTGAATTGCAGCATTTGGCTATCGCTTTGCTTCTGATCCCATCGCGATTACCTATTTGCCTGTTTTATTTGAATAGCTGACTATTGTTCGTTGTAGTGATCGGAAAATTAATTAAGTTACACATATTATCTCAGTTTGTCTTATTCTTAGTCACTTATCTTCATCTTTTAGCAAAATTTCTATTACCTTGTCTATATCTTTTGTCTGATGCGATTAATTTGCATTGTTATCGATTACGGTTGAGTAATTAATATCGTAAATATACCTGTCATGTAAAATTCCAGACGAACATCCAAGGCGGGTCACGCTCCTGAGAATAGTCATCCGAGACGGTTTACCGCTGATACAGCGGATGGCGAGTCGTCCGTATAGATTGCTACCCATCACACGGTGATTCTTATAGGCATTCATTTCATGCAGGCAGTTTCAATCTTCGAGTGGAAGCAAACGGTCAGTCCGACGCTCACATTATATTTCCTACGTGTGTACGTTCTTAAATATTCATTTTAATCAATAAACAAAACAGACTATCTACTCAATGCTCCACCTGACCGGTTTACTTATTTCATCATAATCCTAATATCGACTGTGTGGCAACACACAAATAGGTTTCCACATAACATACCGTGTGCGCGATCTTCCGTCGCTGCGTGGTGTAACACGTCGTTTTCAGAACCTCGAGTATTGCACCGTACTGAGTAACATCTTTTTGTTTAATTCTCGCTTCTATTATCGCTAGCACGTGGTTCGTCCGTATTTCTTCTCGCTTGTAATATATCACATTATCGTACCTTTCGTATAATTTTGTTTCTTAATATGTTGAGAATACCTGTATCTTCCGTATATCTTACCGTCAGTTATCTCATATCTATCGCATACATTCCAAGCTAGACACTACGTATTACTTTGTCTTCTTTAAAATAATTTTTGAGTCCTGAATATTATATCGAATATCTTGTTTCCCTAAATTACGATTATTATATTGTTTCACTGAATTGAATTGATGAACCGCTGATTTAACTTAGATATTATCTGATTGATTTCTAATTCTTGTTTCTTTCGTTTCTCATAATATCTCTTAATTTCTTTATTATTTGTAATATTCTCTGCTAACTGCAGATTATCTTGACTATTTTTCTTTATTGTGATATTACTATTCTCGCGCTATCTCATTCTGTTGTTGCTTGCATTATACCCTAATTTAAGAACCTTAGATCGTGGATTGCATGCTAGCCTACATTGATTGACTTATTTTATAAATCTCGCCGAATGTACTCCAATTAGTAATATCGCGAACATACGCTTTTCTATCGCTATCACATAGCTCGTCTCGTTAATCTGTTAACTCTCACTCATACCTTCTCTCTGGCTGTATTTGAATTTCTTTCACGATTTAATTGTAACTGAATGTCTTACATCTTTCGGTTGTAATTAATATCGCTCGCTTTTTGTCAATATAGTCGATACTATTACCATTCTCTATTTTGTTGTGTTTATCTGTTGGATACGATCCCTCCCCGCTACCATCCATTTACCATCTTGTCTGTACTGAGCCGGCTGTGCAAAACCGTCGTAGAACCTGATCGTTTCTTCTCTTGTCATTTCTTCAATTATCTTATATCTGGCGCTAGTGCGTCTGGCGCCCAACAATAGTATCTTTATCGTCAATTATCTCCTTATTCTGATCAGTACCTGCGCCGTAGGGAAACCGGACTTTAGCCCTCACAAGTATCTATTAAAAATAAATTATTCCGGTTACAATCTACACGGCTTATGAAATAAATGCACGATTCAGTTTTGCAATGCGTTCATTGGGGATCGATTGGAATGAAGCAAGAAGGTTTTGTGGTCTCATGGACTTGCCGCCACCAGTTCAACAAACGAAGTACGATGTAATAGTGAAAAATATTCATACAGCTGCTTCGAGTGTTTGTAAACCGTTGTTGAGACAAGCTGTCGAGGAAGAATAAGGAGAAATACGCAAAGACGCTTCGAGTAATCATGGCATTGAACTGACTGTTTCAGGTGACGGCATCTGACGAAAATGCCGTTTCACCTCGGTATTCGGCGTTGCGGCTCTGATGGGCCAGTTCTCGGGAAAAGTTTTGGACATTATTGTGAAATTTAGTTCTTTTTCTGTATATAAATACTGGAGTAATCGCACCAATATTGAGCAATACAATGAATGTAAAGTTGAACAAGAAGGGAATTACCTGATAAATCATGAAGGATCGGCAAGCAAGATGGAAGTTACCGCCATGAAGGAAATGTTTCTAATGCCTTATGTATCGCGATCTACTTTAGTGACGCTCGAGAGAACACGGCAATATTCAAATGACGGGAATATATTTCCTCTACACATATATGTCGATATATTGTCGATTGATGTTTACAACACAGAAAAAAAGTTAAAAATGGCAATTTTGATTATATCAAAAACTCTTGCAATTGAAATATTTCCCGAGATGTGCGATGCCATGATGGCTAACATCACGGTCGCCTACACACAATCCTCATTCTACTGAAATCATACATGCTGTGAGTACCAATAGCTATTTTGTGAAATAAAAATGATTTTTTCCTACCGATGAGATTTTATATTAACAATGTGTGGTATAAGCAATTACTGGCGAGTAAAATTCATGAGTTTTTGATACATAATGGAATTTAACACAGGTCATTTAAATGAATTTACTCCAAGCGCTTAGGCATTGACAAGCTTTTTTTGCTAATTGTCGAAATACCCTCTGTTCGCCTGCATTTTTGTGATCATGATTAAATCATATTTTATTATTAATATTTTTATTATTAATCTCACTGATTTACGCATTCTGATTTATGAGTGGATTCAATTCAATTGGATCAGGGGCGATAACGTCGGAAATGAACCGACTCAACGTAGAGTGAAACATAGTTTGGGTGACGGTGACTGGCTTATACGGTCAGAACACATTATCGCAACAAATTTGTGAGCGATGAATAATTTTTAACAATGTTGACACCTGATCCAATAGCACTCCATATTTATGTACCAGCACGAAGTTACGGACAAAACCAGAAATTACTCTATTTAAAATAGTCTCGGGAATCATGGATTGAAACGGGGTATCATGATTCCTGATAGCAATGAAGTAGTGAACTATACTGCAAAACGGTCCCGTGAAACTTGAATTATTTTGTACTATTAACAGAACAGAATAATCGGTTTGATCGTTGACAAAACATGAAATCAACTGAACACTTAAAAATTTTGTGTACCCTGAAATTCACTCAAAATTTTTTGCTGATTTTTGTAGAGCTTGTGTTGTTGAAAATTCTTCTGTTATCAAAGACAATTCAATAATGCATTGTTTTGAAGTGACCGAAATCTGGAAATTGAAATGGATTACTTCGACTTGTATGGATTTTCTGTAACACAGACTTTTGAACTGTGCAGCGGAGAGCCTATGATTAAGAAATTAATATAACGCCTCTAAAAACCCTCTAACTTGTTCCGTCTAAGAGTTACACCGATTTTTCGAGTTTGGAGGTGGTTTCCACCCGCTGGGGGTGCAGCATTTAATTCGTGCCGATTGTTGATTGAGAGCCTTTAATTTTACAGTAATTTTGGCGCCTATACGAACTCTGTAACTTGTTTCGTCCAAGAGTTACAACGATTTTTCGAGTTTTGTGGTGGTTGACCCCCCTCGGGGGTGACGCAGTTAATTCGAGCGGGTGATATTCCAGAAGCCTTTAATTCTAGAGTCATTTTGGCGCCCATACGAACTCTATAACTTGTTCCGGCTGAGAATTACACCGAATTTTAGAGTTTGAGGGGTGCCCTTGTGTAGGGGTGATTTTCAGAATATATTCTATCCATGGATTCCAGGAGCCTTTAATTAGCCTTTAATTATGACTTTCACACTTTTTCGAAATTTGACCTCGTTCCCGTTTTTTTTAAGTCTGGCCAGGTTGATCCCGAGCTGGTACCGCCACAGGTTTTCTTTAAAAAACGCGTCGCAATTAATTCAAAGATGAGAAATTCCAAGAGCCTTTAATTAGCCTTTAATTTCGACCCTAACACTTTTCCAAAATTTCAACTGTTTTCCGTTTTTTACGGTGTGGCGGTTCCAGGTTTATGTCGAGCTGGCACCGACACCGGTTTCTTTTAAAAAACGCGGAGCATTTAATTCGAAAATAGAGCATTTAATTAGCCTTGATTAGCCCTTAATTATTCCATAGATTTTTTGATTTTCGAATGTGGCGGTTCCAACTTGATATGGCTGACAGAACTTGGTTAACAAGGCTACACATGTTGGCGCACCAACGGACCTGGCTTGTCCCCTACGTAACACAAGACTTTTGTAAATTTTTCGATATTTTTTGCAACTAAAACAACTGTTTACCGTGTAGTTCAAATAAAAATTTTGCTAAAAATTCTATTTTACTCGAAATATTCTATTATATTCACAAATCGCTTATAAATTCTCAATTATAAAACTATTGAAGAACTTTTTTTGGCTTTTGAAAAAAAATTTTTTGCCCTAGGTAGAAAGGGTTTGTCGTGTCCGAGGGAGGGGGAGGGGGAAGGGGGGGGGGGGGCGTTGTGCCCTACGTTCCCCTAATTATATTCAAGCATTTTCAGAAAGTACTCTTTCGTCATAAAGAAGTACAAACCTATACAATAAGGCGTCTGATAGAGAAAATTATTCATCGAAAGGACAATTTACAGAAATAACATGTAATTAGTCCCTCAATCATATGAATTTCCTCGGAGGTCCGATGTCAGCAAACTTTCATACTTGCCAAAGGCTCATTTATTCATCTTGGCTATACCGATTGATACGAACCGTCATTCATTCTTTATTGTCTAAAAAAGGCCCGCCAAGTATACTGTAAATTACTGGTTTCGTCCCTAATTGAGCCGATGTGATGGGTCAAATAACGACTTAAGTCGACTCAAGTTTTGACAGGAAAAAGGGAAGTAAAGATTCAGCTGCTGGTATTTTAGCACGGTGCGCACGCCGCTTCTTATGGTCATTGCAGCTTTACAAGTTCACGGAAACATCCAGAGTTCACAGGATATATAGGTAGGATTGTACACAAAACCAATTTCAGCATATTTGAAAAACTTATTCAACTTGACTTAAGCCATTTTTCGACTCCTGAGCTAAATTGTACATATTTTGCGTAGATTTCTCATTTTTGCCGAGAAGTTATGCACTTGGCAGTGAGGACTATGATTTCAATATTTTTTCGAGGAAAAAGCATTGTTGCTGATACTTATTTGAAGGTACATTATCACTTTGCTGGTTTCTAAGTTGCAAAGTGAATTTTCGTTGGTACCACTCAAATGTACTAGGCACAAAGTTTTTGCAACAGAGGTACTTTTGGGTGATTTAATCTTCAGTAGCAGATTTGATTTTTCACATGCCAAATATCAAATGTTCATAATATACTGTCTGCTAAATCGATGCCATTGTTGTTTACATCATCCTTGTAGGCGCGCGCGGCCTCAGGCGGATTTCGGCTGTACTGCCCTAAAATAATCACAGCGACCCAATACAACATCCTACCATAACGCTAATACTTTTTTTACAGTAGAGCGTCGATTATCCGAACATCAGTTATCCGAAACGTCAATCATCCGAAACATTATTGAGTTCTTGGATTTTTGAATAACAGGCCGAGTTTTCGTTGTAAAGCAGTGGAAAATTGTAAACCTTTTTCCAAAGCAGTAAAACAAATATGTATATACACCTGCCACTTATAAAATATGAATATTAGTATACACACTTGTTTGTCAATACATATATTTTATACACTATACATATATTCTATTACATAAGCATTATAAATTTTAACTAAAAGTACTATGTATCAAATAAGAAGATAGTTCATCTGTTCGAAATACATACGCATTGAACGAATTCACGTTTTGTTTTTTCACACTGTTCGGTTATCCGAATTATCGATTATCCGAATAGTTCCCGATCCCAATTAGTTCGGATAATCGACACTCTACTGTATTGTTTATTACTATTTCATATCACTAACACTAATTAACCCAGCTCTAAGGGTGATTTTTAATCACGAGTGGTTGTGCAGCCGGTCTCTGCTACCGTGCTAATGCGATTGGTCACTTTCTTTTATAGACGGATTTTGATTTGCTCGGAGACCAGCTGTTGACAACCAGGTCGAATGATTAAATATCAGTTTAAGTGAAAAAATGTTGTGACCAGGCGACATCAAACAAATCCTCTAGCTATTTGAAATATCCCTAGATGAAATACCTGTACAGTGGTGGAATGCATTCATCAAAAATCTAATACTTGAAATCACGAGATCCTTGTACCACGGAGAATATTATTGTAATGATACATTAATACGCAAACACTTAAAGTATTCAATTATATAATATACAATAACAAATCTGGCGGAATGCGGAGTAAAGAACTATATTATAAGCAGCCTATATTATACTACATAACTTTAGAGATAAGACTACCATTCAACAAATGTATAATAAGTATGTAATATACAGTAAATGAAACTAGAAAACATTGCTGTAATAATCTATGCATAAATCTCGTAAAACCAGTAACTGCGGAACCTCCAAAACTGTGATATGAATTATCCAACATAAATTATACCACCCATTTCGAAACATCGTATTGTTGGCAACACAACGCGCATGAACGCTTTTGGGGGCAATTCAGGTCTCTGAAACCGTACAGAACGCCATCTGGACAGTATACTAGGAGCATAATAACTAAACCACAGTAGATAGGCCAATCTCACGGGACGATTCTCTAAGTTGAAACCATTGTAAATCAATCCAAAAGATATTATAGTAAGTGCGTGATTACGGTAATATCAAAACCCTTCAAAGCAATGTTCTCGTAAAAATCACGGACCCCTAGAATATTTTAGAATATTTCGAAAACGGTGCATCCCAAACACCGTACTCCGTGAAAACGCAAACAGGTGAAATTGTCTTTTATTTTGACAGTCACTTGGTGAATGACTTAGCTTAAAAATTAAAAGCTACCTTATTGTAGGCTTTGAGAACGTTGGAGGTTTAACTGAAGCTCAAACAAGATATAATATTAAATTATCCTAAGTTCACGTTGTAATTGGAAATGATTTCCACTTACTGATCTCAAGATTCCAAGGCATCAACATGCTTGAAACAGTACAACGTGATCAGATTCCACTACTAATAGTCTCAGCATGAATCAACCTGCAGATGTAAATGACACGGAAGAACTTGATGGCAACTACGAATATCATGATGATGCATTTACTATCAACAAAAGATATAACATTGTCAACACATCGTAAAATACAAATGGAAGATTCATTTAGCAATACTACACCTCTCTGACTAGAGAATTTCATTGAGGTACAAAAAAAAAACACGTATTAAATCTGTAAAACATATTTTTCCATAGTTCAATAGAAAACGAGTACGTAACATAACCAATCTCTGGCGTAGAGCGTTTGAAGAATATCTTACAAGTACTAAAGCTAAGAATTTATACCGAAGAGCTGATGATTATTCCAACAGCGATTTGTACATATATGGGTACGTCCAATACTTTTCGACCGCAGCCTGCGGGCTTGGGTCATCGATTTAGCTGCTGATTTTTTTCAAGAAAGTAGGTTATAAAAAAAGACGATTCTACAAATTTGAGCTTAATATAAGAAAATCTGGTGGCTATAGAAATTTTTGAAGTTTTTAATAATTCAAGTTTTTAGTTATTTTCACGATTTTTTCATGGGAACTCTATGGGACTTGAAGACTCGAATCAAACGGCATTCGCCTTCTCGGACCTTGTATTTTGAGGAAAAAAATAGTTTCTTACTCCAAAGCAAAATCCAGTTTAATTAGGACCCTTTTCATGAACTACTATTTTAGCAAAATTTTGCATAACTTTGAAACGCTGCCAAGTCAAGAATTTTCCAAGTAGACGGCCAATCGACGGCTCAAATTTTTCGTCTAGGTATACTTTATCATTACCCACACGAATTATTATTAATTACCACGTTCCTTTTTATATACGGCCTCGCAAAACCAACTGATTTCTGAAAAATCGCTGTTTTCAGATAGCTGTAACTTTTTTCTATCAACTCGAAGTCGCTTGAAATTTTCAGAGAAAATACTTCATTCTTTCCCCAAACAATACTGAAAATTTCCAGCTAGGTGTCGAAGTTGTTAAGGAGCTGTGAATTTTCAAAATGTTCAAGTTTCCCACATAATATTTTATATTTCATGGAATTATCAACTATATGTATAACAAGTATTGAGTATGACTTCATGGGACACAAAGAAACAAATATTTAATTTCAAATAAATAATTACAATACGAATGATGAATAAAAATATTTTATTCTGCTATAAATATCCTATTCTCGCAGTCAATGAGTTTTTATTCTTAAGGCGATACAAATTATAGGGATGTAAGCCATATTTTTATAACATTACTTTAGTATGTAGTTTTGCAAGCTCTTCATTTTTTTTTTTATTTAGGTTAATAATCGACAAGTGTAAATTTTCCAAGCGCAATTCAAGAAGTCGTTGATAATGCCATGAAATACAAAATATTATGTGGGAAACTTGAACATTTCGAAAATTCACAGCTCGTTAACAACTTCGACTCCTAGCTGTAAATTTTCAGCGTTGTTTGGGGATAGAATGAAGTATATTCTCTAAAAATTTCACGCGATTTCGAGTTGATAGAAAAAAGTTACAGCTATCTGAAAACAGCGTTTTTTTCAGAAATCAGTTGATTTTGCGAGGCCGTATATAAAAAGGAACGTGATAATTAATAATAATTCGTGTAGGTAGTGATAAAGTATACGTAGACGAAAAATTTGAGCCGTCGATTCGCTGTCTACTTAGAAAATTTTTGACTTGGCAGCGTTTCAAAGTTATGCGAAATTTTGCTAAAATAGTGGTTCCTGAAAAGGGTCCTAATTAAACTGGATTTTTCTTTGGAGTTGTTACGTCCGTAAGTAGAGTTTACTCCTGAGCGGAAGGAGTAACCTGCTTGGCTTCGCTTTTACGTTTCAGGTCAACCGGAAATCAGGATGAGGATTGAATAAACTTGAGTATGATTGATTTATCGATTATATGTTTATTGCGTAGAACTTGAGATACCAGCAGGAATGAATTGTGTTGTCCGAAAGATATATAATAAGTCTAGATGTGGAGTTATCGAGAGTTAGAATAGGAGTGTCGCTAGAGACTTGAAACGCACGGGTCCAGAAAAGGTGTGAAAACGCTAGAAGTGGGCAATAGAATTTGATGAGTAAGCGCGATAGTGAATAGCGTGAGACTACGTAGAGATAAGAGGACAGGACAGCGACCATGAGATTCATGTAAGAACTGTGGGAGAGTTAGCGAGTAGGAAAAATAGAGAGAAGTGGTATGCTGGACGTAATACCCCCCCCCCCCCCCCCGTCAGAGGGAGCATAGCGGTAGATATGGTCCCGCATATGGAAAGCAAGAAGGTGGAAATGTCATATACAATAGTGAAACATGATTTCAAAGTATGTGCTTAAAATTAGTGTTGTAATATATGTGTTTATTATATTTGAAGAAAGGTTTGTGTACAGGTGCGCTCTCGGTGAGCCTCGCGTTCAGACTAATCCACACGGATCAACGGTGGTTCGGAATTATAAATGGTAACACACACACTTATACACGCATACATCGTGCGACGTCTTTCCCAACAATGAGTTTTACAATTTTTCTTATTATAGGTAGTGTATGGTATTTATAATCTGAATATAATATGTTGTCCGTATATATGAAAATGATAATTGGTGTGTGTTTACAAGTATGTAGTCGCAGTATGAATGTAGAATGAATATTGATTGATGCGTTGAGCAACATTAGTTGGATATTTGAGGATAAGTGTTTGTAATAGTAAGTTTATGTTCGAGATAGTATGGTTCATATTCTGGTTTGCGTATGAGCGTAAGGCATATAGTTATAATACTATGGTTACATAATGTTGTTTAAAGCTAGGCGCCTAGGGTTAATGCGCATGGAAGCGGGTTCGTACACTTAAGATTAAACAACAATAATTTCTTTGATTCGCTGGGTACTAAGTAATACTATTTTTTTTTTTTTTTTCATATATCGAGATACAGAGTTTGACCTATTCGTATAATGATATCGGTTATGAGTGTGGATATATTTTGGGCTAATTGTAAACTAAGGGTATAAGATCGTCATTACAATCATTTTAATGCAGTAGTGTACACAAGCATATATCTTACTTATGTCTGTTTGGTAGCGCAACAGCAGATCTTGGTAGCAATATAGTAGTTGCCTATTTGTAATAAGGTTTTCGTAGGGTTTTAAGTACTGGTGGGTTTGAAGGAAGCGGAGGTGGTGTGTAAGGAACTGCAACATGGGTTTCTACTTCGTTGGGAATGGGTAGGACAGAAGAAGTAGGTGGGTGGATAATATTTAGTTCGATTGGATTGTCATACCCTGTTTGTCTGGCTCTAAATGTCTGGTTCGTTTTTTTAGCTTTACAATGTGTGCACAGAGTAATGACTTTGCCGAGGCATGAGTGACGGTAGAATAAGTATAGGGTTGCGAGAGATAGTAAACCTACACCGCTGTAAGTAAGAGCGTCCTTGATGTGAAACATATAGCGCTGTGTGCGGTGGTGTGTGCTGATATCAGTAGCTTGTTTTACGATATCATGCAGCGATAGACCGGTATTGGCCAAGGCATGTACATTTATGTGCGAGGTTTTGTGGAGTGGGGGGATTGCAATTGAGGATGAATTTGTGGTTTCATTTAAATTAACGTTTTTCTATATCCGGTCCAGATCAAGGGTGAAGTTCGGGATGTATGAGTGGGTTTCAGATGATGTCGAATACGTAGTTGTGGAGAGTGTTACCTCACCTGTGTGACCGGTTAACTTGTTATTTAGTCGTAATATTCCGGCTCCTGAAATGGCGATTCGCGAAGTGTGGTCGTTCGGACATAATATGTGTACGGTTTCTGGTTTTGCTGAGGAAAATATCCAAGCGTTGGTGACGGAAAGTTCCGTCCAATATGTGCCTTCGAAAGATGTTAATCTAACGTTGCAATGGTTTGTTAGTGATTGTGAGGAGCGGAGAAACAAGTCGACTTCGCATAGCTTGTGGATTCCGCTGTGGAATAGTGGTTGACTTTGTCTGCAAATCTATCTGTTGCGTTAGGATACATTTGTTGATTTTCGGTTCGGATAGCTGGAAATATGACGCTCTATTTAGTGTTATTGCTATGTAGTCAGCACTGGGTTGAATGTATGCGAACTTGTTGGAAATCGTGTCGTAGGATTGTCTAACCGGTATGGGTAGCAAGTGGTATAAATTGAAAGTATCTCTATTTAATATGGGTATTGAGATGACGTAAATCAATCGCGGCTCAAAATATGCGATTTCTACTTTCGATATTCGGACTAACTCTTCAACGTATGCGGCATCTATGGGAACGGGAAATTCTAGAAGAGGTTTCAGCAATTAAATGTGTTGGATGCTCGAAATCATTTGTTCTGGAGATAAAATTTTTGGATGTATTATTCCTTGTTGTGCGAAGAGGATAGCGCCTATGAGGTTGTTAAGATCAAGTTCGTAATTATTCATGTATCTTTCTAGGTCGATGAGGTGTCTAATAAGTGAGACTGCAGTCTTGCTTGTGGACGTGAATCTTCCCGAGATAGTCATTTGGTTGCTTAGGGTTGCCAAT
This sequence comes from Neodiprion fabricii, assembly GCF_021155785.1. Taxonomy (NCBI): domain Eukaryota; kingdom Metazoa; phylum Arthropoda; class Insecta; order Hymenoptera; family Diprionidae; genus Neodiprion; species Neodiprion fabricii. The sequence goes on along the minus strand of NC_060241.1, from coordinate 14,850,396 downwards.
ATGCGGTCTTGTAATTCGTTGTGGGATGCAACGTTATCTAGTTCGCTACGATATGCACCCAGTGTCGATTGCACTATATTTGTTTGTTTGTTTAGCAGGATTGCTAGATGGTTTGTATCATTGTATAGATTATCTATCTGTTGGTTCAAGTATTCACCGTCGTCTACATCTAGTGTTCCAAAAAGTGATTTGGAGAGGCTTCCCACAAAGTTTAAGGCTCCTCTTTTGTCGCGTTGCGTTGCTAACTTGGACAGCTCCCAGTGCGCTTTGTTAACTGTGCGATGACCAATTAATGATTTTATTTGCTTCTGTTATTCTTTGATTGTACTTATTCTGTTGGCTAACAATTCTCTGTGGTCACTCGTATCGCATCTACTTGCTAAGGTAGTACATTTTTCGCATATTGTGTTCAAATGGTCTGTAATTTTTAATAACTGGGATAACATGTTACCAAGATCCACATAGTTGATGAGCGTCCATTCTTCGTTGAATGTCCGTAGATTGTTTATTTGATCGAAGTGGATGCCGGGATTAACGTCAAGTTGTTGTATTGTGTACGGTATTTCATCGTGGTCGGTGATTTCCGCACTGGCCCTGTAATGATATACATATTCGAATGAGTTTGCAAAAGCTTGATTACTGAGCAAATCGCGTCTTGTTATTGTCGGTTGTACCGTGTTTGCTATTGAAGGGGTGAATGTGGGATTTTACTATGTATGTGCGATTTTCAGTTTATTGAGATGAACTATTTTAGTTTTATTTAGCGTGAGGTATATTTCGGCGTTAACGTCATCTATTATTCGTTTGATTACATACGGGCCTTTATAATGATCTTGGAATTTCGACCTTGTTTCGTTCAATAGGTAGACAGTTTGTCCTACTTCAAATCGTTGTGGGTTAATCGTTCTGTCGTAGTGTTCTTTACTATTCTGTTTAGCTTGTTTCAGGTTCAACGCGGCGCGTTTACGGATGTCTGTGAGATTTGCTATTAGATCGAGGAGGAATGTATCGTATGTATGCGTGGATGTGTTGCTTAGTATCGCATCTGTCGGTAGTTTAGCTTCCGAGCCGAAGATCAGCTAGTGAGGTGAATAATGTGTACCGTCGTGTTTCGCTGTATTATAGAAGAAAATGGCGAAACGTATGAATTCATCCGAATCTTTAGCTACGTTGGTGTGATGTTTGATGTATCCGGTAATTACAAGGTGACTTCTTTCTAATGAGCCGTTTCATTGCGGTCTAAAGGCGGTTGTTCGTAGTTGTTTAATTTTGAAGAGCCTACATATTTTTTTGAAAGCGGTACTCATGAAGTTTCGTCCCTGGTCAGTGAGTATAGTTCGCGGAGATCCATAGCGCGTGATGTATTCTTTAGCAAATACTGTCCCTATCGTCTTTGCCGTAGCATCGGGAATTGGAACGGCGTCTAAGAACTTGGTCAGATTGCACTGGATCGTCAAAAGGCAGCGGTTATTCGATTTCGTAACAGGAAGTGGACCAACTAAATCTAGGGCTACTTTGTCAAAGGCCTCTGCGGGCGTGTCAGTGATTGCCATGGGTAATTTTGTTTTGATCCTGACTAGTTTTTTCCTTTGGCAACTGCCACAAGATCTGATGATATTTTGAATTTGCTTTGTCATATTTGGCCAAAAATATTTTTCTCTTATTTTATTGAAAATTTTTGTAACGCCTTGGTGTCCTCTGATCAGTGACTCGTGGTACTCTTTTATCGTGTCTTCGCGTAATCGTTCGTCTGGTATAACTGTAGTATTTCTACAAAGTGTTACTCGAATGTCTGAATCCGCAAAATTGTAATAAATGAGTTTTTTGAAGGTAGATCGTAGAATATCATCTACTCCTGGTCCTGACATGGGAAATGATATGGACCGAATGTCTAGTCCGGACAAGATAATCCTCAAGTTGACTACCGTGTAGAAAATGTCGTCAAGTCTGCCCGGGTCTGATTGACGTGGTTTCACTACGAGGGTAAATATGTATTTGTTGTTTTTCAACCGAGTTTTAATTACGTCGGATATTTCTGGATTCTGGTTTTGAAAGGATTCCATGCTTATCAGATTTCCGTCTATCAACTGTTCTTCTAGTCCTTCTGTCCAACGACAATTAGCTGATACGGAATGAGCGTAATTGTCGCACAACATGAGAAGTCCGTCATTAGTTTCGGTTACGTTGGGTGTTGGTAATATGTCATTTTGATTTTGTACGAAGTAATCTAAGCAACAAAAGTTGTCATTGGCAATATGGGGGCGGTCCGGTTTTCGCTCTTCGGTATTGTCGCGACGTTGTGAGCATGGAGGTGGTAGCGTTGCCGTAGGTACAACGGAGGCATCGCTTTCCGTGTCTTTAACAGCTGACTTCGGATCATGTGTCACGGAGTCACTCTCCGAGATGTCAGTTGGGTAGCGCGAGGGAGTAGAAACCGGAGCATGTCTTGGAGCTGACCTAGTGTCGGTCCGACGCGTCGGCCGACGAGTTCAACGGGGAGCAGGGATTCTGGGTGTTGATGCGTCTGCTTCAGATTCAGAAGATGTCGAGTCATAAGTCGGGTTTTGATGATTACAAATGGTGATCGCTTTGTCGGAGTCTTTAAATATGTAACGAATCATCTGATTAACAAGGTTTCAGTCTAACTTATCCACGCCACAGCCTGGTCTTGGAATCGAGAGCGATTTGAATTTGTCTTGTTCTAAGCAATTCTTTAGGTTTACTAGGGCGTTGAACAGTATTTTTTCAGTTGGTTTCTGGTAGTGGTATTTATTGGTTACTAGATTGTAAATGAGGCGGTTACCATGTGGCAGTGTCAATACGTTCGTTACTTTAGGGTCCAACTGTTGTAGTTGATCTCAGGTGATTATTTTCCTATTGATTAGTTATCCCGCGACTCCTCGTAATGTCTTGCAGTCTGCCGAGATGCTGTGGGCTTGGTTATCTTGTCTGTCGAGGAGATTGGCGAGTATTTCTTGAACAAATTTACTATGCGTTAATGGTAGGTGGTTAAGATCTGTTACAAATTCCGTGAATCGAGGGGTGTAATTTCGTCCTTTAGGGGTAGTGGCTTCGGGTGTCGGCTGATTCAGTGTGTCGGACTGTACTTCACATATTTTAACACTACGACCCTGGGGCTTACCGGAGTTTTGGTTTGATTTAGATGAGGTGAGTGGTTGAACTCGTTCGGTAATTTGCTTGATCGTTTTATCGACTACGATCGGTGCCTCCGTTGCGCTGCTATTGTCAGTCATACTGGCACTGGAGTCAGAGGTAACAGTAGAAGTCGAAGTGTCTTGTAATGCTTTGCTTCGTATTCGTGAGGATGGGCTGGTGGATTCGTGTCAGATCCACACGCTCGTATTAGGTGCTGGTCTACATGTTTCATTCGCTTGTAAGCGCCGGTAGATGAAGATAGCGTATCTGGTTCGCGAGCACGTGTTGGGTGTTGGTGAGCTACTTTGGTGCGCTTGTGGGCGTCAGTAGATGAGCATTCTGTATCGGGTCGTGGCCGTTTTGATGCCATAGGTAGAATTCGGAAAGAGTCGATAGGTGGATTTCTGGAAAGCGCGTCTGCGTTGGAGTTCGCTATTCCTTTTTTATGTTTTGTGACGTACGAATATTCTTCCAACTTCAGTCTCCAGTGCATTAAACGAGAAGTCGGGTCTCGTACGTTATTGATCCACTTTAGAGGTTCGTGGTCTGTTACCAGGGTGAAGGTTCTACCGTAAAGGTAAGAGCGAAAATGTTTGACCGCATGAACGACTGCTAAGAATTCTTTTTCGGACATCGAGTAATTGATTTCCGCTTTTTGTAACACCCTCGATGCATACGCGACTGGTAAATCCTCGCAACCTTTGTCTTGACTGACTATTGCTCCTATTGCATACTTTGAAGCGTCGGTTGTTAGGACGAAGGATTTTTCGAAGTTGGAATACTGCAGTATCGGTTCTCGACACAGACTATCGCGTAGAGTTTCGAATGCAAATTGATGTTCTACTGTCCATAGGAAAAGGCTATTCTTCTTTAGCAAATTATTAATAAGTCTAGCAATTTTTGAAAGGTTAGGAATGAATCTTCGGTAGTAGCCTATCAAGCCTAAAAATTGTTTAATCTGTTTACGATTCTTGGGAACTGGGTAGCTTTTTATTGCTGATATCTTATCCGGATTAGGTTTCAATCCATTTTGAGTGATGATTTGACCTAGGTATGCTACTTCTTTACGCAGAAATTCACATTTATCTGGCTGCAGGGTTAGTCCCGCATCAGACAATCTCTTCATGAGTTTCCGAAATTTGGTTGAGTGCTCCTCCAAGGATCCGGAGTAAATGACTTTGTCATCCAAATAGACAAACATTTCTGTACCCTGTAATCCCGATAGAACCTGATCTATTAGACGTTGAAAGGTCGATGGGGCATTTTTTAAGTCAAATGGCATTCTAGTATACTCGAAATGGCCGTGAGGAGTCGAAAAAGCGGTCTTTGCGTTGTGATCGGCATGCATTGGAATTTGGTAGAACCCGGAAGCCAGGTCGAACGTTGAGAAATATTTTGCGGAGCCTAGCTGATCTAGGATATCGACGATATTTGGTAGCGGGTAAGCGTCGCCAATGGTTTTTTCGTTCAGTTTCCGGAGGTCAATGACCATTCGCCACTTCTTTTCGCCGCTAGCATCTGATTTCTTGGGGATGATCCAGACCGGGAAATCGTAACGAGATGAAGAATGTGTGATAATGTTTTGATCAAGGAGTCTGGTCACTTGTTTTTGTATTTCATCTTTGTGCACTCTTGGGTGTCTGTATTGTTTGGTATGAATTGGTGCGTCATTGGTAGTAGGGATCGTATGGCTGACTAAGTTTGTATGTCCCAGGGTGTCACCCGGGAGAAAAAATAAATGGTTGAATTCGATAGCAAGATTAACTATTAATTGTTTTTCTTTGTCGTTCAAGTGGTCCAATCGTAAGTTTTCTTTCAAAATGTCAAGGCGTCTCGAATCATAATTTGGGGATGTGGGAAGAACGCGATTCACGATCCTTTTTTTTTTCATGTAAGACCTGTGCTAGTAAGACCTGTCCGCTGCTTGCAGTACTTGTATGCGTTAGGTGTGTTTTTGCACTGAGCGTGGCGGTGCTCGCGAGTTCATCGACTTCTTCTAGTGTTACCACTGGTCTTCTTATTTCCACAGCTGATTTGTTCGAATTTATTGCATAAACGTAAGCAAACCCTTGTTGGTTGGTAACCAGGGCCTGTCCCAAGAATATGTTAGCGCCTACTTCCAACTGTTCTATGAATCCCGTTTTTAACGAGGGATTCGAAATTTTTAGTGCAATCACCTGAGCCGTTCGTGGTGGTATCAATATGTAGTCTTCGTTTAGGAGTTTGAATGGTTTGCTAGTATTGTTCGGTATTATTTTTTCTGTATCGAAAGATATCGTTGCATTTTCGTTCCGTAAAAATATCGATTCTAAGATTCCGTCTTCTTGTATCGGGAACAGATCGTCGACTATATGGAATATATGAAGGTTGTCACCGATTCGAATGCTAGTTGTTCCTAATACTTTTATTGGCTCATGTATAGCACTGGTAACGTGGACCTGACCTTCGAGTAATTTACACGGAACATGCAGATGTATTGCTCCGAGTTTAATTACGTTTACATCAGCACCGGTGTCAACTATAAATGTGCTGGGTTGTCGTGTGAGTTCACCGGTGGTTATTCGAACCTTCGGTGTTTGTGTGACAGATGTTACGAGGATACGCGGTGGTGTTTCTGTATTGGTTCTATGCTTGTTAAAGAGAATAAAGCCGGTTTCGCGAGAGATAAGGTAGTTGTTTATGAAACAGATAGTCGCCTTTTCCGAACGTAAAAAGTCTGAACTCAGTATACCGTCTTCGATGATAGGGAAGGAGTTATGGACAAGATGGAATTCGTGGCGTGTATTAGCTAACTCAATGTAGAGACTTCCTATTGTTCTGATGGATTCTTCCGTTATCCCTGAAATCTGCCTAATGTCCATCTTTGTGACGTGGACTCTTGGGTTGATTTTATCGATTTTCAACAAATTAATATTAGCGCCAGTATCTATTATTAGTGTCACGTACCCATTCAAAGACTGCGGGCATTGTGTTCGAATCTGTGGAGGGCCAGAATCTATTTGTACGCAGATGACGTTTGGTTTGGACGCTGCTTCGGTTTGGGGGAGGTCGATGCGTCCGCGCGGCCGTCCCTGAACTCGTTTAAATGGCTCGCGTTGTCTGAATATTCGCAATGTTGCTCTGCTTCGCATGAAACTTCCGGGTGGACGCCTGCATCGCAATTCTCGTTCAAGTAGTCTTGTGTTACGTAATTAACCCTGAAGTTCGATTGTGAAGGATTTGGTGTGTTATACTGTTGTGAGCGTTGACTGTCATTTCGCGTCTGGTCTAAAGGTTGGTTTGTCGGGTCTCTTGCTCGATATTGGGTGTTGGGATTGTTCTGTTGTTGACGATTAGTGTTATTTTGGAAAGCTCTTGAATCTTGGTGGATTTTCGGATTCTGGGGATATTGGGACCGATTTGAGCGGCACTTATCGTTTGAGTGGCCTTTGCGACCACACTGCGTGCCAGTTGTGTTGTTGCGCTGCTCCGTTCTGCACTCTTCTATACTATGACCTGCCTTCTTGCAGTATCTACACACTACTAACACGGAAGGTTGTTCAGGACAATATTTATCGATGTAATCGGTTAATTTAGATATACTACATTTTATATGGTTTTGTGTTTCGTAGTTAGTATCACGGTATGAGGTTAGTTTAAGTCTATCTGATAACAGTTTTTCAGTCTTGGTGGCCGTGTCTATAGCCATTGTAGGGTTTGTGGATTCTCATGAGCTACTGTTATTTCTAATTCGTCTAGTAACCCTTTCATAAATCTTAGTCTTGCGGTCTCTGATATTTTTCTTTAGCACTTGAGCATTACTGATTGATTTTGAGGCATCTATTGATTCGCACGCTTGTCTTAACAGGTGTTTTATTCAAGCACCGTGATCTAGAACACTCTCGTTTCACCTCTGTGCCGATTGTGCGAGGTCTAGCTGGATATCTGGCAGGTGTTGTTTGGATGCGTAAGCCTGTTTTAGGCAGTCTAGCAAATCTCGAAGAGAATCCGGATTATCTGACTCTACATATATACTCACGTCGCCTTCGATTTTCGTGGGAATGAGTGTAGAGAATAAATTCAGTTCTCTGGCTAAGACAGCTTGTTTTGCGCGTTCTACTTTAGTTATGAATTCGGATACGGGTATATTAGTGCCACTGAATGTGGGAATCAGAGCCAATGCATCTTTAAGAGGCAGGTGCGCAAAAGTGCTTTCGGTAGCCATGTTGTAAATTTTAATCTAGGATTTGTCGACTTACAAAGTGAAGATGAAGAGAAGGAATAGAAGAAAATGTTGCATTTTTCCGTGAGGATATAATATTAGAAAATATTGGATGTTGGTCTAGCGATTTCGTGTCTGTAGGCGGTGATGTACTAGAAGTCGTGAAGAATGAAGATGTCGTTGTAGTCGCAGCAGAAGATAGTTTTTCAGCAATATCGATTTGGCGATACGGATTTGTTTGTGACATTCGTGTGAATCAGAGATCGTTGATTGCGTTAAACGTAGAGTATGGCTTTCAAAGTGTCTGCAACACTATCACACAGTGGTATTACTTTTGTAATAACGTCACTGAGCTTGCACACTTCGGAACCGGTCTATCAGATGGCACTTCATGCGTAGCACACACGTAAAATTGTATCACTGGATTTCCGGAAAGCGAAGGCCACCGCTGCCACCAATGTTACGTCCGTGAGTAGAGTTTACTCCTGAGCGGAAGGAGTAACCTGCTTGGCTTCGCTTTTACGTTTCAGGTCAACCGGAAATCAGGATGAGGATTGAATAAACTTGAGTATGTTTGATATATCGATTATATGCTTATTGCGTAGAACTTGAGATACCGGTAGGAATGAATTGTGTGGTACGAAAGATATATAAGAAGTCTAGATGTGGAGTTGTCGAGAGTTAGAATAGGAGTGTCCCTCGAGACGTGAAACGTACGGGTGCAGAAAAGGTGTGACAATGCTAGATGTAGGGAATAGAATTTGATGAGTAAGCGCGATAGTGAATAGCGTGAGACTACGTAGAGATAAGAGGACAGGACAGAGACCATGAGATTAATGTAAGAACTGTGGGAGAGTTAACGAGTAGGAAAAATAAAGAGAAGTGGTATGCTGGACGTAACAATATTTATAATATAATAAAGTTATGAAAAAAAATGTTGAAAAAATATTGAAATGGTCAATTTATTTGTAAAAAATTTACGAACAAATGGCGGAAAAATTTTTTTTTTGCAAATCAATTAATATCTTGTATTAATAAGAAAACGATAATATCATGATTAAGAAAAAAAATGTATTTTTCAACAGTATTACTTGGATTTTTCAGTTTTTGTTCGAGTACAAAAATTATCATAAACAAAGTATGAATATTTCTTCAACTTTCATGACGTGATATTGTTGAGTATGTTTATAAGAAAGGCTCCACGAAGCGAAATATTTTTGCGACAATTATTTAAATATTTTTTTTTATTTACAATGAAGACGGAAGTTCGAGAAAATTTTGTTACTCAACAATCGTTTAACTTGTTGAAAAATTAACTTCAAGCAAAATTTCCAACAAGAATAAATTTTTTGAAGTGTTCGAAATACACCACAATTTTTTCAAATTTTTTAAAAATATTCAATACCTTAAAAAAATTCATCAATATGTCGTACTCAATTTTGACACCGCGCGCGCGACCTAAAAACGAAGCTCAGAGACCCATTTTCAGCGTTGAATTAAAATTATAAATAATGGAGATAGAGTTCCGGGAGCTGAGAGTTTTTTTATTGGAAATTTCCTCCTCTTCAAGAATCTTTTTTTAAAATTTCAAAAATATGAATAGTCTATGAGATATTGGCGAAAAACGAAATACTTTTTTTCCATCTTTAATTGTTTATAACTTTTGCAATTATTTATGTGCTGATAAACTTTTTTAGCACATTTGTTTAGGCGTCATTCCGAATCCAATGAGCTATCGCACATAACTTTAAAAGCAGTATCTCTATTTTAGACTATTTTGAGCCTATATCTTAAAGCAAACAAGAAACGCATAACACAGGCCTGTGAAATATTTTTATGCAAGATTTTTAAAGATTTTTGAACGTTTTTGATTAAAAAATTAATAAATATAATGAATCTAAAACTGAATGTTCAGGTACAAAATTAACAACATTAGTTTTAAACAAGACTTGAGAGCCTAGATAAATCACAAAGACTTATACAATCTTTTTCTCTTGTACTTACGTAGCTTTAAATATATTTAAAATCACCATAAACAACAACTATTGAGGGTAAATGAATATTTAAATGTCAACACTACCATTAGTACATACAATTAACGCAAAAATTGGAAGTTAACTTCAGTAGCATAAAGAAAACAGAAAGAAAAATTCTCAGAAAATTTACATAATTAATTTTTCAACATATTTTAGTTGTATATTCGTACCTAATACCTACCGAAATTACTATTCACTTCCTTGCTGGTGGCGGTGGTAGTGATGGAGATGGATGGGGGGGGGGGGGCACCGCAGGCCTGTGTAATCAATCTACCTCCAATAACTATACTTTCCTACACAAAGCGTGTTCAATCTCTAACAAGTATAAATATTGTTTCGTCCGTGCTAACATCATCACTAACTGTACCCAGAATAGCTGTTAGAGGTTAACCCGTGAAATTCATAAATGAAGAATTTAATCAATTGATTAATAACTGTATTTTTTTGCATAAGTACTTGGGTTACAGTTTGGATCACAAGTAACAAGCAACGCATAATTATTGAAATTGAAAAAAAAAAATTTACCTTCCAAAGCGTAACTTGTCGTGTGAGTTATTAATACGTCGTGCGATGTAGTCATCTCATCACAAATATTACAGATAAACACCATTGTTCAGATAAGTATGGCGTTGGATATTTAGTAACCATTGGTATTTACGCAATTCATTATCTAATTACACAAGTAATATTTTTTAATTACGAAATTAATTAGATGGCCCGACATTTTTACCTCCACTCCAGTTACGCCGCTCTGACCACTCTACCGCTTGAGATCGAGCGTCTCGAGTCAACTCCACTGACTCCTAGTACTCCACTCGGAATAAACGAAAAAGGCTGTAAAATGCTTCGCTCCGACTGCGCTTTGTCATTTACCAAACGCTCCAGAATAAATAGTGCAACCGGATTGCATGTACTGAAATCAACTATTATATTCCAGTTAAGAGGGTATATACAGTCATAAATTTTTAGAAAACCGATTTTTTTGCACATTTCAATATGCCTGATCTTCTAAGAATATTTTGAGCCCATGACTAATAAAAAATTCGAATAATTTTGGAAGTTACACGAATTTTAGTAAGTCAGTGCACCTGACCGGTCGGGTCAGATCGGAACACTGATCTCTATTATAACTGGATGGGGGAGACGCTGAAATGTCCGTGATCAAATGAATGTCAGTGGCGGCCATTTTTTTCGTGGCTCTGTGCCACCCACGTGACCTCGGACGCGCGATACCGAAGCATTTTCGAGCGATTGATGCACTGATCTTTGAGCCAACTTTTTAATTATTAGTAAACTTATTAAATTTTTTAAATGGTTCATACGTGCGTGTTTTGCGGCGTGAAATTTAGAGCCGGCAATGGAAGGACTTTCCACTCGTAAGTATTCGTTTCAAATAAATATAAATCGCATCATAGGTGTCATATTTATCACGGTGGATGGGGTTAGAGTGCCGATGAATTTTTGAACTCCAAATTGGTATATTATTTATACTTATAGTGTTTGCTCCAGATTTCCACTGAAACAGCCAGAGATCTTCAGGTCATGGCTGAACGCTATGCAGTTGGGAGAAAATTTTCTCCCAAAAAAGGGGATGAAATCATGCTCGGATCATTTCGAAAAGGAATGCTTGAAAAAACCATGCGTCAATGTAACATTGGCTGAAAGCAGCATTCTGACACTTTTTGGCATCCCAAAATCAGCCTGTGTATACCGCAGAGCAATTAAAAAACCTGGAGACACACGCACGTTTCACAGGTACCGCGCATCAATTGTAAATTCTGTAAAATGTTCAGATCTAATGATTTTTAGCATTTTGATATGTCATTAATTATATGCTACCACCTTTACGATATGATGAATATAACTTCTCGTAAATTTGTGTTAGTGTACCAGAGAGATGGATTTATTTTTGATATTCCCAATTAGCCTGAGTTGTCCTGTTGAATGAATTCACCTTAAGGTTTAAAGCAAAAGCTAGTTGCCTGCTACAGAAATGTAATACCCTTGATCTTTCAGCTTTCCACATAAAAATGCCCAATTTCTAGCGAAGTGGATTGCAAACCTAGGATCTGAAAACTGCATTGTTGGTCCTAGGAGCTCACTTTGTTCTGAGCATTTTGAAAAATCCTGTTTTCACCCATCCGGTCACAGTCATGGCCAACTGCTGCGCTTGCGTCATGCTGCAGTCCCTACAATTTTTGTTCCTACAACATCTGAAGGTATAATTCATGACTTGAACGTAATTACACCAATTTGTAAAATTGTATCCTGGGATGATTTAGAGTAATAACGATATTTTGCAAGAGTTCAAGAGTCCAATTTTTCAATTGTTAAATGTACATTTCATTGTGAATTTCAGAAAGACTTGGACTAGAAATAGCAAAACGAACTGGTTCGTCTGAAGAGTTGCCTGCGGCAAAACGTCTCCATGCCGAGAGTGATTCCACGGTTGACGTTGTTATATCTAGTCCATTGAATCAAACTCCAGAGTTGCAAAGTACTCCATATTGCAGTGTGTCCAGTTCTTAAATCGAACTCCAGAGTCGCAAACCAGACGCCGTGTTCAACTCACTCAACATGACCATTACTACGAAGACACACCAAGAACAATTAAAAATAAATTATCTGCTACCAACCAAATATTACAGAAGATGAAAGGGGAAAGGCGGGTCTACAAGCAGAAAATCAACCCACTGCAGAAGAAAGTTCGCTCATTGAAGGATATTGTAAGTGGAACTCCGTAAAGCTCGGGCTATTTCAGAAGCTGGACTCGCATATTTAGATAGTATTGCTGATGAAGATATTTCTGAATTTCTGAAGCGATACATAAACAATAAAAAAAATGTTAGTAAAGAAACTCCTGCAGCAAAAAAAAAAAAAACAATGGAATAATTCAAATAGGAACGTAGAGCTACGAATATCAAGACAGAGGTACCCACCGGCTTTGACGTCATTTGCAATGACGCTACACTTTTATTCCCCAAAAGCTTATGAGTTTGTGCGTAGGAAATTTTGTAACGCTCTTCCGGAATCTAGTACTTTGAGATCCTAGTATTCAACAATCAATGGTGAGCCTGGATTTACATCGGAAAGCTTCGATGCTGCAACCTTTTAAGGACGGGACTGCTTGATATTTCGACCACTCAAGTATCATAATGATTTCGAGTTGTTTTGGGGATAATATTATGTGTTGAAGGTAGGAAAAATAGTGTAACCGTTCTAGGAAGCATATTTGACCTTGAAATAGTGATTCCAAGGTCAAATTTTTTATTCACTATTTCAACGTGAAAATTGGTATACCCACATATTTTGGTACACTGAATTCGAAAAAAATAGTATTGTGTATGGTAAAACGCATCTTCAAGTAAATATAAAGTCAAAATATTTGATCACAGTTAGTTTCTACCGGCAGATCAGCACATTGGTTTTTCTTGCGGAGGAGTTCTTATCATTTTCGGCTTCAAATCGGAGCAATAAATTTGACCTTGAAATGTAATTTTCAAGGTCAAGGATGTGTCCTGGACATCTCTTACTATTTTTTTCTCGTATTCATCGTATCCAATTACGTAGGAAAGCACTCCTAACTCGCCAAGTCAAATTTTTAACACTGGACTTTACGTTGCAGACAGGAGTGGTCGAAATTTCGACCACTGGGTTGGTCGGACACTCCACGTGAGAAATTCGTTGATATTATACACAAATTTCGCGTAAAATAAACGGTCGATTTCAACGTAAAAATTCCCGTCAAGAAAAGGTTAAAATTGAAAGTATCGGAAGCAGAAAGTGTCGGCAAAGAAGTTCTAGTTAGTTTCATGCTAGATGAAATAAATATTAAAAAAGGGATCCAGTACCTCTCTAACGGAATCATTAGAGGTTACTTAGACTCAGGGAGCGGCATTGATACGTGTGGCACTGTTCCGTTAGCCAAAGATGCTTTAGTGATGATGGCTGTATCATTAGATAGTAGTTGGAAGACCCCTTTGGGATATTTTTTGATTAGTGGCATCGATTCAGAAATCAATTCTGGACTGGTCAGAGAAGGCTTAACACGTTTGCACGAAGTTGGTGTGAAAGTAGTTTCTGTGACGTTAGATGGTCCTTCCGAACATTTTGCGACAATGCGCCTGCTTGGTGCAAGTTTTGACATGCCGAATCCAAAGCTCTTCTTTCCACACCCATCCAGTGGGTACAAAGTTCACATAACATTTGACGCCTGCCATATGTTAAAACTGGTGAGAAACTGCCTGGGTGAGTTTAAAATTCTCAAAGCCAGTAAAGATAACTTGATTGAATGGAAATTTATAGTAGCTTTAGCTGATCTACAAACGGAAGAAGGACTGCGGGCTGGAAATAAACTTAGGACTGCTCACGTTCAATACTGGAAAATGAAGATGAAAGTAGCTCTTCCAGCTCAAACTCTAAGTAGTAGCGTAGATGATGCTATAAAATTTTCTGCACATTTAGGCTTGAAAACATTTCAGGAAAGCGAAGGCACTGTACGTTTCATACGATGCATTGATAGGTTGTATGATTTCTTAAATTCACGCAACCCGTTTGCAAAAAAATTCAAGGCTCCTTTGCGAAACTCTAATGAAGTTTTCTGGAGGCACGCGGTCGAAGCAGAATTAGAGTATTTAAAAAACATCACAGATGTGAAGGGTACACCTTCATTTAGTACCAGAAGATATGTTCCAATTGTGGGCCTCGTTACAGGACTTATGGCTGTTCTCAATATTTTTGACGTATGAAGACGATTTTTCTTGATTTTGATGACTTGTTGATTAATGTTATTCTTGGATATGAAGGTCATAACTCAAAACACTTTTTTATAGTGCTAACGTTTCAGCCCTGATGGGGGCCCTCCTCAGAACCAATTTATTTAAACATCTGTCACGAACAAAATAATAAAATAATGTACAACTCCGTTATAACAAACTTAAACTTAAGTGGTTTAGATAATAAGCAGGGATGTTTATGCAGATATAATTGAGAGGAATTACCTAGTGTGGGATGACACTTTCAATTACAGCAGACAGGAAACACTCTTAAGTAGTGAATGCGTGTTGGTAAATAAATAATAAATAGAAACGATAAAAAACAAAAACCGAAACACACTGCGATCGCGATACGTAGTTCCCAAGACTTCATCCTTGTTGTTAATTTGATAAAATAAAACACACAGCCGTTATAGGTTTAAATCAAGAGCACATTTGCACATGTGGAACGTCCAGTGTGTAGTGGGGGGAGATCGATATCGATAGTTATCAGAGCAAACACAGAGTCAACGGGTTAAAAGGAAACCAATATTTTGTTAAGAAGGTAAAATCGAGAGCAAGCTCAGTCGGTAATGGATAATTACAATGGTTGTATCACAGAGGTGTAAATAGTACTCAAATGTTCGATGTCTTGTCTTCGGTTGACAGAATTGGGATGTGCAACAATATTGCACATTTCTAACAATAGCCTATTGCAATACAATGGTTCAACGTCAATAATGCTGGCTTGAGAATAATTGAAAGAGTGGTCGAAATCGATGGCATGCCTCGTCAGTGCAGTATAATTATCCTCGTGTTCATTGATATTGCGTTTATGCTCGGTTATCCTGGTGTGTAGTTGCCTACTTGTTTGGCCTATGTAGGACATGTTGCATTGCTAGCAGGGAATTTCGTAAACTACACCAGAACGCATACCCGGGGGTAAGGGGTCCTTACCCGAATCAAACATAGAGGATAGATCATGTGCACATTTACCCACAAATTGAATTTTGTACTTAAAGAATGTTCTGTTGAGTGACTCAAACAACCCGGCAACGTATGGGATGGAAATATAGTTTTTTTGATTAGCTTGTGCAGCAGATGCATCTATATTATTGTTGGAGCTAGTCGATGACAAGATGGAATCGTATTTGAACTGTATATGCTTGTTGAGCAGACGAGATGGATAGTCATTTTTACTTAGTACCTGCTGAATCAAGGACATATTTTTGTTATGAAATTCCATACTTGAGAGTCGGATCGCTCTGTCAACCAAGCAATGAATCGTTCCAATTTTGTAAGATCTGGGATGGTGAAAATGGAAATTTAAATACATTTGTGACCAGGTAGCCTTATGAAACCAATCTGTTTTGATGAGCTGGTTATCGTTAATGATCAAGACATCTAAAAAGCTAATTCGATGGTTAAACTCTATTTCAGAGGTAAATTGTAATCTCGGATGGGATCGGTTGAAGACAGATAGCATTTCTGCAACTTTATCCGAAGGGACAGCTGTGATTATGTCATCTACATATCTGAAATAGAATGAAGGCTTGAAGTCCAGTTTGTTGAGACAATATTGTTCAAGATAATCCAAAACCAAATCCGACAAAATTGGAGAGAGCGGCGAGCCCATCGGTAAATCAATTTTGTTATAACGGAGTTGTACATTATTTTATTATTTTGTTCGTGACAGATGTTTCAATAAATTGGTTCTGAGGAGGGCCCCCATCAGGGCTGAAACTTTAACACTATAAAAAAGTGTTTTGAGTTGTGACCTTCATATCCAAGAATAACTGTGACGTTGCACCTACAGTGCAAGTCACAGCAAACCCCAAACCCGCGGGGAAGAACCGAACGGGTGAGTCCCGGCCCGTCGGGAAACACCCGAAGCTACCCGAAGCTCACCGACGCTCGGCTGAGCCGAGCGCCAACCAGCAGTACGACCACGTCTCGCCACCAGGGCTGACGTTATACAACACGAACCCCAGAAAGAAAGAGAGAGAGAGAAAGAGGGAGAGAGAGAGAGAGAGAGAGAGAGAGAGAGAGAGAGAGAGAGAGAGAGAGAGAGAGAGAGAGAGAGAGGGAGGGAGGGAGGGAGGGAGGGAGGGAAGGGGGAGGGGGGGGGGAGGGAGGGAGTGAGGGAGGGAGGGGGGAGGGAGGGAGGGAGGGAGGGAGGGAGGGAGAGAGAGAGAGAGAGAGAGAGAGAGAGAAGAAACACGAAGTGACCAGCAGGACGTCCCCCTCCACACCGCCACCCAGCCGCATCGACCGACGACACCAGGTTAGCCTGCGATTTACAGCCGATCTGCACCTCCTCCCATTCCTCCCCCCGCAATACCGACCCTTCCTCCCTCACACTCCCCGTCGCCCTAAACCGCCCCCCCCTCCCGCGCGCGTACCTTTAAGTTAGAATTAAGTGACGCTAAGGGCTGAGGCGTGATCAGCCACCGCTAACGTCTACAACCATTTTGTACAGATCTTTTATAGTTTTAAGTCAACTCACCCCCCCGATCTCAATACGTTTACACTTTTCAAAAATACATGCACAAAGTTTTACCTATTCACTCAGTCTTGACTTTCTCGCCCCGTCTCTAATTGTTCCTCCCTTCCCCATATTTAGTACGGATTCAAAACCCGTCACATAACATTAATCATTTTTGACGTATATGTGAAACCAGCGGAGTCGCAATTAAAGTACTTGTTACATACAAGTTAAGCCAGGATCACCTTGAACTCTTCTTTTATACAATCAGATCTTGTGGTGGATGGTGTCCTAACCCCACCTGTAGTCAATTTGTTTCTGCTTACAAAAGACTGCTGGTACGCCACGAAATAACAGTAGTAAATGGAAACTTTGAGTCTATGGACTCAACAGCAATTCTAACTGCCTCGTCGGGTACTTATAAAAAAAAAAAACGTTCACCTTTACGATACGGCTGTTTATGATAATATAGCTAATATCAGAGTTTCCAAAAAATATGATTTAGATGAGGAAGGTGAACAGTTCAGCAATACTGAAGATTTTTTGAATGAGTTTCTCCTTTTTCGATCAAGGCTTCCCACGACACTTTCAGTTTTTTCAAATAGCTGCGTGGCTTATATTGCGGGCTGGGTTATTAAAAAATTGGAAAATGAAAGAAAAACCCGTAGTCAAATGTGAGAAGTGTCGACTAGCTGTCCTTCAGGACTCCCCATTGATGGAAGAATTTCACAAAAGTTGTGCTCTTATCCGTGCAAAGACCAGAGGTGGCCTGATATATCTTAGTCAGTGAGTAGTGAAAATTTGCCAGTACGCTGAAAACCTTTTGAGGACCGCATTGAAAATCAATAACGGTATGACACCAAGTGAACTAAATTTTGCAGCTGTTCTTTGTTCCAAAGTCATGGTGGATCTACTCCAGGCACCTGATACTTTATTCAACTCCTTGAACGTGATCATGTATTTGATGATGCCATTGAGGAGTTATCAAACCACATTTATCTTCTAACCAAAGAGATTTGTAAAGCTTATATAAAATTACGTCTTTTTGCTGCCACAAAAATCGCTTCAGAAAAAGCCGTTAGTACAAAGGTCCGTCACCATATGACACGGCAAATTATTTGCCAAAATCAATGAGTGGATACTTCTTCTCAATTCCAGCATACTGAAGTATTTGAGTTAGATTTTAATAACCTTTCAACCTTTTAACCATACGCCTTATACACGAGGCCTTAAGTCATATATGTACCTTGTTTTCATGTCTCCTTGCCTTATCCTTTATTATTTGTACCTTATCTTTTATCCCAAGTACCACATATCCTAGATACCATATACCCAAGTACCTAAGTTATGTTGCAACAGTCCATTAGCATCTACCTCTAGTCCTAAATACCATTATATTTGAGTACGTAAGTTACCTTGCAGGAATCCTTCAACGCCTCACACCACATACGTATACTTCAAGTCAAGTACCTTGTATTATCACATTGCATTGCATTGCGTGTCCATATCCTTATCTTACACCTTGTTATCCATACCTTGTGTAAAACCTCAATTCCTCGTTTGCTAACATTATATTTTATTAATACCTTATTTCTAAAAACATCCACATCGTTCGTTTTTCGTTACCCCTCCAAACTTCCTACCAAAACAATTTCCCAAGAATATCACTTGTAATTCCATCAAATTTCTTCCACCCATAAATCCCACAAATATCCCCTTCCTATACATCCACTAAAAAGATAATATAGCATTCATTCAAGAACTTGATGATTATATTCCTACAGATTAGAAGATATGGACTACCTCTAGACGAAGATATTCTACAGGATGACGAACGAGCAGACCAAGCTGGAAGACATTTGGTCAATGCGTGTAACCAGTGACTGGCACAGGCCCTTTATAGTACCTCATTGAACCAAATATTAATACAGTAGAACGTCGATTATCCGAACTAATTGGGGGACATGGGTGTTCGGAAAACCAGTTTATTCGGATAACCGAACTATATACTTTTATTTACCAATTCACCAATAAAAACCATATTTATAATAATTCCAATCACTTTTATTGCAACTTATTTTCAAAAGTAGACAATTTTGTGATAAAATATGCAGTTCGGTTAAGCAGTCAGGCGGTTGACCGAAGTTCGGATAGTCGACGTTCTACTGTATTCCGTTATTGATTGTGACATATTAATTCCGAATTGCAATTCTACATTTGATCATTGTTATATTAAAAATAATCAACTGTTTCATTCGATATTCAGTAAGTATTTTCATTCTACAATTAACACAGATGCATGGATAATATTTGAGAATTTATATATAATTTCATACATACAGATACTCATCATGATTTTATTTTTTTACTTCCATTTATATATATATTTAATATGCTTTCTTTCATTACCCACGACTTTAATCGTAAGTTATAGAGCTACATTTGTGAAATTTTTGTTTCTATTTTATAATTTATCCAATTTAAGATAAATGCATAATATAATAGTCTATGTAACGTTCACAAATATCTTAATTTTTAAGAATGTTAACAAATATTTAATCATCATCTGCAGTTTTTCAGTTTTTTTCAGTTATGCCTTGTGATATTCTTAGTATTTATTATTTTTCATCGATATCTTCAAAGCTCATTATTTATATTTTACGATTTGATATGTATATCTTTCTAAAATATCATAAAAATTTCACCTTTCCATTTTCATAATACTTGAAATATAAATGTTAATATTCGTATTAAACCTAACCTGCCTTCTTTCGGCTATTTTGATTATATAATAGGTCCTACTATTCATTAACCAGTCCCTCAGTTTAAGTATATCATGCGATAGCGCCAACCACCTATTAATATTGTTTGAATTTCCCACTAAAAAGTGTCAGAGCGACACAAACGAAATGGCGACCGCTGGCCTTCAAGTGGTTTCAAACGTTGCCTACAGCAGAACCGCCTCTCCCCCATCCAGTTATAATAGAGATCAGTGGGTCGGAACAGCCACTGGTCATACTGTGCACAGACATGATGTACGAAAATAAATGCGATAATTGACGACGGTTACATAGAATTAAATAAATCACTATGTCTAAACAAAATTAAATTATCAATTATCCCAAACAACCTTATTTTTTATAATTATAAGTATTAATAATAATTGATGCACATTATACATATATATATATATATATATATATATATGTCGGCGTTAAGCCTCGGAAAGGCGGAGAGGATGTAAAGCGTTCTTTTGGGCGTTGATTATTCATATTTAGCGTGACGATCCCGACACGTCTGGTATGCTCTCTAGCTAACCCGCAACTGTCGATTTCGTCCAAGCGTTGTTATAAACAAACCATTTGTTTGTTGCTAAGATTCAGTCATTCAGCTATACTCTTAGCTTGCTAATAACGCTTGACGCTCATTTAGTTTAGTTTCATATTCAAAAGAAATATCCTTTTATTCACTTCATACATTACGTAATGGAATTATTTAACGAGATTTGTGATACTCCGACATATATATATTAGGGTGGGTCAAAAAAATCAAGTATTTTTTTTTTTGGATTCGACACACGAAAACTAGTTCCTAGCTACCTCTAGAAAGTACTTACCAAATCTAAGCTCTTAATATTAACGGGAAGATTATGCTCATCATAGTTTTCCATTTTCAATTTAGTCTTATATAAAAATGGCCATATCTTATCACCAATAGATTGTTAAATTAGTTGCATCGTCAATATTTATAGGAAATTGAACGCTCTACAAAAATGGTCTCTTATACTTTTTTCATTAATCTAACCATTTAAAAGATATTCAAGGTGAAAGGTTGAAGTATTTTAAGGAAAATAACTTTTTGTTTTGAATTTTGTAACTTACTAAAAAATAATTATTGTCAAATGAGTTTCAGATATTTTCATAGGAAATTGAACGCTCTACAAAAAAGGTTTCTTGTGGTTAATCGATTACTGTAACCATTTAGAAGATATTCGCAGTAGAATCCCAATGCCTGTTGATTTTAATAGTTTTTAAATAATTATTTCCAATTTATCCATTCAATTTATGAATTTTTACAATATTCATGAGAATCTGAGTTTATTTCGAAAGAATGACAGTTTGCAAGTTATGTCTTATCTTTTGTTTGAGAATATATTTCTTTCGAATCAATTTTTTAACGATATTTTCTTTTTATAACTTTTATCACAATTGAGGATCGTAATTTGATATTTTTCAACGGGTTTATTTAAAATGTCATTCAAATTTCTTTTTTCCAAAAAAGTTATAATTGAATATTTTTTGTTTGGGGAATTTGAAGATTTAATTTCGAATGTTGGTAGTTCTGTTACTCATTACTTGTTGAACTAGCGCCATCTGTGGTTTTATGTCATTTCTATGTTTCGTCTTATATTTCTGCATTGCATACATAGTTTTTGGAGCTCTGAGTTATCGTCTTGTGTATATCTAAAGCCAATTAATTAACAGCTGAGTTTTAATATATTTTTGTATCAATACTGTATTGAATTATAAAATTTCATATGGTAAAATAGAATTTTTTTTTTCTGCTGATATATTTAATGATATTTCTTAAATAAAAACCTTCTCTTTCTGGAATAGATCATAAATTATCTCAAAATCCATCAAATAAATGGATAAATTGGAAATAATTATTTAAAAACTATTAAAATCAACAGGCATTGGGATTCTACTGCGAATATCTTCTAAATGGTTACAGTAATCGATTAACCACAAGAAACCTTTTTTGTAGAGCGTTCAATTTCCTATGAAAATATCTGAAACTCATTTGACAATAATTATTTTTTAGTAAGTTACAAAATTCAAAACAAAAAGTTATTTTCCTTAAAATACTTCAACCTTTCACCTTGAATATCTTTTAAATGGTTAGATTAATGAAAAAAGTATAAGAGACCATTTTTGTAGAGCGTTCAATTTCCTATAAATATTGACGATGCAACTAATTTAACAATCTATTGATGATAAGATATGGCCATTTTTATATAAGACTAAATTGAAAATGGAAAACTATGATGAGCATAATCTTCCCGTTAATATTAAGAGCTTAGATTTGGTAAGTACTTTCTAGAGGTAGCTAGGAACTAGTTTTCGTGTGTCGAATCCAAAAAAAAAAATACTTGATTTTTTTGACCCACCCTAATATATATATATATATATATATATATATATATATATATATATATATATATATATATATATGTAAAGAAAATATATTTCTTTGAAAGGCGCATGCGCCATGTCGGTAAACCCGGGGTCGCTATAGACGGTAGGGATAAGAGAGAAAAGCCATGTGTCAAAGAGGCTCAAAATAAAAGACGGAATAGTGAAACGTTAAGGAGAAATCGGCAAATTAAACAAAGAAAATAAATGTCGTTTCTTTGTTTTCAGGTGAGAGTTTGTTAATGAAATAATAAGATGCACAAATCCCTGAAAGAAAAAAAAGGATAAAGTAAAAATCTTTGTTTTCAGAGCAACGCCACGTCTTGTTAATTTGCAAACCTAACCTCCAAAATAAATCACATTATAAAACGACATTTCTGGACACGAACAGGAAAAAATAAGATAAAATAAAATAAATAAAAAAATAAATAAACAAAAAAAACACAGGATGGAGAAGCTTCGCTTCGAGTTCACGGTGAAACTAACAAGTGATGGAAAATCGAACACAATTGCGACAACCTCAATTGCTACAGAAGATGGGATAACCTACGAAATGCCAGAAGAGCTGCAAGCGCTCAATTTCCACACAGAAATAACAAAAACAACCGCATTCAGCAAAGTGAAAAATAGCTTAAAAAAAGGCACCAAACTAGAAGAGTCTGGATAAATATGACGAAAGAATTGACGACAATTTACATAGACGAAGGAGGAAACATACAATGCGAGGGCCAGTTTCTGGAAGAGATGGAAGAAAAAAAACAGCCGGACGCCGCTGCGGCAGGCGAAACGAGCGTCTGGGAAAAAATCTTGGAAAAACTAGTCGAAAACACACAAACAAACGAACATAAAAGCCTCAAGACTATAACAGAAAAATTTGTAATCGAAAAGTTTACGAGCAAAAACCCAAACGCCACCCAATGGATGGATAAATTCGAAAAAGAATGCAAACGCTTTAAAATAACAGAGGATGAACAAAAAATAGAAATACTCAGACTGTTCATGGAAAAGTCGTGTGCAGATTGGTACAGCTCCATGAGCATAAAATTAGCAAACGCGGACTGGGAAACATGGAAAAAGAAATTTGGCGAAACATTTGCAAACAAAGGATGGAACCCAGTCACGTACGCGCTCTTCTACAAATACAAAGAAGGTTCGCTGTTGGATTATTCAATAAGAAAAGAGAAACTTCTACTGGATATGAGACCGTCAATAGACGCAGGCACCCTTATAGATCTGATTGCAGCAGGTTTACCAGAGTTTGTACTCAACAAAATCGACCGAGAAGCGTTAGAAGAAACGTCAGACTTGTTTAATGAGGTTAGTAAACTCGAACATATGGTAAATAAGAAAACTTACGCTGGAAAGAAAAAGAATACGAACCCCAACGTGCAAGGTAGGAACGAAGATCACAAGCCATGTACAATCTGTGAAAAGCTGAACAAAGGAGCGCGTTATCACCCCGAAGCAACATGTTGGTTTAAGGTCAAAGAAGGCGAAGGGGAGAAAAAAAAGTTCGGTAAATATATAAACAACTCAGTGATAGAAGCCGAGTCAAACGAAACCGATCAAAAAAACGAGTAGTAAGACCATTAATAAAAGTCAGACTAGTATTAGAAGATAAACTAGAGGTAGTCGGAGTCTACGATTCCGGGTCAAACGTCTCTTTGATTCATACAAAATTATTAAAATTAAAAGAGTCAGAAAAAAATCCAAATAATGTAAATCTGATAACGATTAATGGTGTTAAAAAAACAGGGGGATTAACAACTCTGAAAATTAAAATCTTTAAAATAGAAGAAAAAGTGGACGTGCACGTCATTGATGAAGATAATTTCAAGTATGATTTTTTGATCGGATTGGACATGATAAAAAAGTTCAAATTGATTCAAAATGAAAATTTGGAAATAAGTCAGAAAAAAGATGTAAACACACAAAAAAAAACAGGAAATAGAAAAAGGTAGTAGCAACGGAAAAATAAATCGAAAATTAACCCGTATGGATGACGAAAACTCCGCGGTCCCAAATCATTTAATAAACTTCAACGAATACGTCCAAGAGAAAGCCATTGAAATAAAACTAGAACATTTGAGTCACCATCAAAAGGTTGAAATAGAAAAACTTATGGATAGACACAAATCAGTCTTCGCAAAAGACAAATATGACATCGGCACGGTGAAAGAATACGAGGTCCGCATAGACCTATTAGTAGACAAATACTGCAATAAGAGGCCGTACAGA
This sequence comes from Neodiprion fabricii, assembly GCF_021155785.1. NCBI lineage: Eukaryota > Metazoa > Arthropoda > Insecta > Hymenoptera > Diprionidae > Neodiprion > Neodiprion fabricii. The sequence continues at coordinate 14,826,331 of NC_060241.1, read as the reverse complement.
TGCACGGAAGATGATAAAAAAGAAATAGAAAAACAAATATCAAAGTTACTGGATAGAAAGCTGATAGAAGAATCATACAGTCCATTTGCTGCGCCAGTAACTCTGGTATTTAAAAAAGAAGAAAACAAAAAATCGCGATTGTGTATAGACTTCAGAGACTTAAACAAAATAGTAGTGCCTCAAGCACAACCGTTCCCACTCATCGAGGACTTGATGGTAAAAACGCGGAACTGTAAATTTTTCTCGACGTTGGATATGAACTCCGCATTCTGGTCGATCCCTCTACGGATAGAGGACAAAAAAAAGACCACTTTCGTGACACAAGAGGGACACTTCCAGTGGACGTGCTTGCCTTTTGGGCTAAAAACGTCACCGGCTATCTTTCAACAGATACTGAGTAACATTTTAAGAAAATACAACCTCGCGAAATTCGCTGTTAATTACATAGACGATATACTGATATTCTCAAATTCCTTTGCCGATCACACAAACCATCTAACGCAATTATTAGAAGCAATAGAAAAAGAAGGTTTTAGATTAAAGTGTACAAAATGCACATTCGCATCAGATTCAGTAAAATATCTCGGCCACATAATACAAAACAACTCAGTACGGCCGGTGAAGGATAACCTCATTTCGATACGAGGATTTCCAGTCCCAAAAACTCAAAAAAACATCAAGCGATTTCTAGGAAAAATCAACTTTTACAATGAATATATACCAAAGAGCGCAATAATCTTGGCCCCATTACATAATCTTCTGAAAAAAAATCAAAAATTTATTTGGACAGAGGCATGCCAAAAATCATTCGAAAAAATAAAAGAACTTCTATGCTCACAGCCGATTTTAGAAATATTCGATCAAAACTTGCCAATCAACATTTATACAGACGCGTCCTTGGAAGCCGTTGGGGCTATTCTAAAGCAAAAGCAGCCAGACGGAAAAGAAAAACCGGTGGCATATTTGTCGAAAAAACTGAACGAAACTCAAAAAAAACGAAAAGCTATATATTTGGAATGCCTGGCAATCAAAGAAGCAGTGAAATACTGGCAGTACTGGCTCATCGGAAAAACCTTCACGGTATACTCAGATCATAAACCGCTAGAGAATATGAACGTTAAAGCAAGAACTGATGAAGAATTAGGAGATTTAACGTATTACTTGTCCCAATACGATTTCAAAATCAAATATGCCCCAGGAAAATAGAACGTGGAAGCAGATTGTCTGAGCAGGAACCCAGTACTAGAACCAGATGAAAATAAGGAAGAACAACTGAAAATTGTAAACATAATAAAACTAGAGGATATTCGAGAAGACCAAAAAAACAATGAAAAAGTACAAAAGACTAAAAGGAAATTAATCGAGAGACACAACGTATACTTCAAAAAAGTTAACAAGAAAGAAAAAATAGTTCTATCGGAGGAATTCAGCATCAAACTTATAAAGGACATACACCGAAACCTATGCCACATAGGTATGAATCAATTGAAGAAAAAGATAGGCTCAGCATACACAACAAAGAATCTGACGAAAAACATAAAAGAAGTTTGCAAAGGCTGCGAGGTATGCATAAAAAATAAATCAAGAGGACAACACAAATTCGGCCTCATGTCTCACTTGGGCCCGGCTGAAAAACCGTTCGACAGAGTCTCAATAGACACGATCGGGGGATTCGGAGGATCCAGGTCCACAAAAAGATATTTGCACCTACTAGTGGACCATTTCACTAGATACGCATACATCTCAACGTCAAGAACTCAAAGCGCTAAGGACTTCGTGAAACTGATCAACAATATACCGGAAACGAACGAAATCGGATTACTCCTCACGGACCAATACCCGGGAATAAATTTGAAGGAATTCAAAGAATATCTCAAAGAAAAATTAATCCCATTAATTTTCACCGCAGTGAACTCACCATTTTCAAACGGCTTGAACGAAAGGCTGAATCAAACACTGGTGAACAAAATCAGATGCAAAATGAACGAACAAAGAGAAAAAAAAGCTTGGACTACGGTAGCGCGGGAATACACGAATAAATATAACGACACGGAACATTCAGTCACGGGCTTCGCACCAAAATATTTATTAGATGGCACGGATGTCACGATTCTACCGAAGGAATTAAAATTGGAAAAACCGGAAAGAGACTGGCTTGAAGACAGGAAAACAGCACTCAAAAATTCCATAAAATCACACGACTACAACAAAAAAATATTTGATAAAAATCGGAAAAACTACGAATTCAATGTAGGAGATATGGTGTATGTGGAAAACGGAAACAAACTAAACAGAAGAAAATTGGAAGAACTAAATTGCGGACCATTCGCAATCGTAGGGAAAATTTCAAATTCGATATACAGAATTGACACAGGCCACAAAAAAACAGAATCAAATCTTTTCCACATCACGAAACTCATCCCGGCGCCTACGAAACACAACGAGGAAGTACAAATACAAAGTAATGAAGAGGAAAGTCAAATTCGAGGGCACTCCGTTACTGGATGACCAACGAAAATTCGGTCGTCGAATTTTCTCCCAGGGTGGGGAGATATAAAGAAAATATATTTCTTTAAAAGGCACATGCGCCATGTCGGTAAACCCGGGGTCGCTATAGACGGTAGGGATAAGAGAGAAGAGCCATGTGTCAAAGAGGCTCAAAATAAAAGACGGAATAGTGAGACGTTAAGGAGAAATCGGCAAATCAAACAAAGAACATAAATGTCGTTTTTTTGTTTTCAGGTGAGAGTTTGTTAATGAAATAATAAGATGCACAGATCCCTGAAAGAAAAAAAAGGATAAAATAAAAATCTTTGTTTTCAGAGCAGCGCCACGTTTTGTTAATTTGCAGACCTAACCTCCAAAATAAATCACATTATATATATATACTAGGGGCTTCGCCCCTGCGCGCTTCGCGCGCCAACCCCATCTCGGCGCTTCGCGCTTCACTATTTCCTTACGCATTGTCTAGTAGACAGGCGAATTCCCTGATGTTGATTTGATGACAGGTCTGCACTTGCGGCCCACTTCAATTCCTTCTGTGCTTACTTTTCTTTTTTTCATCAATCTAAGCTTCCATTCGTTGGTTGAAAATTGGTGTTCCTTCTCTATTGATATCGATCTATCTCCTTGACTTGCTGAATTATTTTTGCTACCGCTCTGCCGGTAATTCTCCAAAATCACCTTCTTTATATTATTTTTTTCTCTATATTTGCGTTGCTGTTCATTCCGCAAAACACCTCTTTCTCTTGTGGTCAACATCGATCCTGGTTGTCCTTTTACCTGGTTATACGAATATTTGATAGATATTATTCTATGGCTTATTTGGTTCTTCGCACTTACAATTTTATTTTCCTCTTTCTTTTGTGATACTTCCGACCATCCACCATCTTCATCGCCTTGTCTGCTGCTTGAAATTCCTCCTTTCTCCATTGTCATCGTAAATCCTGGCTGTCTTTTTGACTGTTTGGTGATATATTTAGATTTACTATTATTTGATTGTTACTTTTCATACTTATTACTAACGATCTGAATTTTATTTTGGTTTTGCAAGACATCAAACTGTCCACTGTCTCCGTCACCGGTGAAGTGTAGCGAGAATTGTGTTTCATTTTGTGATCCGATCCGGTGTGAATGAATTTGTTGTTCGCGATACGCAATTAAACATATCTTAAAAATGTCCGCAGCTGCAGCTAATTCTGCTTCTGCCCCGTATATTCCATTTTTATTCACATGTGATTTGTAATCACCAGGTGACCTAATTACAGAACCGTTTGACTCATTACCTGTAATAAAACCCGCAAATGTAGACCAATTATCCACTATATTTGAAACGGTACTCAGTCTCACCTCTGCGTGTCGATCTTGAGTGCCGTATACACAATACGCCAACGCGCGAAAAAGACAATTCCCGTCGGGAATCATCTTGATAATTTTCGTTTGCATGTTCATTTTTTGCGCGTCAGAAACAGATATCTATAAAGATATTTGTCAAAGATTGTCATAAACAGCCGATGACAGCTGTCAAAGGGTTGGCTAGATGCTTTTTGTTTTGTTTTCGGGATCTCACCCCACCGCCAACTTCATGCGTATACTATTGTTATTATAATTTTTTTTATACTCTTGTTATTATAGTCTTTTTTTACTAATGTTATTATAATATTTTTCTACCTGTTCATTTGTTTGAAACTTTTTTATTAGATAGAGAGATTATTTTTTTTGTTAAATTTTGTATAAAGTCTTATATGCTAAGAAATAATATTATTCAATTAAAAATATAGAGTAATCATTTATATTACAGAGGAATACGATACGAGGCAAGATAATGAGGAGTGCAATGGAACCCGCGCGCCGATGTGACGTGCCGCGCTAGATAAATTAATTCTTTTCCCACAGTAATAATAATTTCTCCATCAATTAAAAATACGTTATGGTTGAAATATTTGACATAGAATACGATGGTTGTGCTAAAAACTCGCTACGAGGTTGGGGGAATTGTTAAAAATCGATTGCAACATATTAATTGTTCATAACAGTATAAATTTCGGAATAATCGTTGATGAAAGAATTGTATTAAAATTCATTTTATTAGCTTTGAGATGAAAAAACGAACTTTCCAGCTCAAATAGAACCGGCGTTATGAATTTTTGAAAGTGAGTCTTCCAAGCCAAAAATCACCAAATTATCAAATTTTCGATCCCCTCTATTTTACGGAATATGTGAAATAAAAAAATCCTTGAATACGTATCCGTATTTTGTCAAAAAAAATTCAGCTAAATCAAAAATGTGTCGGTCACAAAGATGTTCGGTAGTAAAAGAATGTTCCATATACATTAAAACATATCGCGCAATATTAGTTTTACATAGCACGAAGTATTTTCAAAATGATTTCGTAAACATCACCATTCACCATTTGTAGATATTTGGAAATATATTCCAAAAATACGATTGAAACAAAACGGGTACGAATCGTTGTGGTCTCGTTTTATGAAGCATCGCTACGACCTTGCATGACTATTCCTCGACATACAGTAATACCACGATTTACGCCTTCCTGACTTACACCTTCCCAACTTTATGCCACCCCGCAGTTACGCCGTCGGTCGCCCCCCCCCCCCCCCCCTCATCTTCGCTTCTCCGGAAAGTTAACGCGGCCGCTCTTCGCGCACGAACTTGTCGCAAACTTGAATGGACATGTTTATTTTCCGTTCGTGCATAACATTGTATTCGATTATTCGCTCAGTCTACAGATAGTAACTGTGCGGAAGAAAAAAAAATCTTTGTGTCGTCAGACAACTGTGCTCGAATTTTGGAAACCATCTACCTCTCAATAATTTACGTATGACTTAAACATTTTGTATTTCGAAAATAAAGAGTATTTCTAATTCTTCTTCAGAGGTTTTCTATGACGTACATAGATGATTATCTCTGGTGAGTATTTATACATATATATGTATACATTATACAGTTGTTCAAAACGTGCACCCCGACCGACGTTTTTTCGACTCACGCCGTCAATGCCGGAACGACCCATGGCGTAACTTCGGGGTATTACTGTATCGGAATCATTCTGAAATTGTACATCGCTTGGTACACAACTCTACTGACAATAATGAAATAATTTTATGTTCGACTATATATCGACACTATTTGACTAGTGAAAAGGGTTTCAAAAAATGATTATATATAATATTGGAACACTTTATTCATGTTACTACGGATATGTGAAACAATTGTTGACATCGACGTTGAGTATTATTTTTATACCCTCTGAAATATTAAATGCAAGGAAATAGTATCCGAGATACGAGGTAATATTCGTTGAATTTCACACCCAATGTTCAATGATGGACGGTTCGAGAGTAAGTGTTCCGTCTTCCAGAAGAAAGGTGAGTAGTATAACAAGGCCGGTTCTGGATAGAAACACCTTCTTTACCGACCAAGCCGAACAATTCGTCTATCCGTGCATCCCAGACGCAAACCCTTGAAGGTTACCCCCACTCTCGTGAGATAAAATGTGCTCTGCCGACCGCTCATCGGTAAGAAAATCTCCCAAATGACCATGATCGTTGGTAAAAAATGCCTGAAATTTCCGTGGTATTACCCCTTGTGGGATAAATTGTGCTCTTTGTCGGTAAAGAAAATCATGCCATCGAGCAGGGTCAGTAACTGCATTACCGAGCGCACTCCGTGAATCCTCAGGCGTTCAAGCGGACCCCGTGGATCCTCGAACGTTCGACCGAGAATCCTGGCATGTGTCAGGTTTTGAGAGCTTCCAGATGGTTCGAGAAGATTCTCACGGCCTTGAACGAATCTAGACTGACAAACAATTCGTCCGACGTGTTTCGACTCGACGGTCAGCGGCATGCGGTCAAAGGATTTCGGTGCGACGTTGAATTCTGGAAGGTTCTGAAATTTGTATGCTTCGACCCTGAACGAATGTAGGCTGACAAACAATGGGTTCGACAAGTTTCGACTTGACGGCGAGCGGCCTGCTGCTAACGGATTGCGGTGCGACGTTGAATTTGGGAAGGTTCTGAAATTTGTATGCGGATGCTTCGACCCTGAACGAATGTAGGCTGACAAACAATGCGTTCGACAAGTTTCGACTTGACGGCGAGCGGCCTGCGGACGACGGTTTGCGGTGCGACGTTGAATTCTGGAACGTTCTAACGTACAATCGAAGACACATCATTTCGGTAGCTTCTAGAAGTTTTTCAAGGATTCTGTGTGTCTGGTGGGAGGAATACGGCTATAAAAGGCTAAATTTCAGGTCCGGAAGGCAATCTTGCACCTTCAGCTCTCATGAAGAGAACTCCAAATAAAGCAGAACTAAAACAGCGAATCGATCTGTTCTTAAAAAATATTCACGACTTGAAAACCGTTAATAACCAGAAGTCAAAACTCAACAAAGTGACAAAAAAGTTCGCAAATCTAAATTTATCAAGAAACACGTAACTGCTAAACATTTAAAAAACTGGATTTCACAAAACTGAACAAAGTTGCCAGTGTGAACGAATTTCTACCGACGAAGAAATTGACGGAGCTGGAAATTTTCGAAATCTACAAAGTCGCCAACATTCGACGAGTCCAAACGAGGTTTGGACAGCGTGTCGTCACAGATCTGAACGACGAATTCAGCGTTTTCTTACCGGCACGGATTGTGCGACTGCTGAACGAGGACGAGACCCAATACCAGAAATTGGTGCAGCCGATGGAGGAGGAGCGGTTGCTCTTGCAGTATCTGGGTGGCCAGTACGGCCAAATTGAATTCAAAGATGCGTCGACTCTCGCCTAATTTGTACACCGTACCTAGACAACGTGTGCAGCGTCTCCTTCTTACCAGCATGGACCGCGCGACTACTGAACGTGATCAAGAACCAATTTCAAAAACTCAACAAAAAAAAACTTTCGAAGAAGTTTCCAAGCATTCTATGTTTCATAACGTTTAAGAATATTGTATAAACATTTTCACAAAGCTTTTATTTTTTTTTTGCTGTACATTAACTAGATATACTACTACTACTACTACTACGCTGCATGCTGTTGTTTACAGCTCTCTGAAACCTACAATAATTTTGGAAATTTAAGATATGATGTATCACTCACGCACACAAAAGTATTTATCAAATTTGTTCCAAAAGTTGTGAAATGATATTTTAGAAACGTAAGACATGTATCTATTACAAAAGTTTCAAGGTTTTTTTCAGCCAAATTTTGCTCAAACTCGCGATCATCATCACCAGCACTGTTGTCAATACATGGCTCGATGTCGATAATCAACGTATCGGCATCACTGTCGATCATTTCATCATCATTCTCCTCCTCATTGTAAGCCACCTCTCTGCACACCCGCTTATAAGTCGGCGATCGTGGTGGTGAATTGGGTGGGGAGTCTGACGCTCCTCTTTTCCATCGATTTATTTTTTTTTTTTTTCTGATACGATTCTAAAATTTTTCCAGAATTTTTATGGACATGATGATAGGGAATACAGAAAAGTTGAAACAAATCGAAAAACTTTGTTAACATACTAATCAAATGCGATAATCATTACGGAATTCAAATCTACATTCACAGTATCGTAAGAGGATTGTCGTAGCACCATATACATTGTAACGTGGCAGTTCGCTTAGGCCTGCCCACTACAAGAGACTCCCTGAACCCTGGGCGAGATCCCGGAATCAGGGTCTAGAAAATCGAGTCGCGGAATAATCTTAAGGAGCGCCAGAACTGGAGTCACGCACCCGAGCTTCGACAGGGACGAAATAGAGCATTGCGACCCAGATATTTCAGGCTTTTGTTTTCATTTTTTTTTTCGAGTGTACCGGTGTTACGCCCCGACGTACTGCCGTGGCGTACCTTTTTCAAAATTCCATTTCATTTCATTTCTTTAATTATTTCATTACAATCTCATATTCTAATAAGGTCACGTACAGTCCTCGGCATCCGCTGACATTGTATCTTATTTGCTGACACCAGGAATTGCGCTATAAAATTACTGACCTAGTAACAGCGGCGCTCAGCCCGGGAATATCTCTCTTTTTAAGTCAAAATTATCATCAATAATTAGGATAAACCACTACCTTTGGAACCACCAAATTAAAATAGATTATTTGTTAAGATGTGTGGATGAATGCGTGAGAATTATCCTCAGATATCTTCTGTTAACATCTTGTACGTATGGGTGACGAGATTGAGAATCGTCGGAACACCGTCGAATGGCGCGAACTAACGCTGACCGTGTAGATTTGGACACCGGGAGGTCGCCCCCGCACTTAATTGGCTAATTACTGTTGCAACTTGTTGAAACTGCAGATTTTTCCCTATTAATACCCTCTGGCCCAAGCAGCCATGTTCTTACGTCTGTCAAGTCGCGAAGTGCGTGGACGTAAACCCGGATTAGCCCTCTCGAGCAATAGTAGCGTTCGGAAAATCTTAGTTGTGACCGGCCTAAAGTCTCGCGCTAATTCGTCAAATTCGAGCATTCAGTTATTCTATTAGCTGCAAGAGACTCAATTTCTTCTACGTTTTCATCTTTTCTGTGAACAGACATTTTTATGATATTCCATTTTTCCATAATTAAATTGAGTTCGGCCCTGATTCAATCGAATCAGGTAATCTTAAATATAATTCCAAATCTAAAAGACTAAGTGACCAACGTTCAACACCGTTCGATTGATCGACTCTTCCAAACTTGAGGTGAGGCCCCTGGTCCAGCATTCTACCGACGCAGACCGATACGATCCGACGGCTCTCAATCTCGTCGACCGATTCACCTAAAGCTAAGTCAATCCGAGTGTTGATCTTCGAAATTAAACGAATTCTTGTTTCACCTTTATAATCAAAATCCACTTCAGTAATTTTCATTCAAAATCAAGTCTAGAATTGGTGGCTAGCTTCACTACCCCCAATTAAATCGTACTTATTGTTTCCAAGAATTAACGAATAAGACTTAACCATAATATGTATATAATTGATTCAAGATAATCTAAAAAGAGAGATACAATCCAATAATCACGACCAGCTAGTTAACCATCGTTCAGAGTAGATGTTCCTGGTACCAAATAATAATATCCTTTAGAATATTATAACACACGATTTGTATGAACTTGAACACTTTATAAATTGTTATTTTCGGCTCATATATCATTATCACCATTGATTGTTAAATCATATTAAACATTTATTTTGAACGACCTTCTTCCCACTTTCTTTATTATAAAATTGCCTCAACAATTTAAACAAACCTCACAGACCTGTACAGGACTATAGCAACACGATCCTACAAATTACCGGCTTATCGAAAGGTAGGTCTTCTCTTAGTTTTAATAATTATTCATTGTCGTTACGTGGGAGCTTGATTATTCAATTAATCATTAACTATCACCGCTCAGTACACCCTCACCCCCACGTAACACCGGCTACCCTCCAGCGACCAACTCCGACGCCGAACATCTTTCGAGGCAAGGCGGAACCACCAAGATCTCGCGGGAAGGACACCGACACTGCGGAGGGGGAGGCAACGTAGATCCCTGCAGCGCGGGAATCCAAGGCGGACGCGATTCCCGCTGGCGGCCGGCGCGCCGCAGCCTCCCCGCTCACCCCGCTTACGCCCAACCAAGGCAACCGCGAGGTACCAACTAGCGACGAGGGAGCACCACCCCGCCCAACCCCAGGACTACGTAGAGCTGCGCGGGAGACGACATCGCGATCTAGCCTTAAGTTCTGCGCCGCGTAGAGACGACAGGTGCGCGGCAAGTTGCGCGATCCCCAAAATCGATGACCGATCGATTGTTGCGCATTCTTAGGGTGATGACGTCACGAAAAATTAGCGCGACGAGATCGGCGTTGCGACCATCCGAGCTCACTCTAGTTCTGGCGAGTGGCCCAGGTGGTCGTTTTGTTCGAAGTAGCGTTTGCAGTGGTTTTGCGGTAGGAAAAAAAAAAAAAACTGATTTCGTTGCGAAAAAGACAATGAACTGTCACGAGGGGGTCGGCCAATTTGTGCAGTGGATGTGGAGCGGTAAGCGTTGATAACATTCTCGCGATCGAATTTCGAGGGTAATTGAGTAAAGGCTGATCCGATAAAGGGCAGCCGTTTTTTTTTTTAGTTTGCGTTTCGAAAAGTACTCGAAATTCGTTTGCCGATTCTTTTGCTTGGTGACCGTAGCCTGAGTTGCGCGTAAGAGTGTAACGTTAATTTCGGGGGATCCAGAAAATCGAGTCGAGCCACGGGTTGAGCCGAGACGTTATTGTCTCGAGTTTGAGTGTGACCGAAGTCCGTTACACGGGGTCATTTCACGTCATCCGGCACATCCTCGATTCTCGTGTAGGTCGCGAGCAGTCACGGGGAGCATTCGAATTCGCGACTACGTCCCGCCGTCGCCGAGGAAGTGAAGCTCGGGTGCGTGCTGATAAGAGTATGCGTTTTTAGAGGAGGATCGCGGGTGTCGCGACGAGCCTCGCATCAATTTAGTTATTTGATATTTTTTTTTTTTTCTTCTTTTTTTGTTTGCATTATCAGTTAGTATTTAGTTGGCGATCAGCGCCATTTTGTAAAGGACGTTCGCGGGCAGCGCATCGAGTCCGATTTTGTTTTTGGTTTTTATGAAGTAGGGTATTGTTAAGACGGCGACTAGCGCACGTAGGCCGTAGAGGTCTCCTAGATTAATTCACCTTTTTTTTTGTTATAATTTTTTTTTTTTGTTTTATTTGGAGTATTTCTACCTTTCTTATTTAGTTTAGATAAAAGTAACATTGTATTCGGAATCGCGAAGGACGACTTGCGTGGTCGCATTATCATTCTTTTTATTTTTTTTTATTATTTTTATTTCTTTTTGTTTTTGTATTATCGCTGATGAAAAATATACCATTGGAATTTTATAGAAATTTAGCCACATCACGCGTTGGCGTACTTGAGTTGCAATTCTCTCGAACCAAAATTTACCCCTCCCCTCTCCGCGGTACTGAGCTACCGAGCATATGGTCGCGGTGTGTCGTATTACCGATTTCGAGGCGTGTTGATCACGCCAGGCGCCCAACAAACTTCGCGATATTGTTTCAGGCTCAGGATACCTCGCGGACGCCAAATTATTGTGCACGCGGTAAGTTCCCGGTTATTTGCTCCGAGTGACCGAGGTGCAGAAAAATCCACGTCACAACATATATATGTGTATTCTATAAAGTACTCACAAAAAATATGAACTCGTTGAAGTCTTAAGATTTTTTAAATGAACACAGTTTTTTTTTTCTTTCTCACAACTCACTTTATCAAAAACGCTTGTTTTCACACGAAGGATTTTCAAAATTACTAGAAAAGTTTCAAACCGTTGTTCGAATTTATACTAACGGAGTCGCACCCGCCCTCCGCCGAGCAAAAACCAGCCAGCCAATCATTCGTAGAGCATGCACCACGTGACATACAGTCACAAATGTGACGCGGGGGGCAGTATAAGCTAGGAGAAAATTTTCTCAAGAGCTCATTACCTGCTTTTCGTTGACCGATTTTTTTCTCGTTGTATACCCCACGCTAATATGGTTGGGGGGTGTTCAGGCTCGGACTTGTTCGCTATAAAGAGTTGTAAAACCCAAAAACTGTATGTACACATACCAGCTGGTCAAGAGCGGGCGAGACAAGATTTTTCTCACGCCAAACACTGTTCGCTACCTGCTTTTTGTTGACCGATTTTTCCCACCACATGTCCCACGCTGATTAACGAGTCATAAAACCCAAAAACTGCATGTGCACATACCATCTGGTCAAGAGTTGGTAAGTCAAGATTTTTCTCACGCCAAACACTGTGTACTACCAGCTTTTCGTTGCCCGATTTTTCCCATCACATGTCCCCATGCTGTTTAGGATTGGGGTGTGCAGGCTCAGACCGGTATACCATAAAAATTTTTGATTCTTTGATGGTGGGGGTGGTACAAAGCTTGGACCCCCCACCATTACATTCAAATTCTTGCGATCTATCGATAAGCTCAACGCATCCGATGCAGACTCATCATTCTTACACGATACGGTAATTAGAAAGCTAAGGTGCAGGCTTGTAGCCCCACGAAAGCGTGTCGGTTGTGTTTTGGAACACGATCCGCTTGTCGTCATTCCAGCCAAGTGCCACTTTCTGCTGTTCTACAGTGTATACCTCGTGCTTTCGACTTAATATCAAATGCTGATTTGTAGACAAATTTTCACGTTTCAAACCACATTCCAAATATTCGTTAAAACTTATTTTACTTAACGCTGATCCTCTAACACCTTTGGCACGTTTATTGTCTTTCTCGTCTCCCAAGACTCGGAATGCGTACAATTTTGCTCTTAATCCTACAAATTCCGACATTATTTTCCCGTTATTATCGTCTTTCATCAGGCCGAATACTTTTTTAATCGCTCGAGGCATTCCATAAACGTTGTCAAGCGGATAATCAGACGTATCGAATTTATGCAAGTCCTCCTTCATATGTTCGTATATGTCGGGGACGGTGAAGTTGTAAATCAAACTGTCGGTATCCGTATACATTAATTGTGCTCGGTTGCCAAATTTGTGCTTAATATAATTATAATGGAAATCATAGATATATGTTTTAGACAGATCAAGGATGGAGAAACCTGCATACAATGGTTTATTCGACTTGACTTTCGTCTTACTCATTTCGACGATAATCATCTCTTTGTCGAAAACGGTGCAGCTGTGAAAATTAGGCTTGGCTATGGTAGCTCTAGCACCGTACCGTCCATCCAATTCGGTGATCAATCGAACATCTCTGTACTTTCGCACGTTTTCTATTGTTTTCCCAACAACTGCGTTGTTCATCAGTTTCTAAAAATTTTTCTCAAATTCGTTGTGTTCAAAACGGTATTCAAATCTATATATTTTTTGAGCCGCGGGGTTTGCCTGAATTTGAGAACTCTGAATTTTAGGTAATTTTTGATTGATTGTAAGCATTGTTTCGAAACGCTGTAGTAAACGAGGTAGTTTTTCTTGGAAAATAGCGTGGGCTTCAATTTTGGCTGTTTATTGTTTGAAATCGGAGGTACATAGTGCTCCGGACACAATGGTAAATCTTTATGAGTTTCACGCAGTTTCGCAGGATATTCCAAATCTACCTCCAGCATGTAACCAAACTCCGCATAGTCCGAGATGGTAAGAACGTCGGATTGTCTGAAGTCTGATACCCATTCGAAGGAACTGTATGGCAGAGCAAAGCTCATAGCAGCACCGTACAAATTATTAACGTCAACGTACATGAGATAAGATTCTTCGACCTCAGGATCGAATTCCTCTCCCATATATCTATTGTTGGCCTTTGCGTATCTGTTCGAACACTGTGACACACCACCTCGAATACTTTTTTCGATAAACATAACCATGTCTATGTCGGTGAGAAGCTCGAGTTCGATGCCTGAACATTTTAACATTGCATCAAACGACAGACCGGGCGCTGTGTAGTAATGTAATAGGTCCAGTTTGTACGTCGTCCAATAATCCTGTCGCAAATTTTGAAAAACGTTGGCTAGTAAAAACACGTCCGTCTGTAAATACGAGTCCGAATACTCTCCCAAAGTTTGGACGTTAAAAGTTTGGCATACGTCGCACGCGTGTGCGTAATCGTCGTCTGATATATTCCGGACATTCAATTTTGAATAAAACTGTTCTTTGGCTGGTAAATGTTTCTCCTCGAGCTTCTCCCAACTGTCTATGTATTCGTACGGGAAGACACCTTTCCTAGTCAATAACCGAAATTTGTTCAAGCTACTGCAGAATGTACGTGTTATTGTTTCTTGACAATCGTCCATATACGATGATAATTTATCGAGGCTGCTAGGCATGAAACGGTACGAATCTATGAAACGGAACGTTGCATCCGTTTCCTTAACGAATTTAGTGAAGGAAATGTACTTTTCTTTATTAACAGTTAGTAGTTTAACAGTACCTTCGAATGACGTTTCCAGGGCTTTGATCAGAAAATGCGAATTGTAACCCGACAGATTGTGGAATATCACTGGGATAGTTAGTAATTTAGATTACAGCTGCGGTGAGCAGCACCACGGTACTTTCCCGTGAAATGACAGTGATCCCGATGTTTCACGTATGTGGGTGTAAACGGTTTTTCACAAACATGGCAGACCGCCGATAAATCAAATTCGTTGCTCTATTTGAAATTTAGTGGTTCCATCGGTACAATAGTCTTGTAATATCCCTCTAACGAATGTGCCAATTTCTTCAACTCATTCACAAACCATTGGATGCAAGTTTCTCCGCGATCAATTTTGAATTTTGAGAACGAATCGTTAAACGCACAATGTAGATAGTAAGCTACACTATACGGAAAATGCTTCTGATAAATTGCTCCATTTTCCCCAAAACTTGCATGTGTGGGCTGCAGTAAACATTCTAGATCTGCGTAAACGCAGAAAGGAACGGTTTCTTTGTGTTGGAAATTTTGAAAATTGAGAATCTTGTCCTCTTCTGCTGGTAAGATAACTTTGGTTTTGTTCAAATTCATGCAATTTATATTGTGCTTGAACAAACACCTTTTCAGATTAAAAGTGAGTCAAACATCTATCGCACAACCAAGTACGATGTTTATGTTTGAAAATTTGAGAACTTGTCAACCGCGATATATTCCGAATCCATGCAAAATTATGTGTTACATTCTTTTCAATATTTTCCATACCATCATCATCATCGTCATCGTCGTTTTCAGACTTTATTACTAAAAGATGGATTGTCGGTTTATCAGACTTGTTTCGGCTTAAATGAAGGGTACAATTTCACTGCGCTTTTGTTTTTCCGTACTATCTATACCACAAACGCTAATTGAAAGTTTGTTAAGTTTCTCAAATCTAGGAATCTGGTCTAAAGACATTGGAAAATGCAAATCGTCGTATTGTAGCACTGAGCTGAAATGTAGTTATGAAGTGATTTCTTCGGGATTTTTGTTGTTGGCTGGAAAGAGGGCTGCGGTGACCGACCATAGAAAGCAATACGAGTCGCTGTTACGGATGTTGACGACAGCCTTTTTATCTCGAATATCTTTGGGTAGTGGTGTGTATGTGAACCCACCGCCTCGTAGTGGCACGTACTTGTTAATATTCACAGTCAAATTGATTATTTCAGTCAGCGACCAACCAGAGTTTCTCTCTTGAAAATCTTCCACCTTGGTCAACACTTTTTGCTTTACGTTCTCTTCGAACCACCCGTGTATGTCAGCTGGCTGGAGGATGATTTGGTTTCTGATGTTAAAATATTTCATTTCTTCAACAAGTTCGGCGTTTTTTGTTGTATTGAAATGACAATACAAGACACAGTTTGCTTTCAAACTTCCCACTTTTCGTAGCATTTTCTTCAGTCTTGCAACGACGAGGTGTTTCGCATCTTCCAAAAACCTGTTCAAATCTTTATGCCGCAGATTGATAATGGCTCCCGTTCGAATTCGGCTCTCGGAAGCTGTCTCCAAATCTTTCCACCGCACTCGATCGCTTCTTCGTCGGCTTCATAATCCGTCACCCAATTTTTGAAATTGTTGAAATTTGACTGTCAACGATTTCAGAATTCCAATTGTAGTGAAAATTCTTGTCTTCTCCCCAATCGTTGAGGCGTTGTTGCGTGAGATTTTATTCAAAAGCCTGGTATTTCGGGTTCCAAATGGAATCTATTTTGCAATCTCTGCCGGTGACGATTTTTCATATAAAATCTTGAACGCCATTTCCATGATTTGTATTGATTCCAAACACTTTTCGGAATCCATGTTTCTTCTTCTTTCGGTCACGCACTTGACAAAGATAAAGTTGCAAAGCTTGCTCTAGAATGACCGCTGTACGCTGACACGGTCCCTTTTATGGGTAAACACTGACGTGACTCACACATTGCCGAAAATTCGTGAACAACCGTATGCAATATTCTCCAACGAAAAAAATTTCTAGATATTTCTCGAACGAACCTGCAGCGCGTGGAAGATGGTAAAGCAGTTCTTGAAACTTGACGAAAAAGTTTCGCACGCCTCATATACGAGAGAGTGCTGTGAGAGTGAACTAATCACTAGAGTTATACATGGAACTGTGATAGGCTTAGTAGATATCGTTCACCGAGAGCGTTACGGGGATGTTTTACTTGGCCCCACGGTGTCAGTTTCACGATTTCGAGGCCTACGCACTAGTGCAGTAGGACAGAGTGAGAAGGATATATCCTTCAAACGTATTCGACAAGTGTCAACCACTTTATGATTTGGTATTAGTTTAATCGTGAACCTAAAACGTATGAAGAAGCTGTACGAAGAGTGGGGTGCTCCGTCCGTCTGATAAATTCATTAACAGTTGAGCTTGCAAACCGTCAAGGTGGGTGATTGATATCGGTGCGCTTATACATTTTTTTTCTTACCTTGAGTGTACAACAACAATTTTTCGATTTTACTTGAGTGAATGGAAATAATTTAACGTGTTTGCGTTTTTTTTAAGATTATTTTCAAGAAAAAAAAATGGAGTACGTCAACATTTTACAACATGTGCGGGTGCCTATAGAGTGGATATTCGAAATACCTTACGATTTTCTGGTACAATCATGAAGGTTGGCAATGAGTGTGCACATGGCGAACGGTGACCGTAATTACGATAACAACCCTCTAAATGACGTAATCGTTTACCAGGCGGGTGTGGCAGCCCGCCTGGTACGTGATGAAGAAGGGGATTCTCTGTTTCAAAAAATGTTAGAAAAATTCTTATTTAATTTCACAACTTTTAGAACAAATTTATTCTCCTTTTTTTTCTTTTTAACAACGAAAACCTTGAAACTTTTGTAATAGATACATGTCTTACGTTTCTAAAATATCATTTCACAACTTTTGGAACAAATTTGATAAATACTTTTGTGTGCGTGAGTGATACATCATATCTTAAATTTCCAAAATTATTGTAGGTTTCAGAGAGCTGTAAACAACAGCATGCAGCGTAGTAGTAGTAGTAGTAGTATATCTAGTTAATGTACAGCAAAAAAAAAATAAAAGCTTTGTGAAAATGTTTATACAATATTCTTAAACGTTATGAAACATAGAATGCTTGGAAACTTCTTCGAAAGTTTTTTTTTGTTGAGTTTTTGAAATTGGTTCTTGATCACGTTCAGTAGTCGCGCGGTCCATGCTGGTAAGAAGGAGACGCTGCACACGTTGTCTAGGTACGGTGTACAAATTAGGCGAGAGTCGACGCATCTTTGAATTCAATTTGGCCGTACTGGCCACCCAGATACTGCAAGAGCAACCGCTCCTCCTCCATCGGCTGCACCAATTTCTGGTATTGGGTCTCGTCCTCGTTCAGCAGTCGCACAATCCGTGCCGGTAAGAAAACGCTGAATTCGTCGTTCAGATCTGTGACGACACGCTGTCCAAACCTCGTTTGGACTCGTCGAATGTTGGCGACTTTGTAGATTTCGAAAATTTCCAGCTCCGTCAATTTCTTCGTCGGTAGAAATTCGTTCACACTGGCAACTTTGTTCAGTTTTGTGAAATCCAGTTTTTTAAATGTTTAGCAGTTACGTGTTTCTTGATAAATTTAGATTTGCGAACTTTTTTGTCACTTTGTTGAGTTTTGACTTCTGGTTATTAACGGTTTTCAAGTCGTGAATATTTTTTAAGAACAGATCGATTCGCTGTTTTAGTTCTGCTTTATTTGGAGTTCTCTTCATGAGAGCTGAAGGTGCAAGATTGCCTTCCGGACCTGAAATTTAGCCTTTTATAGCCGTATTCCTCCCACCAGACACACAGAATCCTTGAAAAACTTCTAGAAGCTACCGAAATGATGTGTCTTCGATTGTACGTTAGAACGTTCCAGAATTCAACGTCGCACCGCAAACCGTCGTCCGCAGGCCGCTCGCCGTCAAGTCGAAACTTGTCGAACGCATTGTTTGTCAGCCTACATTCGTTCAGGGTCGAAGCATCCGCATACAAATTTCAGAACCTTCCCAAATTCAACGTCGCACCGCAATCCGTTAGCAGCAGGCCGCTCGCCGTCAAGTCGAAACTTGTCGAACCCATTGTTTGTCAGCCTACATTCGTTCAGGGTCGAAGCATACAAATTTCAGAACCTTCCAGAATTCAACGTCGCACCGAAATCCTTTGACCGCATGCCGCTGACCGTCGAGTCGAAACACGTCGGACGAATTGTTTGTCAGTCTAGATTCGTTCAAGGCCGTGAGAATCTTCTCGAACCATCTGGAAGCTCTCAAAACCTGACACATGCCAGGATTCTCGGTCGAACGTTCGAGGATCCACGGGGTCCGCTTGAACGCCTGAGGATTCACGGAGTGCGCTCGGTAATGCAGTTACTGACCCTGCTCGATGGCATGATTTTCTTTACCGACAAAGAGCACAATTTATCCCACAAGGGGTAATACCACGGAAATTTCAGGCATTTTTTACCAACGATCATGGTCATTTGGGAGATTTTCTTACCGATGAGCGGTCGGCAGAGCACATTTTATCTCACGAGAGTGGGGGTAACCTTCAAGGGTTTGCGTCTGGGATGCACGGATAGACGAATTGTTCGGCTTGGTCGGTAAAGAAGGTGTTTCTATCCAGAACCGGCCTTGTTATACTACTAAGGTGGGCTCAGCCGCGGTGTATAACACGTGATTAGTTTGTCAGCAAAAGTTCCCTTGGTCCTCGCTTTCACTCTACCCGCGGTACATTTAAATCGTTACACGCTTTCCCGATAATTTCCCGGCAACCAGGGAAAGTGACTTCCGCAGTGGATGATGTTCCCTGTAATTATCACTCAACAAATTATATTCAGAAGAAAAAGAATTGGCTTGGTTACGAGTAATATTCGAAATAAGGGATACCATGACTGTGCAGACCAGAGAAGTATGATTAAAACACCTTCTGCCTTGTCAGAAATTATTTTACGAATCGTTCTCAAAATCATAGCAAACGGTGAAAAAGCGTAGAAGTAGAAGCTCGTCCACGAGATAGTAAACGCGTCTACCGCCCAAGCCTCCGGGTCTTTGTGCCAGGAGAAAAATTTGCTACATTTCGCATTTATATTTGTTGCAAACAAATCAATATCGAGAATCCCAAAGGATAACTCTACTTTCTGATAAGCCCATTTGGCTAACTCCCACTTTGTTTTACTTTGTCTGACTCTTGATTCTTCGTCAGCTTCCTTATTATCGCGATTACTAATATACGATGCGAAAATTCACAAATTGCGGGCTGCGCACCACTGCCGAATTTGTTCTGCTAATCTTGATAACTTCAGGAACTGAATACTACCCATACGGTTAACATAAGATACCGCAGTAGTATTGTTAATGCGAAATAATATTTCATACGAATGTCTATCTTTAGCGAAGCATTTAACCCATAAAATACCGTTTGAACTCTAGAAAGTTGATATGCTCCTCATGTTCTTGGGTACTCCAAAAACCATGTGATCGACTTCCGTCACAGGCTATTCCCCAGCCAGATAAAGATGCGTCGCTAAAGATTTTCATCTCAAAAAGATCTTCTCGAATTTGGTTAACGCATGTCATTGCGTTGTTCATCCACCAATCCAAATCCGGGTAAACTTTCTCCGATATTGTCACTTTCATATTATAATTCCCATCAGATCTTTCGAGCGCTAAAAATTTTTCTCTCTCGAAATTTTTTGTGTATACAGCCCCATATCTCGTCGCCGGACACGCGGCTACCAGTACGCTGATGAACTCAGCCAGGTTTCTGATTTTAAAGCAACGAATATTTCTGAATTTGGTAACGAGATCGTAAATCTGCCTCCTTTTTTCTATTGTTAACTCGAGAAAAAAATTTTTTGAGTCGAAAAGACAACTTAGAAATTCAATTCCCTCGAAGGCTCGAGCTTGCATTTGTCTAAATTTAATGTCAATCCTACAGACTCTAGCAACTTTCTAGTTCCTGGAACATTTTTCCGACACTCTTGCGCTGTATGTCCAAACAAAAGAATATCGTGTAAACAACATACCAATAGGAAATCTTATGATCTCAAAAACTGAGCTATCGGTTTCAGTAACTTAGTAAACACAAACGGTGCTGTACACAAACCGAAAGGGATACCATTGAGTTCGTACAGCATCTCTTTGAAGTTAAATCTAAAAAATTTCCTGGAAGAACGCTTCACAGGAATGAAGAAATATGCGTCTTCCAGCTCTATCAACGCCATATGTGAATCTTTACGCATTAATCGCAAAGCCGTCTTTTTATCAACCATTTTAAAATACAGTGCAACAATAAATGTATTTAATTCTTTCAAGTTAAGAATAAAACGCATTTCACCGTTCGGCTTAGGTATCAAAAAGTAAGGTGAGATGAACTGATTTCGACACTCTTTACACTCAGAAATTGCACCTTTTACGAGTAATTTTTGAATCTCCGAATCACAAGCAGACATATCTTGTAGAGACAATCTCGGTTCTCCATTTTCAAATCTCGGTTGAGGTGGACTCACAAACGGAATAACATAGCCTTTTACCCGGACTTCCGTTTCCGGTTTGAATGTGAGTGGCAGGTGTGAGAAAGAGTGTCAGTGGAAAGGCGAGAATTTAGCAGGATAGCAAAGAAGAGGAGGAAAGGAAATAGGGCAGAGAAGGAGCGGGGAAGACCACGATGGGCGGACGGGTGATGGGAATAGGGAGGCAGGAATAGAAGGGAAGGACAGGTGAAAAAAGGGGGAGAGTTTTGAGGTAAGTCAGAGAGAGCCGGCGGACGGCAACGGGAAGGATAAGAAAAAATAGGCGGTGACATCTAGGGAGTAGGAAGGGGGATAGAGCAGAGACAGATAGGCGGCAGGTAGATGAGGTAGGGAGCGGTGGCGGAGAGAATGAGTATGAGCAACACGGGTGGCCATAAAGAAGGGGCGAACAGAGTAGAGGATAAGAAAAAGAAAGGTAGGCCGGGTGCAGTAGCATCGTTAGGGAGGGATAAGAGGCATAGCCTGGGATCGGCGACGACGGTGCTAGATTTATGGAAGAGAAAGCGGGTGGAGGAAGGGGCAAAAGGGGAGGAGGATGCAGATGAGATACAGGAAAGAGAAAGAGTTGGAAGGCAAGACAGGTGAGGAAGGGAAAGCGGAGGGAGGGAGTATACAGGATATGCTAAGGCTGATTAGGGAAGAGTTAAAGATAGGTCTAGAAGAGGTCAAAGGGCAGGGAAGGGGAATCAGAGAAGGACTGGAGAAGATTAAAGGCGAAATGACTAGAAGGGAAGAGCGGTGGGAAGTAGAGAGGGGGGAGATGAAGGAAACGATAAGGGACATAGGTAAAAGATTAGAAGAGGTAGAAGAGCGGAGAGGGGGGGAGATGGAAAGGGTAAAGTAGAGGCTGGAAGAATTAGAAAAGAAGAGTGCAGAAGGCGGGGGGAGGTGCAGGGACAGGGGAATGCGGAAGTGGCGCAGGTAACAATAGATAGGTTAAAAGAGATGGAGTGGGCCATAGAGAGGAAAGTAAAGGAACGAAGAAGGGGAAATATAGTATTGAGAGGAGCGAGAATAGAGAAGGGAAGGTAAAAGGAAGGGTTGAAAAAGATTATGCACGTGATAGGGGTAGAGGTCGAGGTAAAGGATATGTGGGAGGTAGGCGCGAAAAAGGGGGGAGAAAAGGGGATATGCATAGCAAGGCTAGGGAATAGGGACCAAAAGAGGCAGGTAATGGGAAGAAAAAGCCTCCTCAAAGGGAGGGAGGAGAGGAGGATCTCACCTGGGCAGAGAGGAGAATGAAATGGAAGTTGAGGGAGATAGCAGCTATCGAGGACAGAAGGGGAATCAGAGTAAGAATAGGGTATGCAAAGATCTGGATAGAAGGGAAAATGTGGAAGTGGGATGAGATAGGAGAGGTGCTTAGGGACGGTGCAGGGAGAAAGAGGGAAGAGGGACAAAGGGAGGGGAGGGGAAAAGTAGGGGAAGGCGATAGGGAAAGGACAGCAAGCGAGGAAAGACAAGAGGGAGGTATAGAAGCACAGGCCGGGGTACGCAGGGAAAGGCAGTCGGAGGAATCGGCAGCGAGGAGGGGCAGAGGCAGGGGGGGCGGGAGAGAAAGAGGAGAGAGAGGGGAGTAGCCGAGACGGAAAGGGAGGGGTGGAAAGTAGATTTCTGGAATGTGGCGGGGCTTGCGAGAAAGGATGAAGATTTCTGGAAGGGTCTAAAGGAGTGGGATGTAATATTTTTAATGGAGACTTGGATGGAAAAGAAGAAATGGGAAAAGATTAGGAATAAGTTGCCAGCAAAGTATAAATGGGAAGTGCAGTATGCGGTGAGAAGAAATAGGAAGGGAAGAGCAATAGGCGGAATGCTGTCAGGGGTAAGAAAGGAGATAGTAAGTGGGGAGGGAGGGAGGGAAGAAGTAAAAGAGGGGATGATAATTAAGAAAATAAGCGTGGGGGGGAAAAATGGATAGTAATAGGAATATACGTAAATGGGGATCAAAAGGGAAGATAGGGGAATTGAAGGAGCGGGCAGAACAGGTAGAGGGAGGAATAAAAGTGCTAGTGGGGGGGGTGATTTTAATGCCAGGGCAGAGCAGGAGGAGGGAGGATGTTGGGGGGAAGGAGAGGAGAGTAGGTGTAGGAAATCAAAGGACAGGAAAATAAACTCGGAAGGTAAGCAGCTGGTGCAATTTTTGGAAGAGACAGGATGGGCAATAATGAATGGGAACATAGAGGGTGATGAGGAGGGAGAATTTACGTATGTAGGAGGGGTGGGGGTAACGGTGATAGACTACGCTATAGGAGACAGCGAGGTAAGGGATAGGGTCAAAAGGATAGAGATTGGGGATAGGGTTGACTCGGACCATCACCCGGTAATAGTGTGGATGAGGGGGGTAGTGATTAGGACAAGAAAGGGAAAAAGAGTAGGGGGAGCTAGTAAAGGAGACTGGCCAGAGGAGGGTAGGATGAGGTTTAGAACAGAGGTCAAATGGGAGGGGGTAGGAGAAGCGGATGTAGGCAAAGAGATGGAGAAAAGAATAAGGGAGTTTAGACGAGCTTTGAATGTATGAGGGAGGGGGAGTGAAGTGAGTAAGGGTTGGTGGGATGAGGAATGTAGGCGAAAAAAAGCGGAAGTTGGGCAGAGTCTAAGGAACTGGAGAAAGGGGGAGGGGGAAGGTGAAGCGTATAGAAAGGAAAGAAGGGAATATAATAGGCTATGCGAGGAGAGGGAAAAGAAAGAAAATGCGGGTTTCATAAAAGAAGCAACGGAAGCAAGGACAGAAAGCAAGGTATGGGAGATAGTTAACAGGGAAAGAAAGAAGTGGAAGAGGATGAATGAGGAAATAGGCGATCAGGAGTGGAGGGAGTATTTCATGGGATTATTAGGCAGAGTGGAAAGCAAGGTAACAGAAGGCGGGGGGACGGCAAATAGGAAGGGGGACGGGGAAGGGGAGCTGCAGAGGGAAGAGATAAAAAAGGTGATAGGGAAGCTGAGGGATGGAAAGGGACCAGGGGTGATGGAATAGTTAGCGAGGTATGGAGGTATGGGGGGGAAGAGATGGAGCAGTGAATAGGGAAAACATGTAACAGAGTTTGGGTGGGGGAGGGCTGGCCAGAGGATTGGAGAGAGGGATTGATAGCGCCGATAGTAAAGAAGGGGGAGGGGAAAAGGGTAGAAGAGTATAGGGGGGTGACGCTGATGCCAACTCTGTATAAGGTGTATGCGATGGCATCAGCGGAAAGGTTAGAAAGAGAGGTAGAGGAGAAGGGCATGATACCGCAAAATCAAACTGGCTTCAGGAAAGGAATGGGTACAATTGACAACGTATATGTGCTTAACTATTTAATCAATAGACAGGTGGGAAGGGATAAAGGAAAGATGGTGGCGTTCTTTGTGGACTTAAAAGCGGCGTTCGATTCGGTGGACAAAAAGGTGCTGTGAGAGACTATGGAAAGGAGAGGGGTGAGGGAACGGCTAAGGGTAAGGATAGAGGAAATTTACAAGGAAACAAAGAGTCCTTCCTGCTGCTGGCGGATTTAGAAGAGGAAATGGGGAGAGGGAGAAGGGTTGGGGGGTGGAGTTGGCCGGCGGCAGGGTATGTACGTCAGCGTATGCTGATGACATAGTGCTACTAGCGATGGAGGTAATGATTAGCAAGTTAGAAAGGTATATGGATAGGAAAAGGCTGACGGTAAATGTAGGGAAATCAAGGATTATGAGATTAAGGAAAGGAGGTGGCAGAAGGAAAAACATGGATTGGAGATGGAAAGGGAAAAGGATAGAGGAGGTTAAAGAGTTCAGCTATCTAGGGTATAGAGTAAAGTGCAATGGGGGACAGGAAGCACAAGTGAAAGAGAGAGTACGGAAGGCAGAGGTAGTAATGAGGCCGCTATGGGGAATAGGAAAAAGGAGGTTTGGGAGGGATTGGGAAAAAAGGATTTGGTTATTTGACAGGCTGGTATGGACGGTAATAGAGTACGCATCGGAGATATGGGGGTGGAGGGAGTGGAGGGCGGTCAAGGCGGTACAGGATAGATTTTTGAGATGGACATTTGGAGTGGATGGGCGAACACCGGGATATCTAGTAAGGGGGAAATACAGAGGGAGAAGCTAAGGATTGGGGCAAGAAGAAGGGCATGGAATTTTGAAAGGAAGCTGGAGAGAGGGGAGGGTAGCGAGTTAGCTAGAAGATGCTGAGAGGACATAAGGGAAAAGGCAGAAGTTGGGAGGCAGGGATCAAGATGGGAAAGAGAAAGGGAAAGTTTCTTTGCGGAAAGGGGAGCAGAGAGTAGAGAGGTAGTCGCGAGAAGTGAGAAGGGAGAGGTGAAGTTTAGGGAAATAGAGGAGAGAGAGAGAGGGAAGAACAGAGAAAAGAGAGGTGGGAGAAAATAAGGGAATCGAGGTACAACAGATGGTACAGGCTACTGAAAGGAGAAGGGATACCAGGGTATCTGGGAAAGGGATGGGAGAAAAGCAGGTGGACAAGGGTGGCAAGATTTAGATTAGGAAGCGAGATGAAGGAGGCAAGGTACTGGGAAGAAGAGGAAAAGAGAAAGTTTAGGGTGAGCGGGGGGGGAGGACGAAACATGGGAGCATATATGGGAAAGGTGCGTGGGCTGGGATAGAAGGGGGGAAAGCTGGCAGGAGGTGGGAGGGAGATGTTAGGTGAGGAGGGGGTGGAAGAAGTCTGAATGAGAGAACTGGAAAGGATCAGGGATGTACAAGAGAATGAAAGAGTGAGAGATGAATGGGAAATGGAAGTCGATTAGGATAAGGACGAATAGGGAATAGGATAAGGTTAAGTAAAGATGAGGATAAAGAATAAGAAAAGGATAAGAGGGAAAGTAAGGGAATGGCAAGGCAACGACACAGGGCACAGGCAATTAGAAAATAAATAAGAATAAGGTAGGAAGTAAGAATAGGTTAAGCAAACATGTAAAAATATGGTAAAGGGAGAGGAAAATGGAAGTCTTTGTAACCCCAAGGGGAACAATAAATATTACATAGCTTTTAACCCATTCTAGAATAAATGGATCATTAGTTAATTCTTCCCATGCTAGTAAAAAATAACGCACCCTTCCTGTTACTCTCACCGAGTTTAATCCTTCTGTTGTCGGTCGTCCTTGAGTTCGAAATTTCTCGATTTCTGTTCCTTCCGCTGAGTACCTCGGTAACTCACCCCAGACGGGCGACGGTAGTTTAACTTCAAACTGCTGATAATTCGAGTATTCAGTTTTTCTCGAATGCGATGACTAGACTTGAGCTTTCATGCCAAAATTTTTACGGTAACCGCCCAGATTTGTCAGATCTTTTGAAAATTTTTCCATAGATCTCGCCGTCTTAAGATTATCGGCGAACTTCTCGCCAAACAACAGTGAATCAATTGTACTCTCGTCAGCGATAGTTTTCACGATCGGATTTAATCCCCGAATGACAAATGATTTCCTAGTTTTGGACATATCGTGATGCAAGTCTGACAGGATTCTTCCAGTATCTGCTAGACGCACTATAAATTTCGAAGTGTTAATTTCTTGATTATCACTATTTTCTGCCTTTACCATTTCTATTAACGCCGCACCAACAGTGTTAATACCCACTCCCAGCTGATTTTGTGCCGTGTATTTATAGGCGTCCTTCTTTATCGCCAGAGGTGACTGGGCAGATTTGCTTTCCGGATACAGTTTTCGAGCTCTGGTGAGACGGCAATTTCCAATTGTGGAATATTTTGGTTGTAGATCCCGCTTCGGATCTTTCGGAAGATCGTCTTGCAAAATTTTTGTCCATCGCTCCGCGACTGCTAAGTGAATATTCGGACCAAGTTGATCAAATTTCGCTGAATCATACCGAGCAAACCCAACGTCGATTTGTCAAGCTCTGTCGGTACTGGTTTATCATCTGCCGTTGATTGTTTTACCGATGGCTCAGATCGTGACGTTTCTCGCAGATAACGCTCACCGTTCGTTGCGTCGGAGCTTCGAGGTGAAAAATCCCTTTTTTGATTTTTCACTGTAGAGAGGTTTCGATTAGAACCTGAAGTTCGTCTGTGATTAACAGCGACACGCTCACCGTTCTCTTCATCACAACTTCCTGAAAAATCGCTTGACCGTGCATGACGCGATCTCGACCTCGTGTTGAACTGCGATCTCCAACGATCTCGCCGCGAATGACCGTCAATGGGACGCGATCGTCTGTTCTCATCTTCCAGACGACGTAATTTAGCCAGAAACGGGTCCCGCAACGAAATCTCACGTCTTCGAGGACTCCTCGATGATTCTCTAGATGATGAACCTATATTTACGCATTCAGCAAATGCTAAAACCACTAAAAGAATATTTTTCACCGCACTTATACATCACGAAAAATAAAACTGTCACAGATCGCACAGAAAAACGTAATGACATTATGGGGATCGACCCTGCCCCTAGGGATAGAAGCGCAATTGTTTTAAAATACTTAAAAATCTGTGGTGGATTAAGCAGCAACTGGCGTTACTACCTATTGATCTAGAAGATAAGACGACGCAGCATAATTGCAAATCCATCGCCGACATGAAGTACATGGACAACATATTATCACAAATGCTTAACTGACAGCGATCCCCAGCATGATAACTGCCCTCCTTGTGCGGAAAACTAGTGTACGCAGAGTCTATGGATTCATATACTCAGAAGCCTGCACTCAATGCATCTGCAGCAGAAGCGATTAGACCGGTATATGAAGCCCTGAGTAGGGACGAATTATTGGAGAAGTGTTTAGGAGGCTTGACCCAAAGTAATAATGAGAGTTTGAACTCCAAAATTTGGAAAATCACTTCAAAAATGTCATTTAGCGGAAGCGTGATTGTTGAAGTTGTTACATACATTTCCGGTAGTACATTCAACGATGGAGCAGACACTTTTCTCCAAATCCTGCAATAGCTTAATGTCGTTATCGGACCAAATGCGGTAGCAGCTTGCGAAGCATTGGAAGACACACGTTTGTCTGTCACACGCATCCCGGCATAAAATGCAACAAAAGAGGCGAGAGTTGGTAGAAGAATTAAAAAAAAAGGATGCCGAAGATGCTGCCAATGCCGAAGAAGGCGCTTCATATAGTGTAGGCTTGTACTGAAGTAAGTAAAGTCAAATACATTGCAAACAGGGAATGCCAATTTCGATTGCAAACTTTCAATCCCACGAATCACATTTTTTGACCTCGTGTACGTCATAACTCACGAACCCAGGTTCGGATCGCTTTCAAATTTATGCAGTCACTTTCTCATTCCATTTCTTTGGATGTGAACTAACGTTCATAAATAATGTAGGACCCAATTTTTATTGATTAAATAATATGTTCGTTAAAAATTGAGGTCAATGGTTAAATAGTCTCCAACTTCTAAGATTTTTTTTTTTCAACTGTATTCTTGCTTCACATCAAAGATATATCTATTACGATGAACAAAACTTTTTCTTTTTTTTTCAGAACCTCCGATCAACTGTAGTGACGTACACCACCAACGCGTGCGCGGAACGCCGCGGCACACTTGCGGGCGAATAACTTCGCCATTTTAGAGCGATTTGAGATTTTTTTTACAATACTCCTGAATACCCAAGAAAATTTTACGAACAATAACTTCCCCAAAGTATCTTTTACTTTTCCTAAAATCGCTCTTCAAATAATGTCTCCGAATTTCTCGAAATGAGTGTATATACCCCCTTGAACAATAAAATATATAGAATATTATACTCTTAAGAGAATATTCAAATACAATGGATGCTATATGTGGTCCTGCCGCGGGGCTCGAGGAGATGAAAATTCTCTAAAATGGCTAGTTGCTAATCGCTCCCACTGCTGGTTTCGAAAGCGAGAGCCACGCGCGATGAGGAATGACAGCGCAGCGCAGATTGCGATGGGTGCGCTGGGGTGGGGTAAGTTCGTAGGATGGGGGATGCCGCATTGTTGTGCGTACGACTGTACGTGTCGAGGGGCACTCGCTCGCATGGCCTTATACTGAAAGGCTGTCCATTTAGCTCCTACTGTAGATAATAAGTAAGTACAATTGTATTCTCAATATACAAAACTTGTATCATTGAATTATATTCGAATAAAATAGTAAGAATATTTTAGAAATAAAGGTACGCATATAACCCTGTGTATCGTGACTTTGAGGGTGAACACCGCACTTAAGCTCGCAATATAGTAATACTATAAGACTATAATTAGTAACCTCGGACCAACGCGCCTAAGAGTCACGTACGCCACGATCGACTTGTTAGGAAACAGTTGGTGGAAGCTGCTTTAGTCTCAGGCCCTGAGGTAAAGTGAGAAAAGCCCTGTTGTCAGTGTAACTACTGCATTTGGTATCAAAGGTCACACAAATATGACACTAATACAAAGCGACCTTAGAACGCCTACGCTACCAAACCAACATAGTGTCCCTAATAGAGTTGCCTTCAATTGCAAAAATTTGAGAATAGACTCTATGGGAAGTCTTTCTACAGAATCAATACAAAACCTTCCCTGACAGCGACTTTTTGCCACCTAGCAACATACTTATGCACGATTTCGAATAATGCAGATTCTGATGACAGACCCGCAGTTAAATGTGAAAGTAGAC
Source organism: Neodiprion fabricii (assembly GCF_021155785.1). Classification (NCBI taxonomy): domain Eukaryota; kingdom Metazoa; phylum Arthropoda; class Insecta; order Hymenoptera; family Diprionidae; genus Neodiprion; species Neodiprion fabricii. The sequence goes on along the minus strand of NC_060241.1, from coordinate 14,796,808 downwards.
ACATCGTGTCTGTAGTTGCAGTCTGCAGGCAGACTTACATCAGAATGCTACTAGGGGTCATACCCAACATGAAAAAAATTGCGAGTCTTACAATAGTCGCCAATGATGTGTAACGTCTAACCTCGGTAACGAGCAAAATTTTCATAAAAATATTGGGGTCGGGTATTGATTGAAATGCTGCATGGAAATGGATCGCTGTTGAAGACTAAAGTTGCAGAACGAACGGTTGACAGCTGTTTCTTTCACTTTCTCCCTTTTTCTCCTTTTCTCATTATTATAATTTGATTGATTTTAGGTAATTATTGTGGTTTTTTGTAATTTGTACTTGTATTCCTTAGAGAATTAAACTCCAGGATCAAATAAATATACTTCTCCTCCCTTTCCCCTTCGCCCTTGCCTTCCCTAGGGTTTCGGTCGATGACCTTAATGAACCCTTTATGTCTAGCTCTGTAACTTGACGGTATAATGGCTCAGGAGTTCAGAATCCTGCCAAAAAGCACAAAGAAACCTTCACCTTCTCACCGATCATGAACAGATGTGTCAACAGTACGCTGAAACGGATTTGCAACTCGTGCATGTGGTTCCGATAACCTTCCGATACAGGCCTTTAAGATATTAAATGATCTGCTGATGCCGCTGATTATGTATTTTCTGAATTAGCTCCTAACAACGGCAGCAATTCCATCGCTGTGGAAATCCTCAATTATTATACCTATAGCGAAGGTTCGGGAACCCATTGGCGCATCAGATTTTAGATCAATTTCGTTTCTCTGCGCCCTCTCTAAAGTGGTTGAACGGATAGTATATGATCAACTCGCAGTGCATCTAGCGCGCGGTAATTATCTCGATCCACGTCAGACTAGTTTTCGTGAAGGCGTGGGAGCACAATCAACCGTCTTGCGCTTGGTGGATGACGGTAGGTTTGCGATTGATGATCGCATGGTGACTTTGGTGGTGTTTTTGAACTTCTCCAAAGCGTTTAACATGATAAACCATGCGCTGCTTCTATCGAAGCTGCGATCTTTCGGACCATCTGCATGTGCTTGAGTGGTTCGACTCATACCTGTTGGACCGCACGCAAGTGGTTCGCGATCCTAGTAGTGTAACCTCGCAGCTATGTCCTCTTCTGTTATGTGTACCGCAAGATAGTGTTCTCGGCCCGCTATTATTCTCACTTTTTTATAAACGATTTTGCCCAGTGCCTCTCACGATGTCACCATTTGCTTTACGTAGATGACCTCATCATCTATCTCAGTTACTCGCCGTCTAAGGTGAATGAAGCGCCAGCCTTAGTTGATGCCCATATTGAGAGTATTTGATTGTGGAGTGCAAGGAACCGTCTTATTATTAGTCTAATGTGGATAAAACTAAAGCTCAAGTTATTGGCAGTTCAAGATATGTAACCGCGGTCTGTGCAATGCAGCTTTCCCCTCTCTGCTAGGGAGGGGGGTGTAAGCGTAGCACGTTTACTCCATATCGACTGAAGATGACAACTAGGTTGCGTCCCTTGTTTTTCCAATAAGCAACTACTGCATGGGAGTGTTGACTAACCTTTCTGAGGACCTGGATCGTAAAATTTCTGTGGCGCTTAACAATTGTATGCACTACATTTTTCGGTAAACACGGTTTCTGCACATCTCCGACTTTCGACGAAGGCTCGAATGGCTCACCATGCGCGATCGCACACTGTACATTGTTGACTGTATTTTCTATAAGGCCATTCACCAAAGGCTTTCTGGCATATTAGACTGCTTCTAGCCAAGCCAACATGAATCGCCTTGCCTATGTTTCGTGCTAGACTACTTAAGCACCTGCATGCGGAAAAGGCTGAACGTGTGCGACGAGGGTTATATGTGTGACTAGGCTGATGTGTGACATAAGTGAAACCGTCTAATGTACTGTATGCTGTACAATGTATGATGTACGCGGAATGTGGCCGTTCTGTGTATGTATGCTTTTCATTGAACTGTGCCTATTTGCGTGGTGCCCACGGTGGTGCCAGTGTAATGTTTAAATATTTTATTTTATTTTATTTTGTATTGAGAGATAAGTAGTGAAGCGATAGTAGGTAAGGTAGGGAAGAAAGATCTGGAGTGAGTAAGTAATGTAGAAAGGAAAGATCTGGCATGAATATATGGAAAGATGTGGAAAGATATAGAAAGTACTAGAAAAGTTGAAACTATATGAAGAGAGCATAGGAACGAGCGAGGGGCTCAGATGAGAGGTAATCAGCGACGCGTTCAAATCGAATATGTAAGAAAAAAGAGAATAAATTAAACATGAAAAGTGAAATACTGTGATAATTAATCAATACTACCTATCACAAACTCTTTAATGTTTTGTTATAATTCACCAACCACCTTACTTTATATTATATGTATGTATTATCTTTATACATATCTGTCTATGTTTGCTAGGGGGTACTACCCCGCAATGAAATAAATAATAGCGTTTTCCACTGGTTGCACTGAGTGTGAACTGAGAGCACATTAGCGGTAGACTCGTATTTCCAGCGTGTTCCACTATGGTTCCACTGGCAGCTCGGGTGCGTGAATTTAGCACTGAGTGCATAAAATATTGCCCTGAAATCGGAAGTCGGTGTCAAAGCAGTGCAATTATGGCTGCCGATCGTGAAAGAGTCGAAATAGATGCTGTGACAGCAACTCTTTTATTAGATCTGATTTCATCTTCGTCTAGCAGTGATGATGACTTGCTGGAACCGAAAGATAGAGGAGAGATTCCCAAAATTTTAAATTTCACAGGAGTAATCCATAGCATGTCCGATATCGAAGTATGGATACACATTTTTCAGCTTTTAGAGGTTAACTGCTAGGTATATTTCAGGAGATTTGAACAACTTGACTTAATGCTTATTAATTTTTATCTTTTCAGTGAAATTGTCAATTTTTTTTCCCCTTGTATGCTCGTGCCTAACATTTGTGACATTTATTTACAAACAAAAAATTACCGTTGCGTTTGTTCAATTGGCTTCTTTATCACTTGCTTTGAAAACTGACAGTTGCGCAGTCGGTCGAGTAACGTCACATTATTTCTGATTTAGGAGAAATTATGATCTAGGCCACGTTCGAAAATTGACTGACAGTACTGTCAGCAATCTTTCATCTCTTTTGCGTTTCCAAGTTCGTGAATAGCTCTGACTCTGTCCTAGAGAATTTTGAGTACTGTCGGTCAATTTACGAACATGGCCCTAGTCTGCCTTTATACGTTTTACGGCGTGTTCCACTCAGAAGGTTTGTCCCGATGCCGGGCGACGCGTGCACGGAACGAGTGCCCCCTGTTCGAGCCAGTACGCACTCAGTGCAACCAGTGGAAAACACTATAACCTTCTCTATCTCTCTATCTCCTCTTGCAAACGTTATGAAAATTTTGTGTTCGCCGTGCTCCCTACCGCGCTGCAGCATAAGTGCTAGTTGTAGGCTGCACCAAAGAATCATATGATGTTGAATAGCGCGTGCTTCTCCCTAGTTCCGGTAACACATTTCTGTCACATTCACGAAATTAGTCCCAGCAAATGCCACGTACCGAGAGCTAACGATAAGGTGTAAGCACTGAAATCTATACATACTGAAATGCGTGCGGTGCGAGTGGGGGCTGGGAAGAGATAGTTGTGACTAAGGCTATCCGCCACCGACGTATCCGCACTTGTCGCATGTATATACGAGTATACGCACTGACCCGCAAATATTAGTCACACGCTTTGACAAATCTCGGGAGCGCAACAGACTTAAGACGTGTTGACACGGTGATAAAAATCGGACCGATTTCTCGGACCGAGAAAAAAATTACCAGCAGTCGTATCGTGTATACAGCAAACTCAGACGTAAATCGTGGATCGAAAACGCGGATGAAAAAATGGATCGCGTCCCATTATTCCGTACTAGTTGCTGAATTCACTCCTGTTCTAATTCAGGCACACAATTGTAGATGATTGCAGAGTTTGCATCACGCATGTGTCAATTTCAAAGGTAAATATCAAATATAAAATGAAAATATATTTGAATGAATACAAATTGAATAGATCTTCGTTACTTTTGAATACATAATTCCACATAAATCTATATGATTAATGTGTAGTTTAAATTTACATTGATATCCGAAACCAATGTCACCTAACCATTCGTCTTGTTCCAATTTCTCTTCCTTTTCGACAGCATCAACTATTAAAGCAATAGCGAGCACTTTTTTCAATTTTTTTTTCTTATCCGTCATTTCATATGATACAGCCTAGTATCTAGATCCACATTAAAATTCCAAAATAAATAGAATTATTAGAAATGCATTAATTAATATATAGGAATGGAAAATTACAATATTAAACAGAAAACATTCACGTTACCTTTTGGAGCACAATAGAGGTTATGACTCAATCGCTTTATCTATTTAGGATTCTGCACTGTTGGTAGCATGTAAATAATTACCATTCAAATTCACGTTTTCGACCGCAGCACCGTCTGGATTCCTTCGAGCGCAAAATGATGGTGAAATTTAAGTTACTAAACCTGTATCCGAGAACTCGGACCGATTTCTAGCACCGTGTCAACACATCTTTAGGGATGATCTGTGTATTATACCTATAAGTCCCTTGTAATATCAATGAAAGGAACAAAAAGTATTTAACAGACACGAGAAAATATAATTTAAAATTGTTTTATTCAGGTCTTGGATATATTGTTGTCCAATTATGTTTATTCAATTGTAAACAATGATTTACACGTGGTACAAAAATACAATAAAACGATTATAAAAACAGATGTATATAGGGTGAACTACAATTATGATGAAGTAAATGAAAATAATTATAAATAGAATATACAACTAAATATCTACATAGAAATCTTCAAATTTGAATTTGAAAAATTGATTGTCCAATTGATTTCACTTATGTAGAAATAAAGGACCCTGCACGTTTCTTATGGGAAGTGGCCCTTGGTGAAATTTTCTGAAATTAATATATGTTATTCTATTCGAGCTCCTGATCAAAAGTCTCCATGGGCACAAAGTGTAATAATGGACAGATTTCGAGATATCGGGGGTAGAAAATGAAGTTCGGCATAACCTTCAATGTAGAAATCGTCGGCCCTAGAATGACTTTTGGCTTTATGTTTGTGACGGACAGGGGGTTTTCGTGATTTCCAAATTCTAACCTAATGTCGGAAATGACAATTGTCACTTTATAAATGACACCCGACCTTTTAAATGCATCGAAATAACTTGAAAAATACTGGTAGTACGCGCGTTCCAGTAGTAAGGTTAGATAGTCCTTTGGCTGCGGGCAGTTCGTTGACCATGGAAAGGTCCGTTAACTTTTATGACGGTATGCGAGGTATTTTGGGTCGCTCTACCCGAAAAAATGGTCTTAGACTGTAAATGTGGTCCGTTTTTTTTATTGGCCGTTTTTGTGAATTTTTTGCGGTTTTTCGTGTTTTTCTCTAATGAATCGACTTTTCTGGGCAAAATACTTCAAATAAAAGTTATAGAGAATTCAATTACGAACATTTGGAATTTTTTTTTTTTTTTAGCCAAGATACCGCACTGGGGGTTATTCTTATCTTTTTCTGCAGTTTTCCTCAGTGATCTCCCGGATTTTCGCGAATAACGGCAGGAAACTTTCCATGAAAATTGTGAATTATGTAATCGAGTTCATTTTGGCAACTTTAGTGTCTCCATGTGAGCACCCTCTTGGAGTGAGATATTGGTATGAACAATAAGTCGGATTAAAAACATTCTAAGCCTCCCCGTGAAAAAAACGTAGCTAGAGAAAAAAAATCCAAAATGTTCGGAATTGAATTCTCTATAACTTTTATGTAAAGTATTTAGCCCAGGGAAGTCGATTCATTAGAGAAAAACACGAAAAACCGCAAAAAATTCACAAAAACGGCCAATAAAAAAAACGGACCACATTTACAGTCTAAGACCATTTTTTCGGGTAGAGCGACCCAAAATACCTCGCATACCGTCATAAAAGTCAACGGACCTTTCCATGGTCAACGAACTGCCCGCAGCCAAAGGACTATCTAACCTTACTACTGGAACGCGCGTACTACCAGTATTTTTCAAGTTATTTCGATGCATTTAAAAGGTCGGGTGTCACTTATAAAGTGACAATTGTCATTTCTGACATTAGGTTAGAATTTGGAAATCACGAAAACCCCCTGTCCGTCACAAACATAAAGCCAAAAGTCATTCTAGGGCCGACGATTTCTACATTGAAGGTTATGCCGAACTTCATTTTCTACCCCCGATATCTCGAAATCTGTCCATTATTACACTTTGTGCCCATGGAGACTTTTGATCAGGAGCTCGAATAGAATAACATATATCAATTTCAGAAAATTTCACCAAGGGCCACTTCCCATAAGAAACGTGCGGGGTCCTTTGCTCACCAGATCTGTTGGCAATGATTGCAAAACCCATACTTCCGTTGTCTTCAAAAAGTAACCAGATGTTGAGACAATACAAATTATCCAATATTTCCAGCCTCAGAACTACTACCCAAAAAAAACCCGTATCACCAACAGCCGTAATAAGAAACTGCACGCCCTGGTCGTGTAATCCCCAACTCTTCTATCGCTCAAATGTTCTTGAGAAGTGGTAGGTCAGCGGAAGTAAGCGCTATGACCTCTCGGGTATCGAAGGTCACTGATGATTAGGACCTCCCGTTGGACAACACGAAATCGGGGTATATAAATGATGAAGCGTCGACACGCAAGGGGGATTATTACTACTAAGTTACTGCGATTCACTCGCTATTCGATAACTACCTTAATATATTCTAAAAATGACTAAAAATCTCTATTGTCATATTCATTTCTTTTATTTTATAAATTCTTGTAAAATCATTTCTAGAGCGAGCTAATAGCGTAGAACAGTACGATTTAATAAATTAAGTATTTTGTTAAATAGTTTACTTTATTTGTAAATGACACAAATCTATTGTCATCGACACAACGTTGCCTGCCAAGAACCAGAGATCTGCCAAAAGGACCAACTGTAACCAACCTAATCACATCAAAATCTCTATAAAGGATTAACTGCTGCAAAAATTGTGAGTAATTATAGCATATTCAATTGGCCGGGCTTGTACTTTGGTTAAAAATTTTTATAATACACCCATGAGGAAGTGAGCCAATTTAATTAAAGCAACTGTTTAATTTGTACCGGGGTGCGGATATTCCTGAGCTAGCGGACCGCGACAATCAGATTGGGTTCCTCCTTTATAAATAAAAGAGGCCAGAGCATCGCGTTATTTGAATCCGCCAAATCCGCGTTAGGTCTGATAAAATACCCATTTATTTGTCTGCATTTGTCTCAATGTATCATAACATAGTCCGAAGCATTCTCCTCTGATTTTCTCAGTCTATTTGACAATCCATTTTTTTACTCCCATGGAACTATTTTTCTATGAAATTAACATAAAAATCAGTATAGATAATACGTACCTATAATGTATGCTCAAACAACCCACCATGTCATATTTATTAATTGAAAAATTTGACAAATACCTACGTAGTCCAAAGTGAGAGAAATGATGGTGAGGATAAGGGGATGTAAGAATAGATAATGACAAAAATATCGGTTAATTTAGGTAGAGATGTAATAATTGGTAACTATGGTATGAAGGTATAGGATAAAACAAAACCATCATAGGCAAATATTATCATAAAACAAACGGTTATCCAAATAAATAAATTATATAAGTATAACAGAAAGTAGAAAATGAAATGTCTCAAAACTAATATTGCACCTCACGTCCACAATGTAGACTTACAAAAGAAAGGGTATGATATACGAGATACCAATAAATCAAATGTTGTGAAATAATATTATATTATGAAGATGTTACCTATCATTGGATCATCTTTTTTGCACGACTGTGTATTCGCAAATTAACATATGAGGAGACTAAAGTCTTTATGAGTTGAATTTCATGCCGATCATCATCTTTTGCAACAGTATCAATAGGATATTCTTTACTGAAGAACACACTATTAGTGGACATCAATTTGTGCATAACCGTAGTAATTAAATTTCTTTTGAAATTAGGCTTGCCTATCATACCTGTATGGAAATCTGCTCGGAAAGCTCTTTCAGCGTTTGTAACAATGTTAAATGCAGCATTTGATGGAAAGAGTAAACCACCTCTAAAGACAAATGATACAAAGGAAAGATGTTTGTTCATATTAACGGTATAGCAGTGATCGTCTGTCGTACGTTATTCATCATCCAGTAAAAGATTTTTACAATCCTGACAGGCGGTTTTGGCAATTATATTACATATGATCGTTCCAGCGATATAATATAATATATTTATCTAAAGCACTGATAGTTCTACTTTATCTAATTCGTCTAACAGATGATCTGGCAGATCTTGGTTATCCTCATCAGTATCTAATGTGGCATCGGTAATAGATCTTTTCGAACTGCAGAATTCTAAGATTGACATTACTTCTGTTGTATCACCTAAACAATTTGCATTAACGCTCCGCTCAACTTTATTTCTGAACTGTAACTGAAGCATAGCCCATTTAAACTGCAAATAGTTTGGATTGTTGTGCCACCCTCCCACGCGAGCTGATACACCAAAAAGTTAATTCGATGTGATCTTGCGAGCATTTGTAAGCTGAAAAAAACTTCAAAGGATTGTCTGCTAAATTGAACAAGTCTTCTGCCAGATTGATGAAACTATGAGTATTTATCGCAAAGCCCTAAGCAAAAGTTTTTCTTCCATGATCTAACACAGAAACGCCTTCAATTGTATAGGCACGGCTCTCAGCAAACACGTCTTTGAAATATTGTAAATTCTCCGGCCTTAATAATGATTTGAACCCTTTATCAAACGAATTTCTCGAGTTCATCATATCAAATAGTCTATCAAAAATACGAATAAATTTGACAGTCGCCTCAGTATTAGCAAAACCGGATTTTTTACACACCCTCAAATAATCAATGGCATCAGCCACTCCTGAACTAATTGTCTGTACTGCTAGCTGCACATTCATTTTTTTTCGTTTGAAACCCATATGTGCTAACGATAATTTGTTTGCTAGCGTTAGATCCTGCTTTTCCTGAACATCATACAAAGTCTATAAATTCAAATGAAATCCTACCTGATTGTGATTCAATGTCGTTTGTTTTGTCCACAGTATTTCTACATAACTCAATTATGTGGCATGGATCTAACATGCAATAAATTTGTGATTGTCCACATGGATGGGTGAAGCTTGTTTTCAGCTCATCAAGATTTTTCGAAAAGAAATCACCTTTTTGGTATTTACCATCGCATGTTAGAGATCTAACCGTGACTCCTACGTTATACAACTCGACTATTATTTGGGCTAGAAGTTTAGCTTGTACAGTGGCGTGCAAAAGTTTCGGGCCAAACTGTTTCTCGTTAATAATTGTTGTATGGATGAGGGTGAAAAAAAACTCAGTATTGCTATTTAAACTGAATCAATTATATTGTCGAACCGAACAACTTACAATTTTTTTCAACAAAATAATATTAAATTATAACAAAAAATATGAAGTTTATGTGATCAAAAGTTTTGGGCCAAACAAACTTCTGAAAAATAAACTATAAAAATAGAAACCAAAATTATTTCCAACACGTCATAAGATCAAATTATACTAATATTTTGTTGACATGCCCTTTGAAGCTATCACAGAGGCACATCGCCGAGGCATCGATTCTATTAACGTCTTAATCCTTGAGTGATCAATTTTTTGCCATTCCTCTTGAACTTTTTCCCACAAATCGTTTTTATTTGAACAATTGATAGCTTCTACTTTTACTCTTAGCTCTCCTCATAAATGTTCAATAGGATTTAAGTCAGGAGATTGACTTGGCCACTCGAGAACACGAATTTTTTTTGCCTTGAATAAATCTTTAACAAGTCCAGATCAATGTTTGGGGTCATTCTCTTGTTGGAAAATCCATCCTCGCGGCATATTTTGACGCGCGTAGGGCAGCATATGATTTTCTAAGATGTTTTTATACACGCCTTTGTCCATAGTGCCTTCTATTTTTACTAAAGGGCCGACGCCTTTATATGACAAAGCTCCCCACGCCATGATATTACCTCCTCCATGTTTTACAGTCGGTATTTGATACCTAGAATCATATCTGGCATCTTTTAGTCGCGAACATAGCTCTTTCCGTCATTTCCAAAAAAATTAATTTTTAGCTCGTCTGAAAAAAAAACTTTTTTCCAATCTTCGACTGTCTAATTCTCATGTTCCTTAGCAAATTCTAATCTCGCCTTCATATTCTTTGCGCTAATCAATGGTGTCTTATCTCCGACGCATCGAAATAGTCCAACTTCGTTCAATCTACGTGAAACAGTACTGCTAACATCAGCCAAGTTTTCCTCACGTAATTCACGTGTTATAATTGCAGCATTCTTCGTTGGATCCACGACTGCCTTTCTCTTAATAACTTTATCAACGCGTCTGGTCGTTTTTCTGGGTCTTCAGGTACTTGTTTGTCTACCAAAGTGTTTATTTCTTTCCACTTTTTAATAATATTATTAACAGTCGTTTTTCCAATCGATAATATTGAAGCTATATCACGAGAAACTTTGTTTTCTTGGTGTAATTTTATAACAGTTTCACGAATATGATGTTTCAGAAACGTCTCTAGGTACTTAAGAACTTTAGTTAATAGGCCAGGTTCACAATCGTATGTTGACATCCATTTTCTCATGGTTTCGGGGTGAGGTAGTGATAGATAGTTACGGAGTAATGCGTAAGCTTTAGGAGAGTAAAAATAGTATGTCAATGCGAACTGCCTAATGTCATCAGAGTATTGTCTGTTATTAGAAGTAACGTCATTGATCTCATTCGGTAGCAATTCTAATGTATCACCAGAGAAACGTTTTTCTAGTATGTCCTGTATACCTTCAGAATAAGTTGAGTTATCCTTCAAGGTTTTTATTATTGCTTCCATAACACCCATCTTTGTATCCCGACATTTTAAACGCTTCTCCAGAATATTTACTTTGTTCGACAATGCCTCCACTCTGGGTGTTGGTTTCGCTCGCTTTTGGGATGTTTGCGTGCTAGCGTCACATTTTTTGTTAGCAACTTCAGATAACATGTTTTGCTACAATTCCAAATGTTATAACACTTTTATCAATCACACATTCTTTAAATGTAGATCTATAGTAACATACATACTATTGATATGTATACAAGATACATTATACTATGTATAGCCTGTAATTCGTACCTTATCCTCAACACAAATAGTCCCTAGATCTGTTAAATTCTCCGCTGCACATCGTTTCTGTTTGGCGCTTTAATCACCGTTCACATTAGTATTTGTGATCTGAAACAACATATTATTAGAAACACATTTCACCTGTATAACATGAAATCCAAATGATTTGATATATCACATAAAACACCAACTAACCATGGTTTTACTGGTTTTATTTGGTTCGCCACACGGAAGTACTTCGAAACATGTTGGGATGTCATTTTCTTTCAAAAAATTTCTACCAGTTGAAGTATTATGGTATTGTTCCGACAGAAAATGCCGGCTGCATATAAACTTGGAAGCAGTGTTACCAGTAAACCAGCTGGTATAGTGTCAACCCACTTTTTCTCCAGTTCTGTATCTTTAATAGGAAATCTAAGAAAACAAATTTTTAATTCCGAAAATAACTTACTCAACTTGATTATATCATCAGAAGATTCAGCTTGCTTTTAAATATAGAAAAAATGAAGGGCGCAGATACAATCATTCGTTTCTATCGGTACAATCATATACTTACGCATGACAGGTTTTGCCGAAACAAGCATCGGCTTTGCATGAAATAATGCTGCACCGTCTCACCATATTTACACCTTAATATGCACATTCACGGGTCCGTAATTAATTTACCTTAATAATCATGTGAAATCACTATTTTATTTCAACAGAATTTATCAACATGAAGCCGGGTTCAATGCTCAGCGTATCGGTCTCCATCTCTGATGGTCAATGTGGCCCGCGTACATCCCAGTACGTATAGAGTTCAGTGAATGTGACACATCAAAAACTCATGATATAGTAATATCTAAATACACTAATATACAAGGACGCCGAGTAAAAATGCACGCAAAATCACTCGCTAGACTCATACCACCAGATTTGACATCTTGACTCTTGATTTAGTCTCGTAGCATAATTCTTTTGCTCTCTTGCGTTTCCAATCCCTATGCTATACATTGAAATAGTCCATTGTGTTTCATACAACGTTACTCGGCCGAGCAACTAGCTAACTTCGCCATTCAAATTCTCAAGTACTAATCTAGAATTATCTATTTGTAACCAGTTCACATTGAACGAATAAATTCTGTTGAATAAAACATAAAGCTTATTAAATCAAATTAATCAATTTAATTATAATTAAGATTCAATACCTTTTTCCCTCTCGCGCCCTCAACTCATCACATAAACATCTCATCGGAGTTTGATATATTTACCAAATTTTTTATTTTATTATATATACTTATTTTATTTATCCAAAAAAGGTGAACAAACCGCCAAATATTAAATCCACAATTTTCAATTATTCCCGGTTTGTTTAATACAAGCGTTTGAATCAAATCAGCAAAATGGCAGCCAGCTGCATGCACTGCTCAATTTTTCTCTTATATAACTCTATATTAAAAGTGGGCATATACGACCTTATGGTAATAAGATCACAGAATCAAAGCTGAGAAACTACTGAAAGTTACGCCCTTAACCCCTGATATCAATTCAAGCCAAAAATGTATACTGTCACATTTAATTATTAATCTTTCGATTGAAGTAAAAATGTAGGCAATACCATCAAACTTAACTTGGTTGTACAATTCCAAAGCTAAATCCATGTATATGTCGATAGGTATGAATGCAGTTATGCCTAATCTAGTACTAGCACAGGATTAGAGCTTTATCTTCTGTGGGTACTAATTCAGTGACAGAGGATCTCATACATTATGATCAGTCACTGTCTTAAATTTCGAATCATTGAGTTGAACTTTACATTTCAAACTTTAGGAAAATCATAATGAAGACTTTTTAGGAGAGTTTACATTCGTTTCGGCACCCTGTCTTATACAATAATTATATGCGCATAAAAAGAATGAGAAACAATTTTTTGGAGCTGCTAGATGAGTTTGGTTAGAAAAATTAAGTATTCACCCAAAATTATGAATTTCAAAGAAATTACTTAGCTAACTCGGATAAAATCTGGTGTAAAATTGAGTTTTTACTGGCGTTATGGCATAAAGTTTTTCAGTTTTTCTAAGCGGTCATCTGCTTGCTTTAAGCTAGTCAGGCACCAAACTAATGACCTGTAATTTGAACTTGAATCTGCTACAATGGCTAATTTTTTACAAGGTTGAAGTTAATAACATTAGCGTAACAAACACTGAAAAGAATGTATATTTTTAAGTCTCAGATAGAATGACTATAAGAGTTGAGTTTGTAAAATATGAATATGTCGTGCTTTGTTCCGGTATACCGAATTACAAACAATCCTAAAGTAACAGAATAACAATTTTTCTGAAAATTGCATCATTGCAATTACATTACGAACTTCAACTTCATGGTTCTCTGTACTTTTCTTTATCCTTGCAATGGATGTTGGTGATTCTCGAGAAGATCTCGATTTGGCTGTAGCTCCAATGTTCTGACAAATAGCCGTAACATGAGTAACTTGACTTATTGAGAATAACAAGAGCTGGTATGTATTTAGGTTCATACAGTCATAGTATAAGGTACGAATATCAAACTTCAATAAACTGAACTCGATTTAGTTTTCATTTTTCACAAAACTAGGTCTAGAATTTGGCATTTGGCAATTCAAGTTTTTTATTCTGAATGTTAAAATGTTGAAGGAACCGAATAATGTTGCTAATTTCGAAAATTAAGTTGAAAAGCTAAGTACAAGATAGAAATGTACTACAAAAATTGTCATATCTGAAGCACCTTCTAACTCAAACAACTTCTTTATTTAATTGAAATTATTGCACTCTACAAATATCTTACTACCCAGATGCAGAATCTTGTCTTGGAATTATGAGTCATGTTTATTCAATACATCCAAATTGTGGTTTGGGATTCGATTTTTCCTACTTTAAAGAAATTATAAGACATTTGTAAGCCCTGCGCCATTATAAAGCTGAAGGTTGAGATAAGTTGGGACAGTAGAGCGGCTTAACTCAAGTTTCAATCAAATTCTATTGACAATCAAAGTTTCCACTGATACTGAGCTACGACAAGCAAATTCTGAAAGATTTTTAGAACCAGATTAGCTATTTGCAAACATGCTATAGTGAGATTATGGCTGAATATTATATATGTCTTTATTTTTTATCAGAACTGTTTTTGATCAAGCTTGATAGGTCGAAATTTCACATACACTAGGATACCCAAGCTTTGTTTGATTAGACAGGATGGCGAAAATTTTGTTCAAATAAAATTTCCTGACTTTTCCCATCAAAAAATGCAGAATTCCCTTACGTTTGCCCATGAAAATAAAGTGATGTTTGGTAGCTTTTATGACCCAAATCTCGAGAAGTTGTGCACCTTAAATATATAAATTTGGATGTACTAACAGACAGTATTGCTTCGTTTCACACAAATAATTAGAAATTCAACAATACCATTTTCGAAAGTTAACTCAACTGAATTTACGGAGCATTGCTGAAGTTTGAAAACGACTTATAAAAAAGTAAGTTTTTCCCTATGGTCTATCATGATTCCCTGACTTTTTACTGACTTTGCCTGATAGACAAATTTATCTAAATATTCTCAGTTTTCCCGGTTTGTGGCTACCCTGATTAGAGTACTGTTGCAGCAATTTATAATGGGTATATTTAATTTGTAGTAACTAGACGAACAAAATGCAATAATTGTATTGAATTTTCCAGACCCAACCGACTGCCAATGAATCGATTGTACTGATTTAATGATTTTACATTTTTCAAGAGATTTTGGACACATTTTTGTATATTTGTTGTACAAGAACATTTTCATATTTCACGAAGAACAGGTGATTGGGAGAATTGAGAAAGCATCACAAATTCAAACTTGGCTAGTGAAAAACTCACCTTGATGATGTGAACCAGCGTTTCCAGGGATAAATAATACTGGAATACCAGAGAAGTGCATAGCTCGTATTCTCGATACGGTGAAACCTTCGCCATACGCGTATAATCCATATCTTGGATACTGTTGTTGGATTTCTTCTTGTAGTGGAATGTGCTATTAAAATAGCGTACATAGGTGAGTCGAAATTACATTGAAAAAATTAATATACACAGAAGTTGACAACTTACCACATATTCAGGATATTCAAACATGTAGGTCATCTCGCACGAGTTCCCCTCGTGGTCGAAGATAAATTTGACAGTACCAAGTAAATACATAATAAGCACTGGTGTGGAAATAACAACACACATAAAGTAAGACTTCATAGTCAAATGACTTAATTGCACTCGGCTGCTATCTTTATTCAACGTGATGTGGAATTGGTAATTAATTCCATGAATTACGATAGACTCGAGTGCTTTTCCAAAACATACAGTCCCGCCGGATTAGGGTTAGGGTACAACACGTGGAGGTTAGGGACAAGTTTGGAGCATCCATTCGGGTTGTACACGGACGGGGTGAAAAGATTGGGTGGAAAGACTAGAAGCGTTGATTTAAGTATATCTAAGAGTCAACGCTAGAAATGTCGCTCGACGAGTTTAGATTGCTTGCGCGGTTGCGCATTTTGTTACTATTAGGAAATAAAGAGGTAGTGCCGAAATTTCGGTACCCACTGTTTAGTTACGTTTCTATGCATTCAGCGTTGATCTTTTATCACATTAATTATATGTTTTTGTGGATCACTGGGATAACTTAGGCTATGTAGTGCTCCTAACCTTGCCGACTGGGCAATATTCTAGCAGATCTCAAAAAATTATAGGTATCCTGAATATCATTTTAAAAAATGTGTTGTGTTTCCACGCGTTTTAGTGTTTTTACATTTCCCGCATTTCTCGGGCCACAAAGTCCGTCCATGACACATTTTCAGCTATTTTAAACCACGGTCTTACATACAGGTCCGGAAACTAGTAGGGTGGGGAATGACTCAGATAATGAGGCAAAACCGTGATTCTCGTCTTCGCCGTCTACAGCGCTGCCCCCTCGGGGTGAGCCAACCATAAATCACATCCGAACAGCTGATTTTTCGGAATCAACAATCCTGAATAACACTCTAAAATGAAGAAAGATGCGAATAAAAAATGATTGAGATGTTTACTAACATTCCATGGCGGGCGTGATAATTGTTTTATTTTAATGGAATCCTCAAATGTTGAAGTCAATAAAATGCATAAATCCATAAATCCACTTCGATGAGCAGGTTATCTAATCGGTATATATCTATATCTATCATACCCCGGGCCAATGGCGCCTCTAGCGGATAAATAGGAAACAAGACCGTGTGCCTCACTAACGGTGACACCCCCTACCATTCAAAAGTGCCGGAGGTACCAGACCTGTATGTAAGACCATGTTTTAAACAGAATAGAGGTACACTTGGGGATAATGAATCTGAGATGGCTAATTTTTTACACTACACAGTTGTGTTGGCAACAGAATGAAACCTTTGGCAACACAGAGAAATCTGCAGCGCCATAGTCGGCTGAGCGCGAACAAACTCAATCTCAATAGACGTAACCAAAGAACATAGACGTACATGAAAGCACAGGTCCCGTGTTAACGTTGAAGCCAACAATTTAGTTCCCCAAATGAACGCTTGACGTCGCCACTCGCTGGTACGCGTAAGCAGCGCTATGTAGTAGTGCACGCATCGACTGGCTCACGTACACGGAACACCGCGAGCACTTCCGGCGGTTGGGGTGATAAACTCGCACAGATCACCCCAAAAGCTGGTTTCAGCGGGCCCATAAGACCTGTGCTACCATGTTCGTCTATGTTCTTTGACGTAACATAACCCATGACCGTTGAATCTAACCTTAGAATACCGCGGAGATAATGACTTGTTGAATTGACACGTAAATCGTTCTCGTAAGCTTGTCTACTTAATAAACGAAATGTAACGGTGAGATTGCTTGGTTGGTAAAAGTAGGAGTACCACAAGATCTTAATGCATGAAGACAGTTCACACTGGAGGCGTTAATAGAAGGGTTGACTGAAGACTGTTATAGACAGGTAGCCATCGGTATTGGACATATTCCAGAATGTGTGCTAGCACGTGCGGCATTTCGGAACAGTCGTTCCGTAAAGACGTGTTGACACGGTGTTAGAAATCGGTCGGAGTTCTCGGATACAGGTTTAGTAACTTAAATTTCACCATCATTTTGCGCTCGGAGGAATCCAGACGGCGCTGCGGTCGAAAACGTGAAGTTGAATTGTAATTATTTACATGCTACCAACAGTGCAGAATCCTAAATAGATAAAGCGATTGAATCATAGGGTATGTTCCGATATACACTGCGAGCACTGTAAGGTGTGACGTCAATTTAGTATACTGCAAAGCCGTTCCTTCATAGTTAGCTATACTGGTTGCTGTTTAAAACGAAACGCAGTACAGTATACTGTGATCGACATTTTTTGGCGTTACTTTCATTTCATACATAATATTTGTTTCACACCGCAATAAACACAATTTCTTCAAATTTACCATTTTTGTTTTTAACGGCCGGTATTTATAAATGACAATATTCAATAATTATAATTATCAATAGTGGAAGCTGTTAAATTTCTAAACGCTGTTGATCACGTGATCAAAGCACTAAGAGCACCTTACGTCTAAAGCACCAGTGTTCACAGTAGAAAAATGGCGACGATTTATGACGTCATATATTTCCCTAGGATACTGCGACTGTATACTGTCCGTCTATAACGGAACGAATTTCTCCCCAGTAAGAGCACTGAACAGTGCTCGCAGTGTATATCGGAACATACCCATAGCCTCTGTTGTGCTCGAAAAGGTAACGTGAATGTTTTCTGTTTAATATTGTATTTTCCCATTCCTATACATATATTAATTAATGCATTTCTCACGATTCTATTTATTTTTGATTTTCATGTGGATCCAGATACTGTATCATATGAAATAACGGATAAGAAAAAAAAATTGAAAAGAGTGCTCGCTATTGCTTTAATAGTTGATATATTTTCATTTTATATTTGATATTTACCTTTGAAATTCACACATGCGTGATGCAAACGCTGCAATCATCTGCAATTGGCTGTCTGAATTAGAACAGGAGTGAATGCAGCATCTAGTGCGGAATAATGGGACGCGATCCATTTTTTCATCCGCGTTTTCGATCCACGATTTACGTCCGAGTTTGCTGTATACACGATACGAGTTCTGGTAACTTTTTCTCGGTCCGAGAAATCGATCCGATTTCTAGCACCGTGTCAACACATCTTAAGTAATATGCATATGCCCGATTTGTCATTTCGGAAAGGGCATACCGAAAATGATGAGATAATTCTGGGTTAGATGGCCATTAGTTAAGAAATGCCCCATAGTATAGTCCGATAGAGCCCCTGACACTCACCACTGCTCGTATACTAAAAAATTGTACGCATCTTGTCCCCGTTTTTTAGTTCTTCTACGTGGCGCTAGTAGACTTCTGACACGCTCGCTGCCCTCGCTGTCCGCGCGCAAGCTCGTCAGGTAACTACTAGCGCCACTAGTGGTGGAAATTCGCGGCAGAATCGAGGGACATTTTGCGAACCACTTTTAGCAGCGTGTGTCAGGGGGCTACCGCCAATCTCCACCACTAGTGGCGCTAGTAGTTGTCTGAAAAGCTTGCGCGCGGTCAGCGAACTTATCAAAAGTCTACTAGCGCCACGTAGAGGAACTAAAAAACGGGGACAAAACGCGTATAATTTTTTAGTATACGAGCAGTGGTGAGTGTCAGGGGGCTGTCCTAGACCCACTGTACGTTGACTTGATGTTCTGCAGAAACATGCATCAACCTTGCACAATTCTGCCGCAAGGTGCTACCGAACACGGTCTTGCATGATAGGATGCTACATGAAATGCCACCTGGGAATTATTGTCGTGTTCGTCTGAATTGCGCATGCGTCAACAGTAAGCAACGCAGTGAGTACTGGCCGTTGTGTTAGTATGCATGGTGTGCCTAGAACTCCTACGACACGCTCCTTTCTTCGATATGAAAAACTTTAAGTAATTTTGTACCAACTGTTCAAAGAAATTTCTATATTGTTAGGGAATTATTTTTCTCGCGAACGCTACCCTGCTAGGTAACACCATATCGTAGCTCTGTTGGTTTTAGTTACACTTTCTACACTTTTTACACTTTTCCTAGGAAAGGGCACCTTCCATTGGCTAGATTCAGGAAAAGTGTAAAAGTGTAGAAAAGTGTAACTAAAACGCACAGAGCTCGTGTTGAATACGTAACACACAATGGCCATTACATCGAGTATTATTCATTTATTAATACATAACAGTAATGTCATCGTGCACGTTGCGTAACACCTAATTTCCGTAATTCATTTTTTGTACATCACATTGATATTAGAATTATGCAATGTTTCAAAAATTAAGTGTATTCTCCAGAACACAAATCCTGTAACATTATCGCTATAACTCCGAAGATACTCAAAAGACCCGCTCATCTTTCCCCCGCGCAGATTCAACGTTACAACAATTAATCACCACAGATCTAGGGTATTTTGACGCTGTTGGTACCGGATTTAATTAAATCCAGTCCAGCGCGAGAGAGAAACTTTTTTAGAGAGAGAAGCTGCACTCCTAGGCACACCATGTATACTCACATCACGGTACTGGCCACTGAAATAGAGATACACTGGAACACTCACTCCATACAGTATATGGCTTGATCTCTCGGTCGGGGTAGCATACTCGGTCGCGAAGAAGGATAGCTCAACAGGGAATCCTTGTGCTCCTCTGTACAGTCCCAACGAGAACGTTGCCCTCGTAAACAAAACGCATGACTGCACGTTAAATGCGTGAGGATAGTGTTAGATGTATAGGATCGGTGGTTAACAGTTTATCGAAAACAGTGTGAATGACTCTGAATACATTGTACGCCGTGCACAATACGCTTAAAATCTTGTAACATTCACATACTATATCAACGGTTGCGTAGAATAATCGGCTATCTCGAGTTAGGCTTCAAAAACCGGCTATTTCGAGGTTCGCCTGGAAAACCGGCTATCTTGAGTTTCGCTTAAAAAACCGGTTATCTCGAATTAGACTCAAATAACCGGCGATTTCGCGTTTGAAATTTTTCGGCTTCAAATTAAGTTGGTAGCACTGTCGTCGGGCTGAATACGAAATTCGTCAACGTCTCACAAAATTCATACGGGCTCCGTTTTGTGAATTCAGTAACATATATGGTAACGAAACATTTATTCAACGTCCAAAGCATGCTTCTTGCATGACATAACAAGAATAATACTTGTTCTCATTATGGAGCGATCAATCAATGTGTCGGTGTATGTAGTTTTGGAGTCACCAGCGTATCGACATATTTTGAAGAGGCAACAGCAGTCATCAACATCCTTGCATGTATTTCAGATTCCATAACGTGAACCACGTTGTTACATTGTTTGGATACTAGTATTGTTAATGAACCCGTTTTACAATAAAATGAAATTTTTGTCATGATATTTATGGGTTAGGTCCACACTTTTTTATTTGATCGGTACTCAGCGCGTTGCTTGCTGTTGACGCATGCGCAATTCTGACGAACACATGATAATATTATCGGGTGCTGAACATGTGCTGAATTTTGGCCCCTCTACGTAATTTATCTTTCCTCTGCATTATAACACCAACTTTGTTATTTCCTGGATAATTGTTGCAGTTGGTATTTGCGCAAACAACACGCAAGCGATTCTAGCGACGAGATGCCTAGAATTTTCCAAACTGTGTTCATATGCGATCGATATTTGAAGAGCGCGGGTGTCTAAATTCGGCACCCGGTGTTCATTCCACTTTTTCTCAACACCACGCGAATACGCAAACGAATTATTGTGATATTTTGCAGTGTTGGGTGACGCGTTAAACACGTGAACAATTTTAATTGATTGAAACGTATTATTTCAACTATTTACTGTATTAGTTACGATCTATCTGTTTGGAATCTCGAACGCACGGAAATGAGCCGCTCCCGGCGCACGCGCAATAAATCATTCTGGTGGCTAATATGGCAAATTAGAAAAAATTCTTTTTCTGGTAATTTTGATTTTGTCTGCCTAATTACTCCGCGGTGCTGGTTGCGCAAACGACGCGCAAACGATTGGCACGAAAATATATCCAAAATTCTATGAGTCTTTCGCATAATACCATTTTCAAAAACCGGGTGCTGAAATTCAGCACCCTAACTTTATTCACATTTTTCTCAAAAACGAATAAGCGCGGAAACAAGAGCGAATGATATTCATTATATTCCAGCCACGCGCAAACAATCTAAACTACTTTCAGTCGATTACATTGACTTTGGGTGCTAAATTTATGAACCTAGAAAATTCGTGCTTTTCGGTCAGGTCTCCGCCCACAAAACGGCCATTCAGCTCGCTCCACGTTTGTATCTCTTCTAGGGCTCCACGCCGAGCAGCAGACTACCGACACTCTCTCCCTACCTCACTCGCCGATGCGCAAAGTAAAAGTCTATTCTCTCGTTGGACGGAGTAATATCAACTCACAAACTTGAATTGAAAAAATCTCTGATGTTAAAGTGCAAAAAAGTTTCAGGTTTGATGTAAAAACTATTATACATACAGAATCCCAGGCATGTGTCCGTTGGAAAGTTGTCAGTAATTAGTCATACTCGTAAGCAATTGGTAGCCTTAGCCTAACAACTTGGGCCTTAGCGTTATAATGAATATTTTATCTTTAATCATTACTTTAATTATTACACAGAAAATCTTCATCGTTTGTAAAATATAGAGTTGTAGTGTGTCAAAACATATCCTTATAGAATGGGGCATTAAAATAAATGAAAGGGTTGATAGATTTTTCTTAAGAATAAAAGATTATAATTTATAAAAGTATCCAATAGTATTATATTATATAAAGGACTATTTAATGCATAAAGTGCTGATATAGATACACATAGTTATAAACAACAAACTCTGATCGTTCATGCTTGTCGCAGAGGGATACATGCAGCACGTAAGAAGGCATAGGTGCAGTGACGAAAATATATAAGCAGCGATACACGGCAACTTAGTGTGATATCGTTGCAATCACTTGATAGAGCAAATCAGTTTGTACTTTGGTTATTGTGACTTTTTCTTTAAATTCAAAGAGCAGATCTGTATGTATTTCGGTTATTCAGACTTTCTTCATACCCTTTTTGCAGATAAACAGCACTTGTGATACAATAGTTCTCAAGCCTGTACTATTTTGTAAAAAGTGTTAATTGCCATGCAGTTTAGGATGTACCTAGGTCTCCCTACCTATCTCCTTCGAGACTTCCCTTTAATCAAATGTATGTCGAGATATTTTCAAAATAGATTAGATCCATAAACGAATAAAAAAATATTAGATCAGAAAAAATAGGATTTAAATTTCATAAATCACAGGCATATACATAATGAATATCAGATCACATTCGATACAAAAGGAAATTGAGGATTCAATTATATTACCTTCTAATTTATAAGAGCCCTGAATTCTACCATATTAAATATCCCATAATTCTGTAATTTTACGTGTGTTTCTTTGATTAAATAAACGCAATTATATAGTAACTCCAAAGTTACCACTAACTCAGTTGTATCATTGACAGTATTTCTTGCATTCCGTGTTGATGAATAAGAGATTTGAATTAGGCCTGAGGAAGTGTTTCCTGATCCCCTCAGATTCGTCTCTGCTCTCCGATTAGAATATTTATTGCTTTTCGTAATTGGTGCCCAACCAAAAAGGAAAAACAGAAACTAGCCAAAGCGTCTCCGAGTTCATAAGTTTTCTTCATGTAATTGTATCTCGCAATGTAGTTTTCAACTCACATTCATGAGCGTTGAGGTTCAGTACAAAAGCTATAATGAATATTGTTTATCTCAGTTTTATCGGTCTTATAAGTTTATTCAACTTGTACAATTTATAATAATATTAAAGTCATATTTATTTAATTAAAATTGTATTATCATAACTGGAACGTTATAAACGGCAATTTCTGCTACTTATTCTACTCGTTTGAATCATCCAGTAGAAATGTACTCGATGCATTAGTTAGTGAAATGCGTTTGCAGGCTGCCTTCTGCAGATATATGCGCTCGCTGGCATAATGCCGCTTTAGTCGTTATATTAGACAATTTGATTTTGAACACGCATCTTTAGTATTTACAACAAAGAGTGAAAAAATCATAAGAAAACAGAAATGCGACCAATATTTGATCAAGAATGAAGAAAAGAGAATAGATCAATTGAGAATGAAATCTAGATTTAAGCTCAACTTGTGTAGCCTGCTTCTTGGCATATACAAATTGACAACTGCGATGCTTAACAGCCTTTAGGACAGATGTGTGGTGTTTTGGCTGACAATTAAATCACTCAACATAAGTACTTAATTAATACTCATTAAGCAGGTAGCTGGAGTTTCTTGCCTTTGAGCACTTTGGTAATGTAAAGGTAGAAGAAATCGCAATAAAGAACCGTCTGGACAAGGCCAGCGACTATGGCGATCAAATCATAATGGTCCTCAGCGTAGTAGCGGTATACCCAGTTCAGGAGGTAAAGTCCTCTGTATGATCCCAGAGCAAAGAGGTAGTGACTGGTGATACTCTCAGCTTCTCCAGTTTTGGAAACCAGAAAGAGTTGTGGTAAAATTGCGACTGATTCCAGATAGATGCTAAATGTCCAAAGTACTTCCAGTACGGTGAGCTCGTGATTTATCAGAAGCGCCAGAATCAGAGATGGGATAACCAAAAACTCCATTCTAAAAATACGAGGAATCAACAAATTAGTAGGCGTTTTGGGTTAGCAAACGATATGTGGTCAACAGCTGTGCTTGAAACTGATTTTATTAATATTCAGTCCTTTTCAAAAGTACACAACGAATTTTGAGAGCGGATTGTGTGAGGGTGCATAATGTTCAAAATGTAATTCGTTTTCATGGTCAACTGTAATTTAACACGACCCTTATTAACACATGTATAACCGTCAGTTCAGATTGGATAAGAAGTTTTAATTATGTTGTCAGGGTATCCAGTGAATTCCTGGTTTTCACAACCAATATTTATCATTCCTGCAGAGTAAAAGAACTACTCTTTGTTTCTTGACAAATAGAAACATACAATTTTTTGCATGCCTTATACAAACTGTTTTCCATTTAAACTCGAATATTTGTTCAAACATTCTTTTTCCGTCATTGTACCATATATAGTTATTCTTAAAAATTGGTTTAAATAACACTAACAAGGTTTCCACTTGTTACAGGTAGTCATGTACAATAAATAGCTGGGTAAACTATGATGTGGCAATGACTACAGTTGGGAGCAATGGGTGGGAGTGTGGCATTAAATATAGTGAAACTCCTCTCATCGGACACCTCTTTATAATGAATAATCGGAAAATATCCACCTGCATAATTTACACATTAATAGTGTTCTGAATTGCGGAAACTCCTCAATAACAGACAATATTTTAAGTGCCGAGGTGTTCGCTATTCGGAAGTTTCACTGTACAGTCATATTAGATTCGGAGGTTTCTGATATATGGATGCATTCAAAGTTTATTTCAAGTGTACGTATATGCCTGATTAAATAATTGCAAATCTCCTGAGATTTTGCATTTTTTTTATCGTTGGCCACTCAGACCAACATTCCATCATAAATTTTTAAAGATCTGTGACATATAATCTACCGTACAACTTACAAAAGTATCTGTGGGTTACGCCAGGACGGGAAATTAGTAGTGATGTAGTATTGAAAATTTGAGGCTTGTGGCACTTTACTACAGAAAATGTCATTTTACCTGAACGTGTCATGGTTGTGATCGTACGTTGCCTTAAACTTGATGTACATCAGATAAACAGTCGCATAAGCAGCAACAACGAAGATGAGCTTCATGAATGTATTATATGCAGAGATGTAGGTGGTCACCAAGTCTAAGTAGCGTGACGTGTAGACGATGGCAAACAAGATCTGTGACTTGCCGCTGATACCTGAAATTATGATGAAAAAATAAATATTGTCTAGCAACTAAACCACACCATTTGCTGCAATATTGAATGATTGTTGAAATGACAAATGAATAAGCCATGCAGTATTGTTGGATACACGAATTACGAGAACATTGGTTAATGCATAATGACTGAGACACATCTTCGTAGTGATTCGAATTACGATCATGAAAAACAGGGTGAAAACAGATTCAGAGGGAAGAAAGGGCGAGAGCAGGGAAAGTCTTTGGATTTATATTTTAGAAAATATAGACACGTTGCCGCAAATGTAATATGAGACTTTACTTACCGGCACAACTTCTCGTTTTCCATATTTTGAGGAGAAGCACGATGATTGCCAAGAGATGCGAAAGGTCACCTAAGAGCCGGAATATATTCATATCCTGGTTTCGTTTTGCAACTTAATATCAAGGGAAAAGCGAGTGAAAATCCTCGCGGATCCGACAGAACAACACACAAATATGACGTGGCTGCAGCTGCAGATGGCCGACCGCCAACATCAAGGACTAATGTTTTCAAGTCGGGTATCCGTAGCTAAACACACCAAGTACGGCTGCAGGGAGACTAGATAAGGAACACCAACTCAAACGGGAGAACGCACAGTGGCCGTGTTCGAAAATTGACTGACAGTACTGTCAGCAATCTTTTATCTCTTTTGAACTTGCGAGTTCATGGACAGCTCTGTCTCTGTCCTAGGGAATTTTTAGTACTGGCAGTCAATTTACGAACAGGGCCAGAATTTGCCCCCGTGTCCTGCCCACTAAAATAGTACAAATTAGCTTTATATTTTTGTACGACTAGCGTCGCTAGTGTAACGTCGATACAACCAAGGTCCCTAGATTATACCACGGCCGTGTTCGTAAATTAACTGACAATACTGATAATTCCCTAGGACAGAGTCAGAGCTATTCGCGAACTTGGAAGCGCGAAAGAAATAAGTGATTGATAACAGTACTGTCAGTCAATTTACGAACACGGCCCAGGTCAAGACACGCGTGGGCAAAAAAATTAGTGAGAATGCGCCAAAAGATGGAAAGCACCCGGTGTGGTTCTGATTCCTGACCTGTCACAATGATTAACCTCAAAATATACCTATACTTTATATACTTATAATGTTTGCTGGCTTTTTCGAGAGCTGTTTCGCTCATGGACAGTGCATCAGTTGTGGGTTCTTTGCAGAAAGATGTTGATAATGAGTTTATTTGTTAAATTCGGGCTATCTCCCCTGCTTAAAAAATCCGACGGATACGATATATAATACAATTTGTAGCGGATCTGTGTCGTATCCGATGGAGATCCGACAGTCTGTGTCAGATTTTTTAAGCAGGGTCAAGGGAATAGGGACAAGAAAGATAGGTATTGCCTATTCAAAAAATACCCTACGCTGCTTTAATTTATCCTTGACGTGCTACGGGGTTACATTCGCTGCTTTTTGAAGTTATACTTCTTTAGGCGCGTTATGAAAAACTGATGAGAGTGAAATTTCAAGATGCGCGCGCATCACTGTAACAAAATTGTAACACAAAATTAACAGGATGAAGTTGCCCACTCAACCGAATTCATTCAAGATGCGCGCGCATCACTGTAACACAAAATTAACAGGATGAAGTTGCCCACTCAACCGAATTCATTAAGTCTCGAAAAAAAGCTAATGTTGGTACGCTTGTCGCCTCTGATCACTGTTTTCATATTTATTTATAATATTTATCCACATGGTTTTAGTTTTTACAGTCACAACACGTGTTTTATTTTCATACAAGTGCGAATTATATATGTGGCAATGCGTGTACTTATGTACGCGCGTGAGAAGTTATACTTCTTTGGCATCATTAATAAATACACAACATGTCAAAATCTTCTGTCACACAATGATAAAGAAAAGAAGTATGTAATAAAAAACAATAAAACAAATAACGGATGTCTTACATTATATTTAAATAATCTATTAAATTTTTGTCACGAACTTTTTATTAAATGTTCTATTAAATTTATTTCTTCATTTTGTAAATATTAAAAAACCAATAATAAATATTCGTCATTGATAATTTAATAATATTTAGTATTAATTATATTAAATAATGATGTTTTAATTTATATCAATAAATAATACATACGGATAACTAACCTCAATTATATTGGAGCACTTGAAAAAGTATTTTAGCACAATTTTTTCACTAATATTCACAAATAGTAAATAATATTAATCCAAATATTCAATTTAAATCACTACTGAATATATTTTATTGCCACATATATAATTCGCACTTATATGAAAATAAAACACGTGTTGTGACTGTAAAAACTAAAACCATGTGGATAAATATTATAAATAAATATGAAAACAGTGATCAGAGGCGACAAGCGTACCAACATTAGCTTTTTTCGAGACTTAATGAATTCGGTTGAGTGGGCAACTTCATCCTGTTAATTTTGTGTTACAATTTTGTGTTACAGTGATGCGCGCGCATCTTGAAATTTCACTCTCATCAGTTTTTCATAACGCGCCTAAAGAAGTATAACTTCAAAAAAAAAATAAAGAGAGTGAACTGCGATCGAACCCGTGTCCCGCATCACTCCATCCTCATGTTTTTTTTTTTTTTTTTGAGGAGGAAACCATATTTATTTAGATGAACAATAAATGTACAATATTTACAATGTTGCACTTGTAATTATCTTAGTTTATGTAACTCCGGCTTAAATTTTAAGCTCAATCTAACATTTTGTTTTACATTAAGTGGTTAACTTATTATTTAGTGTTTTGTTTAAGACTTGAATGCAGTATTATAGCAAAGGCAGCAGTAATTAACTTAAATACAGGAAAACTTCGCGCAAAAACCTGTGATTGAAAATTCATCCTCATGTGGTATCCACTCAGCCACACCACAGCTACGTCCGTGAGCGCGCGTTTGCTCGGTATGTTTATGGAGCTTGCTTGGAATTCGCTGATGCTTCTCTGGAAGATTCAGTTCGAGAAAAAAAAAATTTCCCCCAACCACTTGTCCATTGCACATTTTGCATAAATGTTATCGAGCTGGCTTCGTATATTTTTCCATAGACTGCGTGTACAAATATTCGAGAACACCAGGCGTCACATATTTTCATATCAATAAAAAAATTATATATATTAAAAAAAAAAAGTATTCGGACTAGGAATAGTTAATTAATTTGGTTCAGCGTCCGCTAATTGAATCCAAGATTTATCAAATCTGGAGATACTTTTATTCGCTGACATTCATAACTGAAACAAAAAAAATCCCAATTCTTGCATTCCTGGAAACATCTGTGCGAGCGGGGACAAGGATGCGATTGGCAACCACTTGCTCGAGCAACCGAGTGTATCTATATATATATACACGATTGTGGGCCACCTTCGGTGCATGGCCGCCTGGTGTCAGGTCGGAAATGGGCCACCTGCGGTGCGTGGCCGCCTAGGTGTCACGTCGACGCTCCAACTTAGCTGGTATCACGAAAGGCCGAGCGTTGGAGATCTCCCTACTCATCTCTGGAATCACTAACTGTCTCAACCATCGATAGTGCAAGCGACAAACGTCGCCACTTAACGTTATCGATAGTACTCGGTAAAGAGTTGCAGAATCCGGCTACAGGCGCATTGATAAATGTCGATAGATTTTCAGCAAATTTGACAACGTCGCTGATATTATCATTAAAAATCTAGTAACTTCGGATAGATTATTTGTGAACGCAAACAAAATCTGTATTTTTGCCGTGATCTTTCCTCGCGTTGTATAAAAAAACTTTTCTCCGATTTATCAAAAATGGAAAAAAATGGAACAGTGCAAGTATACTGAGCCCTCTTCATAAGTCTATTTCTCAGCATCGAAAGAGTTGATTACATATTAATATTTAATCTATTCTACGGCGAATAAAAAATGAACTTGTTACTGTTTACATTAAAAAGCTATCGAGAGATTTGATTAAATACTATTATTCATTTAACCCTTACGATATATTATAAATGGACTTGTATATTTGGAAAGATATTAAGGATTGAGTCAACGTAACCTTAAAAGTATGTTTTTGAATTTTATACAATTACTTGGATAATGAACACCGTTTTATAGAGAACGTTAAAACGATTATATTATTGTGCTGAAAAAAATAATTGCTTGTTAAAGTGGATCTTCATATTCACTTGCATGATGAAGTTTTCAATCCTTTTTAAATCTGAATACTATTTTGAAGGCGAGAGAAAAATTCACGCGCAACACATTGACACGTTGTTGCACCAATACTATCGTCCACTGTGGCACTGATTATCGTTACGCCTTAGCGAGACTTCCATATCCGTCGCTAGCCAACCGATAGTTATCGTAAGCTAACGATGCGAACTAGCGGCAAATATCGTTAACTGCGTCTTACAGAATCACCACTAGCGACAATTGTCGATAGGAGGCGGCGTTAACGATAGCGATAATCGTCGCTAAAGAGTTACGGAATCCCGCTACAGCTCCCTGACACTCACCACTGCTCGTATACTAAAAAATTGTACGCGTTTTGTCCCCGTTTTTTAGTTCCTCTACGTGGCGCTAGTAGACTTCTGACACGCTCGCTGCCCTCGCTGACCACGCGCAAGCTCATCAGATAACTACTAGCGCTACTAGCGGTGGAGACTGGCAGCAGAATCTAGGGACATTTCGCGAACCACTTTTAGCAGCTTGTGTCAGGGGGCTGGTTTTGACCACGGTCTTACATACAGGTCTGGCAACGAAGCCAATTTTCTACAGAGCGGCGTGGTTCTCTTGTTGTCCGTGGTTTTTAGTGTTCGAAGTAGCCATGTCGCGGCGTTGCTATCTAGGGATGTACGTGGGGTAGGGATGGTAGGGATGAAAATGTGCCACTAATCATATTATTATTATGTTGGCGCTGCATTGCGCACGCGTTGATTATCCATCCCTCGATCACAACGCCGACCTGGTGGCCACAAAGTGAGATAAATAACCGGCCGTGAAATGAACCATCCCCACTACCTTCGTTGCCAGACCTGTATGTAAGACCGTGGTTTTGACCTATTTCACAGTCTCGGACACTAATGCCGTCGCCGTGGTCCCTCTAGCGATGCAGGGTTCGAACTTCCCGTGTTCGCCGTACCTGTCCTTTATTTTATTGATAGTCTCTACAGTCCAGGGTGGATTGCCGTGGCTGTCGATCAGGCTCGGGATCCTCGGGATTCACAATTACACGACGGGATCATGGATTATAATGATGCCAAGTGTGAGGTCGTACTACGTGTCACCGTTGCTGAATCCCTAAATGCTACGAGATTACTCCCTAATTTGTCGGCCAAGGAAACAACCGCGTATAGTTCATAAGTGTCGAATGCACGCATAACAATAATATATTTTACAAAAATAAGCTGATTTGGATAACAAAATGGATATAAAAAAAAGGACACAAAAATAAATTTAGTTTTACAATAATCGCAAAGCTGTCTCTACTATCGCCTTCTCTTCCCCTTTTTCTAAATTATTGAATTTTCGCAATTGAGTTTCGTTTTTCGAAACTCACGTTTCTTCTGAGTATGATTAAATTGATCGCTTTTGACTCGAATTTATCTTAGTTTAATTGCTGCTCCTAACCACTATCCTTGAGTCAGGCCAACTCTTTGCTCGACACTGCTCCAATCGATCATCTATGTGTCAAGTCAGCTCTCTGCTCGGACACTGCTGATTATTGCTGCTCAGCGTGGTCCTTATATAGTTGGTTTAATCCCTCGGTGTGTCGCCTCGTCGTACGTAGAAATAATCCCGTTCACGTTAGGTTGGTCCTTCTAAGTGGTTCGATCATGCGTGTACTCTGTTACATGTATTACGGGTAACCGATGCGTTGCAATATATATATATATATGTATGTATTATACCTATATCCATTGTCCCTGTAATTCCTATGTCCTGCTCTATCCAGATACTATACAGATCAGTGGTCAATTGGGAATTTCAGCAAGCGTCGTTCTACCGCAACTGTCCAGAAATGAGATACTTTACGTATGCTCCGCAAGTTTTGAAAACTCAACTTTTTAAGCATGTTTGGAGACAAACTTGTCAATTTCCATGACTTTAGCTCACAAATTATACATAAATTTAAAACAGAACTTATTTTCATCTATATCTTCTGAGGTATCTCAAACTTGACTATGAATAATATTTACCTAATTTTAAATTGTACATTTACTAAAAATGTCTGTCTTTCGAGATTATTTTACTCAAATTCCGAACATTTTCACTCTAGCAACTCGGCTACTAAAGCTGTTGTCCTTGATGGCATATGTCTATGTATGTAATGTATGTCTACGCGTATGCAATACACATTTTCCATTGAAAGCTTAAAACCATTGAATTAAAGTAAGTGAGTATGGGAAGAAGAATAACATGTAATAAACACCCATTTAATAAAGCCAATTTAGTTACGGCAACGGTTTCTTCGAATTCTAATAACTCGTTCTTATCCTGTCGTAACCTTGCATGTAATTTACAACTGCTACACGATCATCTATTACAATTGGTACAAGATGTGATAGAGACCTGGGCATTTTGTTTACTATAAAAACAAGCAACGTGTATTTTAGATTCGTTTAGTAGCTAATACATTACGATAATAATAGGAATAAGTTTTCACGTCAGCAATTATATACAATTAGAATGTGATTTTATCTACATTCAATTTCACATTTTCTCTCTCTCTCTCTCTCTCCCTCCCTGCCCCTCTCTCGCACTCTCGCACTCTCTCTTTCTCTGACTTTCTCTACTTCCCTCCCTCGCATGCTCTCTTTCTACCTTTTTTTATTCTCTGACACCACTAAACACTTGTAATTTATTATTAACCTGAAATTGATTTGTTCTGTAATTATTACAAGCTGTTATTACAGTTAATTACAGAGTTCGCAATAAAACATTGTTTATTACAAAAAAAATTATTTGAATTCTTAATAATAGTCAATTTCAACCAAATTCAACACAAGTTTGTAACGTTAAGAATATCATAGTTTACTGTGAAACATACAGTCATATAATTTTCCAATCAAGACAAAGAGAATCGCACGTTTTAGCTTTTTGCACTTTACACGCGGCAAATAGTGTTAATTAATAGACAAACCTTTCGATGGAATATTATACCTGGATGAATTCAGAATTTTATCTACTGATTGCCAAGCGCTTTTTCACTCTTCGTAAAGTGCAGTACAAAAAATGTCCTTGCTACTGACTTTTGAGATGTGTCTGTATATTATGGTCTGTCAATACTTTTTCTTTGTCGTTAGTCAAAGCCTTTATCAATCATAAGCAAGTGTCGGCCCAAATTTTACTACAATAATGTTGAATGTACATGTGAACCTCAAAAAGAATCATAAAGTAGAAATTATTGGACTCACGCGAAATGATTTGATCATAAGCACAGAGGCTGGTAATGGGTGGGTAGTTAGAGGTGTGTTGGAGACAGCAATGGCATTTGTTTATCATTATGTAATGTTATTAAAATCGCGTATACGTAAAATCTATATATCTATAATTTTTGTGGTATGTATAATATAATAATAGTAGGGTTAATTTTTTTCATCATTTATATATAATTATTAATAATA
The DNA here is from genome assembly GCF_021155785.1 of Neodiprion fabricii. NCBI lineage: Eukaryota > Metazoa > Arthropoda > Insecta > Hymenoptera > Diprionidae > Neodiprion > Neodiprion fabricii. The sequence continues at coordinate 14,764,014 of NC_060241.1, read as the reverse complement.
TACTCTAATATACTGTACACAATCAGTTTGGTTCCTTCTACATCCCTCTTGTCTCATAAGCCAAGCCACCATAATCCAAGCTGTTCTCACATCCTTAACTGTGTTCATCACGCATAGCTATAACGCTTTACTCATTTGATTTCTGTAATGGTTGTCCGCATATTATCAAAACTATTTCACAACATAATATAATGAATAAAGAGAAAATCTGAATACAAACTATGCCATAGAAAAACAACAAAGATCATCATTACCCTCTGAAAATGCTATTGTCTTTTACTAATGAATTGTGAAATTTAGTTGGCTATATCTTTTTATAACTTTCTATCCATAGGTATAGTACGTGTGTGTTTGGATAAAGCTACAATGTGCAGCTACACACCGCTTTGTGCATTTTGAACTTGTGCTAGCTGCAGTGGTGACTGCTACGTACGTCCAACATTTCTTGTTAGCATTGTCTGTTTGAAGATGGTCTGTACGCTGTGCGGAACAAACAGATGGAGAGAGGGATGGAAAAACAAAGTGGATATATAGGTATATATACTGCCATTGGTTGAAACAATTAATATTATAGCAGAAAACATCTGCGTCTTGGCTTGGGATGGATAGGTGGACAGAGAACGGCACGTATCGCTTCATCAAACACAGTCTTCAAGCCTTTCTGCGTCAGGGCTGAACACTCTAGGTACTTGACAGCTCCAATTTCCTTAGCCATTGCTAAACCCTGTTAAAATAAACAGTGATATGGGTAAATACAATATAATTTTTTATATTATGTACATATGTACTTTTTACTGTGATTATTCTTAACCCTAGAACGACAGACTGAGGAGGATATCCCCCCAGGCGGCCTTTAAACTACCCAGTTGGCAAGTGACATTGTTCTAAAACTAGAGTCAAGTCGGTAGCGCTTTCAATTTTTCACCCGTGGTGACAGCAAATAGATGTAAAGCTTGCGTGGAGTAAATATCCACCCCAGTCTGTCGTTTATAAAAGTTATGTTGCACTAATTTGATTTTTTGTTGCTAAAATACATGTATTCCACATTATTAAGCTATTTGAACATAAATAGTTATATATATCATTTACAGACAGGATTTTCATAGATTACGATCCATTGTATATTGGCAGAAGAGAAACAAAATAATCAATAAATTACCTTTTTTCATAATATATATTGTAGTTTGCAACTAGAAAAGTATACTTCGAAAACAATATATTATGGACCTTTCATTAAGTTTTTCCATATTTCAGATCTCCGAATTTTTTGATTTTCAGTCTCAAATAAGTATACTTTTTCAATAGAACGTAGCAACGAATTTTTTTTTTACGTCTTATGTATCCTCCCCAAAACCGCGTTTCAAATTTGACAATGGGTTGATTACAAAACACGATATGAATTTCTGATTGAAAAATTACGTTTTTACTAATATTCGGCACTTTTTTTTATTTAAATGAATTTTCCACCTATTAAACTTCAATGAAACTAACCTTGCTATGTGTCATCCTTTTCCTTATTAGGAAAGAAAAGATTCATCACTCACAAGTCTCATTATTCCTCTAGGAACGATTTTACAAACAAGAAGCGCTTGTGGTGGATATTCACCCCAGTCTATCGTTTAAAGGTACAAAAATGAACTGCAGTTCTAAGATTAAAAAAGCTATGCCAACCAAGCTTTCCATAATCTCAGATTGCCAAGCAACAAAACCTGACACAGTTGTCAGTGACATTCCGTAAATTCATATGAACAAACCTGTTAGTAAAATTTTAATCCTGTGATCCATTTGTGATAAGCGGATGCCGAGTTATTTGTGTATATTGTTTTGGATAAAAAATAAAGTTTACGTTGTTTCAATCTCTTACGCAGGGAAGAGTTTCCGCATTATCTCATTTGTACAGACCTAATTTCTGATCCGAAATAATATACAATTGAATCTGAGATCCTGTTATGGATAATAGATATACGTACAAATAACAGTTGACACTGGAATAGTACGGTATTTCGTCCACTTTGGACCAAAGGAATACTTTGAAGGAATTGGGATATCTCTGCGGAATTCATGGAAACATAGTCTTAATGCAGCAGCTAACTGATTTTCTAGCTCGTCTGTCAATATTTTTTCAATGCAAACACAATCCATACATGTCTGGATGGGGTGATCAAATAAAGTTTAACTATAATCCGATGCTTATATAAAGTAACACTAAAAACGCTGACCCGAATTAGCTGGATAGTCCGGATGCCTGAAAAAGTGGTAGCTATATAAAGAGTTTTTTGCAGTCTACGTAACTTGCTTTCGACAATTTGCTAGCACCGAAATTGACTTGCATTTTATGCAAACGTGCATATTTTGATCAAACAAATTCCACCTAATTTTCGCAATTCATTACTGAGCTTTCATTCATGCGTCACATTCCTAATGCAGGGAATTTTTTTCATACGTATAGAATGTTTTTCATTGGTAGATTGAAGCTCACACGCTGAAAATCCCTGTTGAGGCTGATACTACAGTTTTTCCTAGAGAATCATGAAAGGAAGATTATGGATGTCAAGATGTAGGAATACGAGAATATAGTGAAAATGCGAAAAATAGAATGATTAGCTCGGGAATTTAGAATTCGTTGAGAATTTTAGATTTCCTAAAAATCGAATTTTTGTTTGCTTTACAAAATCGCTTCTACTGAGAAGAAATTCAATTGTTAAGAATATTTGAATTTTCTGCAATAGCTACATAAAACATATGCCAATTAAACAGTACATTATGTAACAAGGAAATAAAATCGAGTAATCACCAGAGGAAATAAGCGGTTTTATTCCTGCACTTCCGACTTAACTGTGGCCACTTTATTGACTTGAAAAGTGGTTAGCCCATTAGCAAGAGAAGAGCACTACTTTTTTCTCACAAATGCGGGAATCGAGAACTTTTCACCCAGGAATGTAGGGAAAAAGGTATAAGTGGTAATCATACGTTAATTTTGATGATGCTGAAGCTAGCCACCGGTAACGAGCCGCTGATTCACAAAAATGTCATATGCATAGTGATATTCAGGGAAAAATCACTCAAATCAATGTTGTGATAACGTTTCTAATACTTATGTATTGATTTCAATAATTTGATCATGAAAAACAATATGTATACTAACTTTCAGTGAATTGATGATTTGCCATTGGCGGCTAGCTTTAGGTGCATCTACTTTTGTTCTGCTTTACACATCAATAAAGTAGCCATATAGAATTGAGTCGAGAATAAATATTTTTAATTCATTGTAGCAAGGAGACTCAAGTGGTAATAACATCTAATTAAAAGAAAAATCTGAAAATACAAGAACTCACACAAAATCCTACGAGAATTTTGTTTTCTTGTGAAGTTCCAGTTTTCAAAATTTACCTGAACACTAGTGAAATTCTATTTTTATACAAGAAAGTTTCCACCAATATGCTGTAGACAAAAATATTATCAAATAAGTTTGCTATGCTATTTGGAAAATTTTCTGGTATATCTGAATTTCGTAATATTAGTGTGAGCTCGCTACACACTATAAAGTGCAGCAAGTGAATAGCGTTACAAGTCTGTGTCAAATAATGCTGCGTGGATTAAGATCGTGTGCAATCTGGAGCAGTCTGAAGCATGAAGCATGTCAAAAAGTATCTTCTCATTTACACTTTATGACTTTGCAAGGTATTCCAGCCCGTGAATGAAAACTTTCTAATGACTTACAAAAAAAATATACCCAACAACATATAGATTTTTATCTTTATTCAAGATTGCAAATACCTGGATTAAAATTTTTTTCAAATAGACACTGCTAGTTTAAACGATTTGGTTTTAGCAAAGCAAGGTATCCTATGAGGTAGGGGTGAGTAGGGTAATGAGAGCCTGCGGATAATGAAAGCTGTGTCAAAATGCACTTTTCCAATGCTCGTATTTATGCAAACAGCCTTTGAGTATCTTCGTGAACATCCGACAAATATGTCCTCTCGCGGGCGCCCCTGAAGAATCCCGCGTTTAGTTGCACGATACAATTGTGTTTTTCGCTTCGTGCTTATAAAAAGTACAAAATTTCAACGTTCCGGCAAAGCATTAAAATGCATAATTACTATATTGTATTTACACCTGCTGTATCACCATATATATCTAATTTAAGGTGTCACTTTTGAAATTGCAATAAAAAACAGGATGATATAATTTTTTTATTTTCAATTCGATGTTATGCGGGTAATGGGAGCTATATGATATTGTTATCAAATATTTATTTTTACTTATTATCAGATCAATGACTATTTAGGCAAATGAGATTACAGCGTTTTGAAAGAGGATTAGACTTCTGTCAGACTTACTGAAATTAATGGCTCCCATTTGACATATAGAACACTAAATGGCTCCCATTTCCCAAAGTGTCGCGTAATGGGAGCGAATGACATATCTTAGGTCAAAAATCTTTTTAACCAAATATTCTCTTACTTAAAGATATTTCGCAAATTTTCCGGTAGCCAGATAAGTAAGGCTTAAATTCGTAATTAATCAACAAACAAATTATATAAATTATGAGTGTTACTATGACAATTTTTCCTCTAAACGCGTTATTGCATCAATGTTACATAATGTAGTTTGTCAAGATATTTCGATCAAGTAACTGATAGAAAATGAGGGTATTGGCACACTGTACTAAGTATGCAATTTGTGAAATAATATTTTTTTTTAATTTCTCTGAAATTTCTTAAAAATATACAAATTTTCAGACTTCTACCAGTTATTCAATTACTACAGAATTGCTTGATTTATAGGGGGAAATCCCCCAGTGCCGGACGCATAAGGTTATTCGTTAATAAAATCATAACCCATGTAAAAACATAATGGTTTTTATTGTTATGTTCATCTTTCGAGTATTTTGAATGATATGGTAACTTTGTGAATTGTTATTTAACGTTAAACTAAGTAAGAAATATTATTGTATTTAGTAGTAAAAACCAGTAAGTCAGAAAAGTGGTACCTAGTAGCGGACACCGATAGTACGAATGGAAAGCAATGATTAATAAATCTTGCAATGGTCACAAATATATTGGTCAGAGAACTTTGGAATATCTGAGCACACCTCATGCGCTAGTTCTTTAAAATTTCAGCACTTTATAATACTTTTTGGTACTGCAAATTTCAGTGCAGCTTCTCTAACTGTTTTATTTCCACCTAAGACTTTTTAAACTGCCTTTTTCATGTTTTCTTTGGGAAATTTTCACTTTTTAAGTATTTTTGATTGGTTACTCATGGTAAAATATCACTAAAACCAGTAGGAGCAAGTTTTGTATAAATAACAAAAATATGAGAAAAAAATGGATATCTGTATATGGAGTATCCGGTATTAGGGACCTGTAAAGCATGCCTGAATGATAAATTATGTGCTTGTTCACAATATATCAAGTTTCATTGAACATTGTTTGAAAGAATACATACCAAAAAATATCCCAGAGGAAAATCAAAACAACAGAACGACTAATTCTTCAAAATATACACATGTGAAAATTAGGTGTGACGCAAATTTATCCAGACTTAAACATGAACAAACTCTCAGCAATGCACGAATGCACGCTGCTGCTTGCGGTATACCCCTGTCGCTACGTTTATTGCATATGTTCGAATCACGCAAGAAAACTGTAGATACTGTTTTGACTTTGGAATATACTAAGTGTGTCCGGTACTAGGTGCTGTCCGGCGTTACGGGACTTCTCCATACCTTATTTGCAGACTTCGTCACTACCCTGTTGAATAAGAAAAAAGATCTGATATACCTGAGGGTAAGTGATTGGTGCCAGCTTTTTGTCCTTGAGTCGTTCGATGGTTTCCTTGTCTTCGCGTAAGTCAAGTTTGGTACCAACTAAGATGATTGGAGTGGTCGGGCAATGATGACGGACTTCAGGATACCATTTGGCTCTCACATTTTCAAAACTAGCAGGATTTACCAGCGAGAAGCATATCAAAAAGACATCGGTCTGTGGGTAGGAAAGTGGCCTGAGCCTATCGTAATCCTCTTGACCAGCCGTATCCCAAAGGCCCAGATTTATCGGTTTACCATCCACCATGACGTTTGCAGAATAGTTGTCGAATACCGTTGGGATATATTCACCAGGAAATGCATTTGTTGTGTAGCTAATCAGCAAGCACGTTTTACCCACGGCCCTGTTTGAAAATTGTAACATTCAGTACTGATTTTGAACAGGTGCTTCAATAATGGGAAATACTAAGTTTTCATTTGATTAATTTTAAACGTTTTTCATTGCAATTTGAATAGCGGACACAAAAGAGAAACAGTGATTAGTACTGCTAATGACAGTTAGTACTAGAGAGACAGTACTGTGTGGATATTTTCTAAATTTAACATGGTCCAATTGTGATTTCACTAGAATCATGTCCACTGATGAAAATTTTTAATGATTAATGAAAAGAATTGGGACCAAAACATGGTTTTGGATGTAGTAGGAGAACTACCTCTGAAGAGTTTGAAAAAATGTTAATGATGTCATACATTTTTATTGGGTTAGCTCTATTCGGGCACAGATTAAAGAGCATGATTTTTACCGTATATCGTATAACAGAGAGATTGGGAGGCATGTGGGTAAAGGAATCCGTTGAGATTCATATTGCAGAAGAAAGGGGAGGTGTGTGATCTAATTGCAAGGAAAAAGTAGCCCTCAGATTTCGTGCATTAACGTTCGATAGTTGAAAATCCCGATTTCTTTCTCTAGTCAACACAACTAGTTGAGTTGCAATTGTTTCACAGGAGATCAAAGGTCTGAACATTTTGAGGAACAGCCTTTACGATGACACGACGATGACCATTGACCACACACCAAGAAGATAGTGTCAGAAAAGCATCTCTTTTTATCCCCTAACTCGTTTTTGTTACGCATAGCAGGTCTCGACCAGAACGTGATTATAGTATTTGAAACCTGTAGGACCAACTCACCCGTCGCCGACCACAACACACTTGATCGCTTGCATTATCACGGATAATCTGTGGAATAAATCGCAAGAAACGAAGGAGAAATGTAACCGAGACTAGATCACTAGACCACACGTAAAGGGCGGGGAGACAGCCACGGGAGATACACTATGTACTGCCGGAGTATTTTGATAACTCTGCATCACAGTCATGTATATTAGTCGGATATATTTAATTATTTCTGAAAAGAATAGTAACGCAACAGTAAAAAAATTCTTCCAGCCATCGGTTAGGTATAATTCAAAGTTGATATCACGTCTAATCTCAACTTAAAGTAAATGCATTTATTCAAGCGATTAGTTGTGATTTTGACGGCCGTAGGTGACTGATAAACACTTAAGGATACAACTGACAAAATGGGCGCCATGTGGCGTCAGCAAGTGTTTGCGCTTGACGCGAAATACAATTCCTACCGAGCCTTAGATCAACCTAATCTCAGTACGTAGTCTAAACATTCTTGCATCGGTTAAACATAAGTACGTTCGGTAGAAATTTGTTGGGATAATATTCTCGAAGCATAACGGATAACTTTGACAGATGCCATTTGGGAGTTGTCAGTTCAATTTCGATTATTGTATCGATACGTTCACCAGTCGATTTTTTAATTCTACTTATGCCTGGTCTACTCGCGTATTTTGAATGAGAGTATTTATCCAATTATAGTTGGAGTCTGGTGCTGAGTGCCAATAAAATGCTAATACGCGTCCTCAAAATGCGTTGAAGTTTTACGTCTAGATGAGGCTAAGAGGAACCTCGGCATTTTGCCGCATGGTTAAATTTGTCATTATTTGACTATCTTGTCCTGAACTACCGATAAGGAAGAAATTAATATGTCGGAATAAGATGAGAAGTAATAACGCCACATAGCTACACTATCTTTGGAATACTAAATTAGGAATATTTTCATATTCTCTTATTATTTTAGCAGAAATTTTTTTTTATTTGCTGAAAAATACCTACATTTACTCAAAAATCATCTTGAATAATATGAAAAATGTTCTAAACCGGAATTTTTGCAAATTAGTTTTAAGAAAAGTCACTGACCGATCAAATACTGACAAAAATAATTCCAGAAATGAAGATTTCCCTCACAAATTTTAGTGTTTTTCGAGGGAACTCGGAGGTTGTAAAATTAGCATAAAAGGTTAGAGTAATTTCAAAAACTCAATCATTTTTCCAAAAAGTTCTAACTTCTGGTTATAAACCTTATTTTTTTCGCATGCAGAATATTTTCTATAATTCTTCCAAAATTCGCCAAATGGAAATTTTTTGAGTAAATCATATGATTTCAAAGTTTTTCAGAGAATACTTTTTCCAGAGTTGTATAATTTTTTACTATAAACGAGCTTATGCCAAATCGCAAATATCTTCACTAAGCGTTTCAAATCAAAACCTAGGAGCTTCTTCAATTGAGTATCAACCGCATTAATAATACTATTGACCAGGGACAAAGGAAGAAAGTATTAATTCCAAATGCTGGTAACAGAGTGACCTAAGCAAGTGGAATGGGCAAGTGTATCAAAGAACCTACATTTCCGAATATGAATATTTCTGGCTTATTGTTAGTCATTAGATTATATACATGCCCAGCATATAAGTTTATATTCTCTTTGAAAATCTATCCATCTATAATGAAAATGTTACTTAATTATGAAAGATAAAATTGTAATCATTTGCTACAACAAAAACTAGAACTTAAAGAAATTTTTAAACATATGTGTTTTTTGTTTTAAAACCCGGGATATATTCCTCGTCTTAACTATTAAGGCAAGAAAAAAAAAAAAAAAAAAAAAAACGAATGTTTTCAACATAAAAAAAAATACTTGAATTTATTCAATACTCAATTTGCTAAGACGATGGTGGTTGTCTGCAGGCAGATTACTTGACAATTCATAGATTATGCATCATTGTGAATTCACTGTATATTTATAGTGATTTTTGGGTATTATTTTTTTTGTTGCAGCTTCTAATACTATTCTTAATCACAAACTAATGAACCATTGTTAATAGTTGGAAATATGGAATTTTTTTTCAATAATACAAGAAACAAAGAAGAGTGTCAAAATTAACTTGACAACTTAATTTTCGACAATAGCTGAGAGTTGTTTTGCCTAACTGACTCAAGTTTAGTACTTATTCCTATAAATGTTGAGAAAATTCGTGGTTCCAAGATTGTGACCATATCTCTTACCAGTTCTGGAGTAACTCACTGGTTACATTTTAAGGCAATCTATCTATTCGCAGCCACCTGTTTCTGTTCTTATATTTAAAATGAAAGTTGAATTTTCAAGCTGCATTGACCTAATATTACTATAATTGCATTTTTCTTTATAGGAACCTTGTATATACGACGCCGCTGTCAATTGCTCAGAGAGAATTTTCCAAAGGAATCTGAAATCCACATGAACTACCTGAAAATCCGGTCTCAATTATTGCAACGTAGGTATGGAAATATTGCAGAACAGAGCTGTACAAGTGCAAGCAGTCGAAGTCGTTCAACAAGCATTCGCAGTTGTAGTATTTCACGATTGTCTGAGCAGGAGTTTAAAATGAATGCAAGTAACTCAGGCTTTCAGTCACCATTAATGAATGAGATGGGTAGAAAACAAACTGCCTTTCAGGCGAGAAGATCAATTGCTGAAAATTATGCCTTTGTTGGTGTCCATCACATATTTGATCAACATTCTGCTGCTGTGTCAATGTTGAAATTTGCTAATAATGATCGATCAAAGTTGTGCTGTGCTTCTTTAGATGGCATTATTTCAATCTGCGAAGTAACTGGTGTCACTGGAACTCCACCCAAAGTTGTTGCATTGCTAAAAGGTCATCAGAAAGGAGTTACAGCTATTGATTGGAGTGTCAGCAATGATTTGGTAGTCTCATGCTCACTCGATGCTTCTATTAGACTATGGAGTGTTCAATACACATCGTTGGATCCAGGGATATTTGAATCTGATCCCTTGAAGGCAACTTGTTTACGAGTTGTGAAGGATCAGCTTTGTGCCGCTATCTTGTGTTGCGCTTTCCTCCCAGCCAACAACAACTTAGTTATTACTGGCAATTCGCATGGATTACTACAAGTTCTAAATGTATCTACTGGAATTTATCCTCGGGAAGGCACTGCAAAAATTGGCGGAAAGGTTTCAATGTTAATTGTATTGTATTAATTCATAAAGCTTTAAGCTATTGGCAATATTTACACTATAACAATTTGACACGAACCATCTCAGCAATTTACGAATCTTATGATGGGTTCATAGAAGAAATCCCCTAGTTGGTTTAAAATTTGATATTTGAAATGTGTATCATATCCTCGTTGTAAACAAAGCTATTGATCACTCAAGTTTAAGTACTTTCTAAATTGTTTAGTTATCCACATTATTTGATGTGTTTTAAAGGGATTTGAAAATTTCAGAGATATACCTAAATTTCATTCTTACCTTTTTTTCATTTCATTTTACATTTTCATTTTCGTTGACTTTGATTTCAAATTTTTCATATAGTTTTCAAGTACTTTTTTGAATTTTTCTCCTGGAGGACAAACATTTTTCATTTGATTTTGAAACTACGAATTTTTGTCGCATTTGATATGATGACGGTTTCTTTTAAATCTGGTACAGAGTAAATTTTGTGAAACCACGAAATCAGCTTTGACTTTGTTGTTACTAATTGTAAGGTAAGCTATTCGCTGTGCTTTTTTGAGCCCTTAGTTTAAATAGTCAGTCTTTGTAAAACATATTTATGATAGTCGTTAACATTTGAAGAGAGAGTGATATTTTATAGTTTTTAAGAATATTTACCAACAACAAATTTTCTAGGTAATATTGAATTTTGTTTTTCTTTTTACATCGATATTGAAATACTTTTACAGTTTCAATTTTTAAAATGACTGCATTTTGTTGGTCGCTGAGTATTTTTTGAAAATTTTCTAAATTTGAAGATTCTCGACAAAAGTAAAATCATTACTTTATCCATAACATCTTTGGAATGGCAGCATAGATGAAAGTAAATCAAACGCAACATTTCTCATGCTTTAATTTCTTCGATTCAATGTAGTACCAATATTCAAATAGGTTCAATTTTTTTTATCTTGAAATAGTCAATAATCCTTTCATTTAAATTTTGATGTCAAAGACTTATTTAAGTTAAATTGACAATCTGATCAATGCTGTAAATATTTATTGATTGAACTGTTTTCTACAAACTTTCTCTAATTGTTTTCATTTCGTATTGTATCAATGCTTTTTATATTTTGGTATACAACTCTGAGAAATATTGTAAAGAATACCAGTTATGTTTTTAGCAAAATTAAAATTTTTCCGTGGACAGTGGAGATCCATCTAACTTCTGAACACTACAACACTTATTATATTATATTCTTTTGAGCCCACAGCCAGTTCTTCTATAGATTTTCAAAAAGCGATTTCTTCAAAAATATGCATCTAATCGAAATGCAATGGCATTCATCAAACTTTTGAAAATCACGAGGAAAAGTGAATATTAAATAATAATTCGATTTACAAAAAAATTACTAAAATGGAAAATAACAGATTAAAAGGCCTATAAAACAAAAATCGTCGATTTCGAAATATTCTTCAAAATGTTTCATTCACACGAGACGTTTAAACTTCTACAATTTCATAGGGAACTGAATGAATTTTTTCGAAGAACATGGCGTTGTAGAAAATCCAGCTCGAACTTGTTAGTTATCGTTGTGAATTTTCAGATTCTATCATTAGCGTGTGAAGAAAGCGGTGGAGGATCCTTGGTGTGGGCAGGAAACGATAGGGGAAGTGTAATATCTTGTCAGCTCGAGGTGGGCTCAGGTCGTTTAACGAAGCTTCGACGGATTGATGGAATTGGTGGAGGAATAACAAGTCTTTCTTGGCGATCCTGGCTGTCCAAAGAATCTCCTTGGCCTACTCTTTTATTGAATAGTGCCTGTAACAGTCTTTGCCTTTATCGAATAATTGATCATCACGGGACACTATCGCTTGTGAGAAAGTACCCTGTCAGACACAGGTAATCTGTAAATATATTTTCAATCCCTTCTTTCCTAAAAGTATTATATTTTTTCACTAGTCGGGATTTGGAATTTTCGAAAGTTAAAACACGTTTTCTGTTGATCTCAGTTTTCTTTATTTTTTAAGATCTGCTATGGTCGAATTCGACGCTGACATATATACCATATCTCGAATCTCCAAATATAAGAGTCCACATATCTCAAACGCGAAAAAGGCTTAATTAATAGCCCCATTGTATACGCAATTCTGAACAAAAACACTACAATTCATTTTTATTTGAGGAAGAAATAAAGAAATGGTAAAAATTCTACGAAATCGCGAAGCAAATTCAGGTGCAGTTCTCCTACAGCACCTTTTATGGATGAATACCATGGCAAACTTTTCGAGGACCCTATTTCCATTTAGTACTATATATTTAGTTCACCCTGACACCACAAACAGCAAAGTAATTTTTAAACATGTCTATGAAATTACTCACGTATTAAAATGTCACCAGTTAGGAATTTCTATAGGTCTCCTGATCCAATTCCCGCGATAGATATTGCTAAAGTCGTAGAAAGTTACAGGTGTGCCTTAAATAATTTCCGGCAAGTGCTGGCATTAAAATTATATTAAATTGTTGCATTATTACTCCGATTATTAAGAGTATTGTTTTACTATTTCAGAACATTATACAATCCCCATGAAGTCTCATGAAAGGGGTAACCATATAAAATCCGCCCACAGTGATTTTTAAAAATCCATATGGCTGATCGATTTCTAATTTAGGAAAAGAAAAATTTCTGAAAATTTTAGCTTTTAAACCAAAAGAGTTACGACTTATCGTTAATTTAAAAATCGTTTTCTTCAGTATTTATTTTGTTGTAACTATTCTACTCAATATTTTTTAACAAAAATATTTTTAATAAGAATTATCGATAAGATTCGTTGAAAAGTAATTATTTTGTAGGTTTTTAATACTTTTGTTGAAAAAAAAAAACAAGTTTTTTTTCGTTATATTTAAATATGCTTATTTCGGGTGTCACGCTGGCAAAAATATTTCTCTGAAAAACTCTATGAAATTTCTCTGCAATTCAAAACTTATGGGACACGTGCGAAGTTTTGCAGAGAAATTCGGCAGAGTTTTTCAGAAAATTATTTTTGAATATCTCTACTATTGACTGAGTTTCTTTGATAGACTCCACATATTTTTCTTGAACCTCACACTACGAAAATTTTCTACGATTTTCTACATCATTTGGAACACTTTCGTAGTTTTGTCGTAGCATTTCTCGTAGATTATCGTAATTTTGTATAAATTATGTTAGTACTTTTGTCGTAGAACTTTCCATGGAATATCGTACTTTTGCGTAATTTATCATGGTTTTTTTTTTACTTTTCTGTAATCCTGTGGTCATTTTCGCAGATGATTGTATCTTTAGCTAATTTTTTTTTCATAAGACTCACCTAATTAAGACAAAATGAGTTCAATGTTTACGACAGGTTCTGTAAATCCCTCTACATCGTACTCAGAAGATGAAAAGTTCAGTCTTCGGATATAGACCGAAATTTTACTCGGTACTTAAGTTGTCTGCAATAGGTTTTTTTTTGTGAGAGTGATGCGACATCTAACGGATGGTTTGGATCCAAAATTGTAATCATTTTTCACAGAGAATTGTAGATTTTCATAATTTATCGTAGAAATTTGTACTTTGCTACGAAAAATACTATGAGAAATGTTTGCAGAGAAATGTAGACAAATTCTCTTAATTTCTCTCCATTTCTATGAATCTCTCTGTAAATCTCTGAAAATGTGTGTAGAGTTTTTCAGGAAAATTTTGCAGACTTTCTCAGAGAAATATTTTCGGGAGGGCAGTCACGAAAATTTTACCATGTAAGAAAGAGTAAGAAAAGAGTTTTTTGTGAAAAATTCGTGATTGACACCCGAAAGGAATATATAATGACAAAAATTTTTTCATTTTTTTTTTTAACAAAAGGGATGGTTAAAAACTTAGAAAATAATTACTTTTCAACATCTGTTATCGATAATTCTTACCAACACAATTTTTGTCAAAAAATATTCAGTTGAATAGTTAAAATAAAATAAATGGTGAAAATACGTTTTGTTTTTAATTAAGTCATAACTCTGGGTTTAAAAGTTGAAATTTTCAGAAATTTTTTTTTTTTTAATTACAAATCGATCAGCCATATGGAGTTTTCAAAATCACTGGGGGCAGATTTTATATGGTTGTCCAGCTATAACCAAATATCACCAACCCCTTATACTTTCACCAATTTCCAATCGCCAACCTAGACACACTATATTTTGTAACAAGATAAAATTCTGAAGAATACCGATTAGCTATTATATGTTTCTCAAGGAATATAACGAAAAGTTGGCTAGTAAATTAAAACAGTTGAGTATCAAATGTTGGTCTGGTTAGCATGCCATGTATCATGAGTATATTGTAGGGCACCAATCAATAATTCGTTATACAATTAGTTGTAATGTATCAGTATGATATTGGGCCACTGAGAATTATAAATCTTTAGATGAACTCGATCACCAAAGATGTGATCTAAATTTGTTGTTGATGTAGTAGAGGATTTGCCTTGCACACGTAGTTTATCTATTTGGTATCGGTTAAAATTCACCGATTTAAAATTATGAAGGTTACATGTAATTGTAAATTCTTAATACTAAGCGAATAACTTGAATAATCTCGTTACACTCGTTATTTGGCCACCACTTTGGTTACTAATCTTTTCATTTCTGGATTTTTGTAGATATCTTGTCGAAATTATTATCTGATTTTTTTTAACACAAAATGTTGAGAAATTAACAAATCAATAGATAAATGATGACAATGTTGTTCACAGGCAATACCTGGTCCGATCAACATTCTGTCCACAAATGGGGGCATGCTTAATAGCTACTGGGTCGGAGGACGGGGCTATCCATCTGATAGATTCTTCAAGGGAAGGCAGAGGAGCTCGAGTGAATCGTCTCCAAGGTCATGCTGCACCCACACTAGCTCTTTCTTTCAATTACGACGAATCCCTATTAGCAACTGCCGATCACCAAGGTCTTATAATTGTGTGGCGCAACCATCAACATCATCATCAGTAGTTATTCTAGTTTAGTCATGTAGTAATCATTGCTTCGGATTATCATGAACAGATTGTCAATATTCAAGATAAATATTTGCATTGTTGCGTAACATTCATTTGTACACTTCCAAAAGAATTGTCTGAAAACTATTTTTTTGACGGCATATTTTTCCTGTACTTGAAGAATATTCATATACAGAAAGAAATTGACTAGCAAAATAACTAATATTGCAGTGGGGCCGATTCAGACACATTCCATGTGGGAATAGAACAAGTTTCTGAGGTATTCCAATTTATAAGCACAGCTTTTAGGATCCAAGGTTCATTGAACAATTTGTATTTTTTTTTAAATCACTGAAAAATGCCCTATAACTTTGTTCTGTAATCCTGTATATATGTAATAAAACTTTACAACAGTAATTTCAAATATAACTAACAGTATGATCTAATATAAGGAACGTTAATTTACAAAAATTGAAAACACCCTCTCCAACTTAGCCCGACGAATTCCTTACGTAGTTTTACATACTTGAAACAAAATTATATTTCTGCCTAAAATTTATCTGTGTTACATCAGACTGATCCAAGTAACAATATGTTTATCCTTTTTTTTTTTTTTTTCTTTTACTTTCCGAATAATTTCTATGGGATTGTACTGATTTCATATCAGTTATCAATTTATTCATTTTCGAGTGAATAGGTGTGGTATTTCCATAGAATAGATGTGTCAGTGTCAAAGTATGTTATAAATAGGCTTATGAATTAATGGAGTGGCTAATATTTTAACTGTAATCTAGATTAAGCAGCTAGATGCGATTCACCTGAGCTGTAAATTAACCGGGTTTGTGGTGAAATGTTTTGTTTATGTTTGTACTTCTGAAAATCATTTTAACATCAGTAGATTGACTACATGTACGTACATTTTTAAAATAATAAAAAATTTTTTTTTTTTTTAATTTCCAATTTTGTAAAATTTATAAGTAATAAAACCTACAAAATTTAAATAACATTGTTCATTTCTTTCATTAAAAAAAAAAAACTTTTGGAAAGCAGTCGAATTCTCACCCGCTAGACCGTAAGGTCCCCTTAAAATCGATAGTACTTAAAATCTTCATGAAAAATTGTGTCAGTGAAATTATTGACGAACACGTATGCTGCCCTTATTTCTTGTGGTAAGGATTACCACGGCAGTACATTACTACGACATTACTTATGATATATTGAAAAATACGGCAACTCTTCAAATTGACCACAAGTACGGTAAAACACTTTTATAGAATGGTTGAACTAAAATTTCACTGGTAAACTTTCTCGTTAAAGAACGGTAATCACTCCTGATAAACCATGCAAAGGATGCATAATAATAAATGCGTGGGATACTTATACAGTAATTACTCAGCATAAGCAAATTATTA
This sequence comes from Neodiprion fabricii, assembly GCF_021155785.1. Taxonomy (NCBI): domain Eukaryota; kingdom Metazoa; phylum Arthropoda; class Insecta; order Hymenoptera; family Diprionidae; genus Neodiprion; species Neodiprion fabricii. The sequence goes on along the minus strand of NC_060241.1, from coordinate 14,747,488 downwards.
TTATTATTACATTGAAATATATTTAAAAATTCTGATACGTTTTGTTTTTGGGAAATCTGCCGGGGGCGTGGCTTCTCCTTGCGGCAGAAGCAGTAACTATTCTAAAACGCATTTTTAAATCAGCTTTCGTGTTCTTATGTGAAAGCGTGTATTTATTTACAGTTATTAAACTCGAATTTTCAAAAAAAATTCAATAAAATATGAAAATTTCAATACAGGAAATTTGTGAGTTTGCAAATACTCAGCCTAGTCATAAAAATTTTATTGGTGGTGAAGATATACTTGATGCGGGACATCTAATGAAATGTGGCCTAAAGCAATCAGATACTAAGTGTGATAATGAGTATAAAATAATTGCATTCTGTCTCCAAACTTCTCGTTTAAAAGATCCACCGCATGAAATTGTGGGTACAATATCGCAACACTGGCTGCAATGAAAAATAAAATTTAATGTTTATTGTTTTTTATTTTTTCTGACAAATATTACACTACAAAAAATTTCATTTCATATTGATGATAAACAAATAATTATGAAATGAAATTCTATAGGTAATTAGTTACATGTTGGTATGAAGTCATTTTTGGTGAAATGTAATGAACACTTTTTTTGACTGTGTAACCTTATTCCCAATTTTCAATGCTTTTATCCAAGCTAATCGACGATCAATTACTTCATCTTCACCAAATTTATTTTTAATTACTACAAAACTAGAATTTGCCGAAGGTAAAGTGTAAAATCGAACTGTATTGTTCTTACTAGACTTGCTATTACACCCATATACGCAGCAGAAAGTTTTATTTTTATTTTCTCGTGGTGGAAACTCCATGATTAAATTTTTTGATCAAATATTGAAATTTAAGATGTTTTTAAGTAATAACTAAGCTTATAGATAATAATTGATTACTTAATATTTAAAAAAAAGTTTAACACTTTTAAACTACATTTCTCACATATTATATTTGGTATCAGCAGTTTAAGCTTGACCTGCATAGAGTAGTTTATATTTGATCCGTCAGGTAGCGTATCTGAGTGGATGATTTCCCATTATATAGAGTACAGGCCTGCTTCTTCTTTAGCTTACTACACTTCACCATCTCACAACTTTATATTATGATCAATTGACGCATTCGCATAATTGTGTAGTAATGTAGGCAGTATGCAATGACTTCTTCCGTATGGGCTATTCCGCGTCAACCGGATCAGTCATCTCTCAGATATTTTTTTAATTTGGTATGTGGATTGTGTGTGAGGAGTTAGATTTTTGTGCCAAAGCGCGAATCTCATAATGCAAAATTCGATTTTTTATTAACAATAACAAATTAGACTCCCATTTTTTTCAAAAATTCATAACTTTGGCAAAAAGTTAGATACAATATATATTTTTTTTCAAATTACGCGGAAAGCTCCATAGAATTTAAAAAAAAATACGAAATGGTAAAAAAAAGTATTTATCAATTGCTTATTTAACAATTAATTTTTCAAAGATTTTTAAAACAGTGACTGACACAATCAAAAAATTTTTTTAAAATTCTGACATGTTCCTTGAACTGTACTACAACCTGTGAATTAATTCCAGAGGGGTGTTTTTCTTCGTTTTTGAGTAAAAAATCATTAAGGGTGTCGATGCGCATGAAATTGCGGCGCGCCGAGTCTCTACGTAATGGCGGGCGACCGGTTGCCGTCCACTGCTACCCGCGGTGGCGTCGCAGCGTTATTTTAGAGTCATTTTCACGATGTAGGACATGATTGAAGAATCTGAAAAAAATACTGTACCTTCATAAGGCCTGCTCAAAGCGATAAGTGAAGTTTCAAGAATGTGTATTCACCGAGAAGCGATGTGTATTCATAGTCCCTCCTTATCTCAAGGATTAAGGACGCCTTGATGAAGGCTTCCTTGAACCTCAGAGGCGTCCTCGTTTCATAGTCACAACTTGGCTCTCACTTCCAGAAAGAAGACATATTTGGGGATATGTGATTGCTTATGGTGGTGAAACTGCTGATCGAAGCGCCACTAGGCTATATTTAAATCTAACTTAAACCGCTAGGCTCTCATTGTCAAGATGCGTTGGTTGATGAGAGTGTGTATAACCTTAAAGAAGTTAACCTGTAGACCAGCGGGTTGCCACTCAATGCTAGGGTATGGAGACCTTATTTGATCATTCCGAAAACTTTTAATACCAACTCAAATGACGTTAGAAATAAAATCCTCAAGTATTTGTAGATACTTTAAATTTTATACTAGATTTGGTGACAACCCTGTTTTCTAGTAGCGCACTCTACTGATAAATAAATCACTTTTGATTATGTCATTTTACAATAATGTCAGTCACAATCAATCACAATCTGAAAATGCCTCACATCTCACATGCACGGTACAGATTTTTGTTATGATTTTTTTAAGGTTATATAAAAATCACTAGTGTTTTGGTTTATTATTGTTATTATTTGAAGTGTTACCAGCCTTACCACTCGATTAAAATTAAAAATTTTTCGTTATTATTTTGGTATTGCTATCTTTCGGATGCTCAAATAAGAAAGTGGAGGGGGCAGAAAGTGGCAACCCGTTGCTGTAGACTGGCTGTGATCCGCGTCATATGGGTCATAAGTGCATAGACGCCAAGCGCAAGCGCAAGCGTCGGCTACGTGAAACGAAACAGCCAATCGCAGTGCCGAAGGTGTAATATCCGACCGGAACGTCCGTATGTTTTATCGACTATTATTACTGCATGTTACTTTTATCAACTAACCAAACTCGAAGTACGACAATCTTGTAACCATAAGAAATTAAAACAACTGTCTAAATATTTGGAATATCCCTAGATAGAAATAACTATGACATTCACTAACCAAAGCTTAAAAACCATGTTACGAGATCTTCGCACTACAAAGAGCTATAATATTATTATACGTTATTATATATCACTACCATATCAACACCATAATTAACTAACACGATTATATCCAATTATTATATAGCACTTGAGAATGCCATTGCTGCATTCGGAGCCGGGAGCTATACTATAAGCAACTTACGCTATACGATATAGCCTGGAGTATAGAAGACTGTAAAACCATAGATAAATGTATAACCAATGTAATGAAAAGATAGCACTGCTGCAATAATCCATAAAACCAGAGACTGCAAAACCTTCAAAACCGTGAATACTAATTATCCGGCATGAACTATACCTTCCTCCGTAACGCCTTATTGTAGGCAACACGCGCAACGTTTTGAAGGCAATGCAGATCTCCAATGGGGAGCCATACAGAGCTTCGTCTGGAGAACACATTAGGAAACTTACCGACGAAACGATTGAACGTAAATCAACTCGCAATAAACTTAAAGATGCATACGTGTCAACGCCCAATAACAGACAACCAACAAACATAAGAAAAACGTTCTAGAAGCTTCCAAGCCGATTTATATCAGTATAAGAATTAATAATTACAGAAGAGAATTATATACGAAAGCACACATGTAAACCTGCTCTAAAACTATGAATTATCAAATTGTTAAATACCCTAAATCTGTTAAGATAGTTATAACACAAACACCTAAGAATATTCGCAGCAGCGCGATTCTAACAATGTTAAGCAAATAGCAACTATGTCTCATAAACAATCGCTTTTGTACTCCAGGTGAATAACGACAGTAATCAATTATAAACATACGCAATTTTATATAGATAGACGCTATAAAACTAAAAAAACGAAAAGTAACCGATATGGCGATCTTAATATATAGACTTTGTAACGAACAGGATAGTAAGAATATTTAAGAAGTAAACTACCACTAGAATCCAGCGCATCGTGACCCCGAAAATGCACACGGCACGAACGTACACCACGAAACATGGGTCACCTCTAGCACACACGCACTGCGATTACCATATTATGAAATAGCTGCTAAAATCGGCCGGGGTCCTACCGCCCACAGTAGTGCGATTCTGTAACTCGTTATGAGAATAACGATTCGGAACGCTATCGTAACGATAACGAATTTCGCCGCGTGTAACGACAATCTCATAACGACGGTGCGATTCCGTAACTACGAATAGCGACACTTCGACGTTACAGAATGGGATAACGAATCGTCGTTATGGATACCGACAGGAAGTGACGTATTGTGACAAATCCTTAGTAAGTAACTAGAATTTTATCGAAACTCGCCTTAAAATAGCTGAAATTCGTGCCGCGGTGGCGCGCATGAAGGTTTAAATCGTTTAAATCGAGGCGCGCACAATCACTCAGTCACAGTCAGTGCAAATCCATCGTATAGTGAACATTGTAAATATAAATATCACCATTATTATTATATCTTAACACCGTTTAATACTTTTTCATAAATTTTAATACGAGTAAAAAAATTTATTTGCACTCATACTCTTAAAAGGAGCCCTTTGACCACGTGTCGTGAATCCCCATGCAGCGTTTACTGCTTCTACGTCTTCCTCACTATTCTTTTCGCATGGACCACCATTGGGTTCTTCACGTAGAACCAATATTCTGAAGAGTAAAATTATATAACTACTCCCATTTTTTACTAAAAATCATAACTGTAGCTGTAATATTTTTAATACTTCAAGAAGTCTTTGAGTTTGTTAATTTCATGGAGGCAAAGCTATTTAAAAACAATACCTCTTGAAAAAAAAATTGAGGTCTAGTTTAGAATAAAGATTTTTCGCGTTTTTATTTTTTGTTCGGGTTAAAAAAGGTGAATATTTTTTATAAAATAAAGTTATACTTTAAAAACACAATTGAATATTTCTTTATGTACAATCAATTGTAAACATTATAGTTGAAGGAATGTAAATTCGAAAAATTGGTGATTTTGAAAAATTAACGACGGAGCCAGGAATCGAACCTGGCGTCTAGAGTTGCTTGACCGGAGCCTTACTCCTATGAGCCTATGAGATTTTGATGAAATAATATCTGTGCATTGAAGATATTAAAGAAATGAAATAACATGGAATTTTGAAAAAGGTACGCCAAGGCGGTACGTCAGAGCGTAACACCGCCCTGACTCTGTTGTCGTTAATTTCTCTCATCACCTTTAAACATTATACTTGTTGGCAATTTAACCACAAACATCATTCCATATTCTGTATTCTATTCTTCGGCATCGCGGAAGTTGGGAAATCTTTCTCTCATAATTTGTTGTTGAATTCGTTGAGCTAAAGCGCGTGGTCCTCGTCTGTTGTATTCTTCATCTTGATCCATCGGATCAACATCATTCTCTACGGGATGAGCTATCGGTACTAGTTGTTCGTCATCTTCATTGTTTAATCGTAGTTGCACTCTCATGTTGTGCAGTACTGCACACGCATTAACAATTTTCGCTGCGAACGCTGGTTCGTACATCAAGACTCGCTGGTATGACAAGCATCTCCATACAGATTTAAAAACTCCAAAAAACCGCTCGACGACGCTTCTAGCCTTACATAGTTGTTGTGTATATTGATGTTGTCGCGTATCTTCAGAAAAATTGGCCAGAGGTGTTAACAGCCAAGGCTCCAATGGATATCCAGCATCACCTGATGGAAAATATATTGATTTAGAAAAAAGTAGACTAAATATAATATGCATATTATGTATATAAAACTCAAACTGAACCTATGCTGCTTTGCTGAACAGTGAAAAATATTTTCGCTTTGACTGCGCTTAAGGTGTTAACCAAGATTCATCACAGCTTCTTGAGGCAGGCGAAAAAGGCTGAGAAACTCTTCTCGTGGTAGCTGAAACGGATTCTGAGCATCTCTCAGTCGCCTTCTTTCCACACGACGTTCGAGTCGACGTAATCTTTCCTCAAGAACGAATACATCCCAAGCAAGGTATTCGATAGCCATGATCCTTTGAGATTGAAGATAATCAAAGAAACAGCGTAAATAATAGACTTAATAGTAGAAATGAATTATTAATGAAATTAATGAATAATTATATTTGTGGAAGCAACTTTGTGGGTTCTTTGGAGCAATACTACAATTTATAGGTTATGTTATTCTTTTTTAGAAAATAATAAAATCTATTCTACAATTTTTTCTGAAGTCAATCTGCATTGATAATTCCTAATTACTGGAAAATTCAACTTACTTACTGGTTATTTCAAACGGCGTAATTATTTTTTACTTTCGGAGCACTTTTCGAAGCACTTTCTCGGAGTCGAGAAAAATATGGGAAACGCACACCACTCCTCTAACTCGTGTGCAAAGTGTCGTTATAGCGTACCGAGGGGGTCTCTGAGCCTCGCTATCCGCTCGCACCGTAACGACATCATAACGACACTTTTCGTTACTAATAACGACAAAACTCGCTAAGAATAGTGTACAGAATCGCATTTGTCGTTATAATAGCGACGCGGTCGGTAGCATAACGAAACTTGTCGTTATGAGTCCATAACGACAGCATAACGAGTTACAGAATCGCGCTACAGGGGAGATGAAGCACGGTAGCCGAGAAGCCAAGGGGGGCTTGCTGCCCCAACACCAAAGCCCACGCAGAGTGGAAAATTACCTTGCAACGACCCTACCCCACACCACCACAGCAACACAGCGTTATACCACATGTAAAAATCTTGCAATATAGTAATAGCTAAAGAACTAAAAGCACAGGCGAACATGCGGCGAAGATGTCGTGCCCTCATTCTAATTCCTAGAAAAAGGGGGAAGGTGCGCAGAAGTTGACAAAAGTTAAAGAAGGGGATCGTTCTGCGCAACGATCAACACCTATAAAAACGGCGACCGATCATCGGATCGTCCTCTTGATTTCTACCACCAGATTCGTCATCTTGTTCCAGTACAGTCTCGCGGTAAAATCCTTTTACTTTTTGCATTTTAACTTTTCCTGCAACGTTACTCTGCCCAAAAATCCAGTGAGCTTTCAGCTCCATTTTGTCATATTAATTTAAGATCTTACACTAAGTAACCGCGTTGTTTGTGACTTGAAATATTGAACTTCAAATAATCAAAGTATCCAAATATATTAAAATCAGTCATTCCGTTAAATCCTCTCACCTACGCTGCAAGTCATCATATTCAGATTATTCTCAAAAGGTAAGCCGATTAATTAAATCTTTCATCCAACAATCACTCCTTCGTCGGTTCGTTCGATTAGAGCGATAGAATGCCCGTTGTCCGGTGTATTTCAATACTTTATCGGTAATTGGTGACCCAAACTACTGATGTGAGTCTAGCTGTAGCTGTGCGAACGATTCCAGTGTCCAACATCTGGAAATTTCCACCAGGTACCATACCGACTTCACACCAACATAACTGTCGTGTAAAAAATTAGCTGTCTCAGATTCATTGTCCCCAAGTGTATGTGCGTGAGGCCCCTTGCGGATTGCCGCTGTACCGGAATGATAAAATCGCAGCGACTTTTGACCAGTCGGACTACCTCTTATTCTCACACTGTGAAAAATACATTATGTACAATAATTAATTCAAGCTTAAGTAGTACAAAGCTTTAGATTACTTCATTTGCAAATTTAAATATCTCATAATCATCATCATTATTTTCATGAAAAAATTGAAAATCAAACAAGTAGCATTGATTTTTCGTAATTACGAGATGCTTGTGGAACACTAGTGTGATTTTGTTTACAGTGTCCATTCAGGGCCTATTTCAAAAAAGCTATATCATCATTAAAATAGGCTTATACCATAATTCCATAAATTAAAACCAAGCTCTGATAGAGTTAAACCGATTCTACAACTGAATGGCATAAGAGCAATAAGCCCTCGAGATAATGCACTTGAACAACGGCCAGGAAAGCTAGAACGTTATACATTACACTTACCTATTGGTAAATATACTTCGAGTAGAGGTGCTTTCAAGTTTAATAACGACTACAATTCGTGAATTGTAATGTTTGCTTTCGATTATTCTAGGTATCTTAATATTATCTTTCGATACTGATCATATTGAAAAAGTTTTTATAAAATCAATTATTTAGTCTTAATTCTGATGAGCATCGAAGATTTCGAATTCCCAGATCTAGAAAAATTATATTTCATCCTGAATACAACACTGCTTCTTTTATTTTAAATTTTTGATACTCTGAGTTCCAAGTGATTCCCGAAAATAAGAGACGCAGCACTGTGATAACATCAAAATTCAATAATTATACCCTCAAAAGCTCGAAACCACCATAGAAGAATATTAAATCTGTAGTGAATTGAGTAGTCAAATATGCTGTGGACTGATTTAATTACTACGAGCAGTTACAATTTAAAATCGAATTTTTTGTAAGTAAACTATAATACATTTTTTCCTCAATATTATAATGCTTGAACGAGTCTAATTTTAAAAAGAATTAATAGATTCTAGTATTCTTTGCGTCAACTATTGTATATCAGAATATCTGTTTGATTTGGTTATGCAGCAGTATCAAAAAATGTTCCTATGATAGAAGTAACTTGTTCCGGTGTATATTTAGCATGTTTTGCAGGATTTTTGGAGAATGGGATACCGCGATATTTAGCATAAAATATACTGTACAGTGGCAACAGTGATTCTCGTAAGTCATGGCGTAACTCATCCCGGAGTCGGGCATCTGGAACTGAATATGAACGCTGACACTTCGCAGTTTCTTCAAATTCTCTCGTAAACCCTGTGAATCGCTCTTTTATGACTTTGGACCCTAAATCTGTAAAAAAAATGTACAATTCGGATCACAAGAAATATTTGTGTATATATATATATTAGAATTTTTATATAAGGCACCCCGTTTTTACAATGTAAAATTTTTATGATAGTTATGACTTAATAGTACTCCCAAGTACCAAGGCTGTGCAATTAATCGTTTAGTCATAAATTTCAATTAATTGTTTCTTCAACTAATTGATCGATCGATTAAGCGATTTTCCGATTGATGGAATAACTGGTATTTCGAACTAACCGGTTTCCGCTTAGTTATTTTTCGCGCAACCGAGTAATTGATGAATTAGAAAAACACTTGAATAATCGATTATATGAAAAAATAAGATATTATGCGATATTATTTTAATCGGAAATTACTGGTAGCTTTGAGAAAACTTGTGATAGGCAAAATATCAGAAATACTGAGAATTGAACCTGGGCCTGTTTGACTCCTTATCCAAGGACTTCACTATTAACTAGACATTTATAGTTTGCCTACAGAAGTCAATTGGCATTCAGATTCAGTACCTTTGATTTCGAATTAATCGTTTCGTTTCGACAAAATTTCCATGATTTTTCGGGAATTTAGAACATGACCGTAATTTGTGGATAGCATTTTTTGTATAATATTGTAGTTTGTTGGAGATAGTTTAGAGTCGGAACGACTGTTTCATCTTAACTCGACAACTTTATTAAGGTACTTCATGAATCTTACCCAAGTCATCGGTTAATTCAATATGCGTAATTGCTTTGGCAAATGTGGCTGCGACGTAATTGATTTTGTCCCGAGCCAATAAATCCTGGTAAGTTGTTTCAGCTGATGGTTCAGCTAATAGTAGTAACTCCATCAGTGAGCTCCGACGCAATGCATTTATCACATGGTTGTGATTGTTTAAACGGAAAAGCATTCGTAATGCTACGTCAGAATAGGACATATCACTTCTGTTCACGAGAGCCAAATTAAGTTGTGCAAGGACCTTTTCTGTATTATGCAATACGGACAAAAAAATCTTGTAAATTTTTATTTAAACAAAAGTCAGGGTGGTGACAGAAATCAGAGTACAAATTTCTAGAAATTTCCCTGATTTTCAGAGCACGCTTTCAGAATGTTTCTTGCCATTTTTTCACCATTAATACCTGTTGCTATTGCTATGAAAATTTTATTGTAAATGATATTCAAGATAACTTGTAGAAAATGGTGAAGTAAAATGAAGCAGATTTGACACCAATGAGAAAATCGAAAATTATTTTGTTCTATTTGAAACGAATAAATATTTTATTTGACGTTAGTTATTATGATTATATTAAAAATTTTTTTTTCAGCGTCGGCAGGTCAATAAAATTATGAAATTGACGTGTATTACCTTTCGGCTCTAATGGGGAGGGGGTTCTCAGACAACAAAAAATTTATTCAGAAACCATACTTTATGACAGTGACACTAATCATAAAAGAGAGTAACAATAAGAAAGAAAAAAATAAAAATATACATAGAGCGATGACGATTTATGATTATAACTGAAATGATTCTGAGAAACAAAATAGAAATATCTTTGTAACATTTCCCTGAGTTTATGAAAATCTGAAGAATTTCCCTGAACTTTACCTGAATTTCCCCGAGCCCAAAATTTCTCTGAGAATTTCCAGAGTTCCTAATCTCCTGATTTTGTCTTCACCCTGCGATTCTTATAAATACAATATGATACATGTTACGCTAAGGTAGTAAGTTTGGAATCTGTAAATGAAATTAAGCCATTTGATATTTGAAATACACACGTGAAAAAAATTAACGAGTCTCACCCCCCCATTTTTCCCCGAAAAACGGTCCAACTCTGAAACGCTGTAACTTTGGATAAATTTCAAGTAGAAAGTTGAATCAAAACCTAGTGTCAAGTTAAAAATTTTGGCTTCAAGCTCCATTTTCTAGATTTAGTGTATTCGCAGTTTTTTAACTTCCTATTTCTCCGTTTTCGGAGAAAAAATGAAGTTATTGTAATCACCCGAAAATGAAAAGTCGAGTTTTCACTAGATCTCGACGTTTCAAAATCTAGAGAATCACCTCCGACCACTTTCGGATGGACGTCTGTGTATGTGAATGTATGTACGTATACGTGCATACATGCATGTGATCAATTTTTTTGTCTGACAATATCTGAAGAACGAGTGACTGGATTTCAATGATTTTGGTCTCAATCGACGCGGCATGTCCAAACTTAGAACTGATTAGATTTTGGCTTTGATTGGTTCAGTACTTTTTGAATTAAAGGTTTAACAAATTTCCAAAAAATAAAATAAAAATGTACAGAGTGCCGAGTTTCATTCCAATCAAATGAATTTTTGGATTTCGGTCCGCAATTTTGAATTTTGAAATCTCGAGTTGAGATTCGCGATCAGCGACCTGGAAAACTTCCGAGTACCTAGTTTCATCCCAATCGAATTACTTTTTGGATTTCGGTCCGCCATTTTGAATTTTGGAAATCTGATTCCAGATTCGTAATTAGCGACTGTATAAACCCTTTATCCAGCTGATGTTTGAAAAATTGGTTGCACAGAAAAATTTGTGCAATAACCAAATTGATATCAACGGCACGTTGCATAAAACAATGATTGGGTTGTTTTCCCGTATGTCGCCCCCCTCCCCCCTCCATGAGATTTATCTTATAATTTTTTAAATAATTAATTTCATTTCACATGCTCGTGTATTTTGCTTGATATCGCTAAATACCTATTAGACAATATTTAATATTGTCCATGCCTGGGATTGATTTTGTAATACAAAATTTGATATGTTATAATAATGTGTATTCTCTGAATTAAACAGTATGCATAAAATTTTCAGTAACCCCCCACCGCCGTTTAAGTGAGATTTAGTGATTTCGCCGAACCCCTTCCCCCCATTTTAAGTTCACGTAATTAGTTGACGCCCCTAACCACACCGAGTTCACGCGTAAGGGAAACAGTATTGGTTTACATTTAAAGATGAACTGCACGTCACGACATAGCTGGCGTGTTTTGTTTTGTGTTCGTTGTGTTAGAATCCACCACCAGTGTGGAAAATGAGATTATTATATGATGTCACAGCGGATTGCAATTAATATTCGATAGAAAATTTAATTTTTACTAAAATATGAAAATAATGATATAGTATAATCATTAAGCTTTGCCCGCGGTAAGCTTGTTAAATAGTGTCACAATCCGTTCGGGATTTTGTTTCAATGTGTTGTATAAATATAAATGTTCAAAACGCTCAGTATTGATTTAAATATAAATAAATAAATGTGATATTATAAATATGTTATTGCAGCTCGAGAAGAGTTTGAAAACGGGAAGTTCAAAGGCTGGCTCACAGTCAGCCCAAACCGGCTTATCTTGAGTTATCTTAGCTTTTAAGTTACTCATGCCAAATTTGTAAAGTAAATCTTCGACTTCATTGAACAATTTTTTTTGTTAGGTTTTCACGATAGCCATTTTGTAGCCAGTAGATTTCCCTTCATGAGGTTTTTTTTTTTAATTTTTGATTGCAATTTTTTCTTGACTAAATATCCTATATAAAAAACAACAGTTTCCCAACAATTTTGATCTCACGCAACAAATGAAGAAACCATTGTGCATAAATTTAAAGAAAAATGAGATTGAACCCGAATGTCGCCGCTTGGAATCTTTCATCAAAAATTATCCTCAACATCACTGGCAAATTTGAGAACTTTCCAAAGATCGTCCTTAAAATTCGGTGATTGAAATTTAAGCTTTACACAGCTGCCGTAAAAATGCGATCATGTTTTCCCGTCTATCCATTTCGAAGAATAGATATTTCCCGTCGGGAGCATTTCTAAAATTTATATATTTAAAAATTTTCTTATGTTCTTTAATATTGAAGATATTGAAGATCAAACGACAAACACCGACTGTATGCTTACCTCCGGCATTAGCATTAACCAAGGTTTTTTCACTTGTTACATAAAAACCAAAGTTTTTCGAATACTATTTTTTACTTTTTTATTCAATAACTTAGCGAGAAAAAATAGGAAAGAAATTAAAAAATTTTAAAGGGAAAACTCGAAGCTACAAAATGGCTATTACGAAAATAGAAACAAAAATTATGATTATTGCATATGACCGTACGAAGTCAAAGGTTCATGTTACAAATTTCACACGGGTAACTTAACGCTTATGTGCGCACCCGGGGACCCGGGTATCCACCTCGTCACATTTTTGCTTGTAATTCTTTGAAATTTTTTTTTCAATCTGAGCCTCCGGATCTAGGAAGTTTAACTGTTCACGAAGAGATTCTCATGGCTATATTTCGAAAAAAAAATTTTTGCAATAAAAAAATTAACTTGAAGAACGGTAGTCCCAGGGGGCACCCAGGATCCCGGGTACCCACTAGAGAAAAATTTGATATATTCATCTGTAAATCAATGTTAATGTTAATAAATGTTCCTAACTGAGCAAATGCGTCACTGCTGGGCCCTTGTATGCTTGGCAAGGGGGGACGCTATCTAACTGCCACTGCCACAAACATTTGCAATATCTGCTGCTTGATAAAGCCAATAATTGACTGTGGAGTACTCGAGATCCCCTTCTTCGATCTCTCTTTGTGGCAACTACACACTACTTTTGAATGTAAATATAGCTTAATTACTTTTTAATTATGTTTACTCAATTAAGTAAATCGATTTATAATGATTCTGTTCACATCTGAACTCAAAAAGTAATTAAAACTGGAGGTGGGTACCCGGGTACTTCGGGTGCGCATCAGCGTAGGAGAACTTGGGTGCGCACATAAGGGTTAAAGATAGAATTACTCGAGAAAGAATGCGTACAGACTAAATCAGGGAACTTTTTACTTGCAATTTACGCAAAATTACAGTGTTTCAAAGTTGGATCGGTTTTCGACCGAAAACTTGGAGGTTCGTTAATTTTTTCCATGAGTGTATACGAACGACATCTAGTCAGACCCAAACACAGGCTGCAGATTATGATATTGTGCGCCTTGAAATGTTTTCAGTGACATGATAAAAAAAAATTCTGATAAATTCTTGAAAAATTGAGGAATCCTAGCTATTTGAATTAATATTCTGATTTCACATTTACTCATCAGAGAAACGCCATTTTTTACTGTAGAAAGCTCTGATGAGCAGGGAATTGTATATGAAATATTTAGGATTGTTCTTAAAGTTCGCAAGATAAATAAAGAAGATATTTTGTTGAGATAACTATCAAATTCAGTGATACTACTATTTCACACACACTTGAAGTCAAAATACTTGACCAATAGCAGCCTTTCCTGAGACAGGAAAGAACCAATAGGATTTTAAATTCAATCATTTTACGCGCTCAGTTTAAACATCACATGAAGATCAAATATCAATTTGTAAGTTTGTAAAATGAGTGGAATGCGTAGGGCCCGTAATACATGTTTGGACCTTCAATCATATGAACTGTTTTTTCTTTAACAGTTGACCTAGCATTTTACCTAGTTTCGTAATGCCTTTCAATATGCTCTCACTAACCGAGAGAGGAACAACGTTGCGCTAACACTAAACTCCAGTCTGAGTAATGTCATTATTTTCAGAGGGGCCATCTTTACTTCACAGTACAGAATGTGCGAAATGAATTTTTCTTGTGAATTTTCTAACATGCCATAAATACATGCTTATAACCCTTCTCTGAAGCATCATTGAATCTGTCAATATCGACTTCTGGAATTTTATTTATTGGATTTATATTCCTTTGTATCTCATCGTCAGTATAATTCAACTTTGGCAATGAATTATGGTAATTTTTCTAAGTTAAATAGATCGATTGAGGTATTGATTGATCCCAAGTGAGTTGTAATTTCTATAACATTTATTATCAAATTGGTCGGAAAATATTGACTATATCATTAGTATATCCAAATATGGGAAAATTAAGAGAAACAGAGTAAATTATAATCGGCAAAATTTAAATTTCTTTAAAGAACTGGCAACTTGGAACATTTTTTTTTTGCAGCAGAAACTACGAGTATGTTGAATTGTACAAAAAGATCTGTTTTAATCATTTTTTTTTTATGTTACTTCAAGTGGGGTGACGTAGATCCGCTCAGATGTAGAAATAATGATTATCAACTTACTAGTGACCTGATTGCAAGTAATGGACTGAGAGTATAAGTCATAACTCAGAATAAGTTTGATAAGAAAGAATTACTAACTGATATATACTCCAAGTAGTATTCTTTGGTTTTCCTCTCCTTGCTGCAACGATGAAGTCAATGCGTTTCCATATGACGAATCCGTACCAGTGCCGCGCTTTAAGACAGTTCCAGCTGTATCAGAGCATTGAGCAAGATGTTCCAAAAAGACTAGAACATTACTTGTACTCTCGGCAACTGTTCCGTCCTTAGGTAAAGCAGTGCCTGAATCATTTCGTACATTCTCAGCGAAATCTTCCAATGCCTTGGCACCCTTAATGTCAATAAGAAAAATTAAATTTTAGGTTTAGAAGATTAGCAATATAATAATTACCGAGCCTACTAAGAAGGGAAGATACCTCAATATCAAACCAGAATTATTGGCCCAATCACTTTTATTATTGAATCACCACTTTGGCCACAAATATTTTAAATTCTGAATTTATTGCTAATGCAACGTAATTTTCTATAATGTTCTCCTGCATCTAAACTATAAACCATCCATTGATGTTATTAGTAACTATCATTTTTTATTATTGACTGTTACTGGCATATCACCTATCATCATTTCATACATATTATATTTGTTGATTATTTATTTAAAGAAATTAATTAAAAATACTTCTCACTGCGCAACTATGCCTGAGCTGGAGTTTGGTCCAATTATACATATAGCGATTGCTAAGTTCACTATTCTGCCATAAGATTCTCACATGAAATGAACTAGAAGCTACCTTCAGATTTTAATTGGTTGAAAAAAATGAGGTAACTTCCGCTCGTGTGATACTATTAAAAAAAAAGCGAGTTCAAAAGATTTCAGAAGCTTACTTAAAAGACATGTATATTTGACACACCGTGGAATTCAAAGTGTTGAGTACCGAAGCAAATTTGGACCTTAGCGCGTAGTCACAGCCTTCTACAGTTCTCTCCAAGTCAGGTCGCAATTCACTAAGATGTTTCAGGATCGGAAAGACAACTAAAACCGCAGAAAAATCACGTCTCGCGATACATCTCTTAGCTCGTGCAGCAATGCTTTCACCGTCATGTGCTACGAAGTCCATGGCATCACGTACGGTAGCTTCTAGCACCTGAGGACACGAAGCTTGAGACAGTATACGAGCGAGGAGACCTCGTTCAGCCTGCATAAGTTTGTGGAGACCAGCAGCTAGCAACAGGTAATTTTCCATTTCTTGCTCATCTGGCGCGGCATCTTCCGGTACACAACCAGAGAGCTGGGGCTGTGATCGTCGAGACGAGGGTAAAGAGAGTCCTAATCCTGTTGTTTGTGAAGCTTTGAATAACATTAAGGTAGCTTTTTTCTCCAGCACATGTTGCAATCTTCGTGATGCTCTTCGTCCAGCATTCTCCTGTGCAGCTAGAGAATGCCTGTGCGGAAATTTGGCTCTCTGTAATATTAGGTAGTGTATTTAGAAGACTGTTAACCTTTAAATAAAAACAGATATCTACTACCCGGATATCGTGAGCTGCGAAGTATATTGTGACAACAAGTAGTGTTCACATAAGCCCTTGTCTACGTGACGTAATTGCTGATCTTTGTAAACATCCTACAATACTATGTAGAAGTTTCTAGGTGCTTATGCTCGTGGTATAGGTTTTGTGACTAAGTCGAGGAAATAACTAGATTATAGTTAGTAATTTTAATGTTACAATGCAATTTTGAAAAGAGATGCTATTTAACAAGTTCAAGGTTTTTGAATATTAATGAACAGTAATGAAACAAAACATGGTCATATTTTCCAAACTCAATTACTTCAAATTGATTCTAATGTTTCATTATATTGACGTTACCAACTTTATCCATGTCAGATATATATATATATCTAACATGGATAAAGTGTATATATATATTAGGGTGCTTCGTTTGAGACTATTTTTTTTTTCGCTCCATTCACGGAATATCACTCTAAACATCCAAAAAAGAATTCTCATCAAAGATGAGCTCTTAATTTTAATTCTAAGTACTCGCTAAATTTGAAATTTCCCCATTCATTTAACACGTAAATTTCAATTTTTGTTGTTTTTAATTATCCATAGCAGCGCGGCATTTCACGATATTCAATTGGCAATACGTGGAAATTACAAAGGAATCTTTGCTCTTTAAAAGCACCTATAGTCAATCTATGTTTTATGAACCGCCTCGCCAGTAAAAAATCTTATAGCCGATTTTTTTCTCTAATTTCATGATTTTCTTAATTTTTTTTGTAAACCACTAACTTCACAGCTAAATTGTGTACGACTTCTTTGTAGGGAATTCAATTTCCTACAAAAAAAAAAAAAGGTCATGAAAGCTAAAGCCGTAGAGCTAGTAGTTTAAGAGATACATCCAAATGAACATTCAAAAAATCCTCGTTTTAGCCCAGATTTCAGTACTTATTCATTAAATTATTGCTGAAAAAGATCTGGAAAAATTTTCAAAAATCCTATATGACATATAAAAATGTTTCAGTAACCATCCATAGTAAAATGACTTTCACTTCTAATTTCTTTAACGTTTTTTTTCGGAAAAAGTTTGAAAACAGTAAGAAGGGAAAATCGGCCCACTCCGGGTCCAAGCTTAAAAATTTTTATATCTGACGCAGGATATTTCAGAATTTTATTAAATTTTTGATTTTGGTCGGTTGATACAGTCGTTTCTAAAAGTTGTAGAAAATTTAAATTGAGTCGGAAAAAAAAAAAAAACAAAGTACCTTCAAAGTGAGAACAATCATAGAAAAAATCGCGCGCCAAATCTGAGAGGTCAAGGGTAAAACCCAGGTCGAATTGGCGTGGAATGCCCCATATATATCTGATATGGATAAAGTTGGTAACGTCAACATAATAAAACATTAGAATAAATTTGAAGTAATTGAGTTTGGAAAATATGACTATGTTTTGTTTCATTACTGTTCACTGAAATTTAAAAATCTTGAACCTATTAAATCGCACTTCTTTTCAAAATTGCATTGTAACATTAAGATTACTAACTATAATCTAGTTATTTCCTTGACTTAATGACAAAAGTCGGTAAAAATGTTAAGAAGTGTCTCGGTCGACCGGAAGTCATACTGATGAGGCACCTGTGAGACTTAGTTGACCGAAACGCCCTTTCCCGAGTTGCACAACAAATTAAATAAAATTACAATATGGTACAGGGAATAGACTAATAAGAAATGATGTTTCAAGAACAAAATTACTAAAAAAAAGAAAGCTTCTTTTCCTCACTTCTCACCGCACGAATTTGGGTATTTGAATATTAGAAAGAACGTCATTGATGAGGGGCTCTGGAGAAAATTATAAGCGGTGTCTAAATCAACTGAAGGACAACACTAATGTGACACCTTTTAAACTTGTTCGAACGGAAACCCCTCTTGTGAGGATCACTTATACACGAAAATAAACAACATTACAAGGTGTTAGACAGAATTAAACAAACTTTCAAAAAAAAAAAAACAAAAAAATAACATTTATCGAAACATGAAAAGTGACCAGTAATTTTTTTTTCCATTATATTCTCCATTCACTAGTATTGTTCATTTTCGGGCAAAAAAGTTGTTGTGAAATAAATAAGTATTGTTGCTCACGGATTTATTCTTGTATTTATCATTGATTTGCATGTTCGTCGATAAATCTCAGGTCATTAATAAGGCAAATGTATTTATGTTGCAAAGAACATGTTCATTCTATAACTCAATTATCTCACAATGAAATTGGTGTTTAAAAATGCGCTCAAATCATTGGGTACATTTTTATATGCAACTTAATATTGCTCGAGATTTTGTGACAAAATATTTGTTACTTATACTGGTTACCACCAGTTGGAATCAAGTATTTTCGTGTGTACATTCTTTGTGCTGAAGGGGGTTTCGAATATTAGAAGCCAGCATCAGATACCTCATCGCAATACTGGCGTCGAGACACCTGTTAGCATTGATCTCCTGATTGTGATGCTCTCTTTTACGAGGGTCGTTATTATTCACATATCCGAACTGGGAAAAAAAAGGAAATATTAGATAGGAGAAGAACTAGCAGCACAAATACCGACAAGACACTTTACAACAAACACAAAATCCTACAAAGAATACAAGAATCGCTATTCTTAGCCCCCGTTACCAAAATGGAAATACACAAATATATACAGGAATTCAACCCAGCAGCAGCTACAGGACCAGATGGAATACCAACCAGCATCCTGAGAAGCCTCGATAATAGTATAACAGGCCCGTTACAATATATGTATATGCAACATCAGCTTAGAACAAGGTATTTTTCCAGAAGCATATAAAACCACAAACATTACCCCTACATATAAAGCTGGAAACGGAGAACAACCAAAAAATTACTGACCTATATCAGTAACTAACAACATGGCCAAAATTCTCGAAAAGGTTGTTAAAAACAGACTACAGAAATATATGAAAAAACACTAGATTCCCTCACCCAATCAATACGGATTCCAACCAAGGAAAAGCACACAAGATGCCATTCACAGACTGATAACACTCATACAGAGTAACACTGATAAAGGCGAAAAAGTGATGGCAACTTACCTGGACCTCGCTAAAGCCAACGACACAATACGGCACGAACAACTGGTTAACAAACTCGAAACTATTAGAATACAAGAAACAGCACAACAATGGTTCCGAAGCTACCTTACAGTGAGAACACAACGAACGAAAATTGGAAGCACATGCAACCAAAAAGCGACGATACACTGTGGAATCCTACAAGGAACTATACTCTCAGCATTACTTTTTAATATCTACGCCAATGACATCATATCTCTAAGCCTTGACTCGACAATAATTGCCCATGCAGACGACACAGTACTAGTAACAATTACAAACACATGGGAAGAAACCTACGAGATAGCAGCAATGGACCTGAAGACAATACATAACCACCTAGAATACCACTGGCTAACGCTGAACACTAAAAAAACAACATACACAACGTACAAAGCAACCTCAAACGAAAAACTCCAAATACAAAGTATACACATGAAAATACATAGATGTCAGCGTGCCAGAGAACGGTACCAATGTGACGATTCATCCAAAAACAAAATACAAAAATATTCGGGAATAATAATAGATGAACAACTGAAATGGAAAGAACACATTGAACTAACTGTGAAAAAACTAAGGAAACTCATGCACCCTCTCTACAACCTAAGTCAAATCGTCGAAACACAGCCGATGAAAGCAGTATACTTCGCTTTAGCGCATTCGATTATTTAATACGGGATCACAGCATGGGACAGCGCCTACCAAAAAACAATAAATCCATTCCACCAAACGCAGAAATCAACCATCAAAATTGTGCTACAGAAACCAAGAAACTACCCTACAGAACAACTATACAAAGAAAGTCAAATCCTTGACCCAAGACAGCAATATCTGAGGAACATCATTATCAGTCTCCATAAAAGCCCGATTGAAATAGCACTGCGACAACAACGGCATTCATACGACACCAGAGCAAAACACCTGGGAAAACTTGAAATCAGGAAATGCACACCAAACATGGACAACAAATGGAGGAGTACATTGCAAACAAAGCATGCAAAAGACTACCTTCAACAACGAAAAAAATTACGGTGTATTCCTTCAAGAAAACAATCACATCATGGATACTACAGACAAGCAGAACACTGTACGAAGAGTTGACTAACACAAGTATATAGGCTACATATAACAAGAAACACTTGAACAATAACATGGTTTATCAAATCTAGCAAATGTGACATACAGTAGAATGTAGATACACATCACACACCACGCCTTGGACAATACACAATTGAACGTACAAACACCCTACAACCCTGCGCATGACAGGGACAAATCACACTAAAATACAGATGTAAATATACGAACCTAGATGAGGGTATAAAAATAAACTAAACTAAACTAAACTATACTAATAGCTTAATTTCTGCCAAAAAAATTTTTTTTCTACTTATTATACCACATGTTAAAACAGCTGAATGTCATGTAATATTTCAATTGCCAAAAGGGGGATGCTGATAATCACGTTTAAAAGGTTTCTCATCAGTGTTAATGCCTGGTCGAGTGAGACATTACTTCGCATTTCTTCTCAGTGCCCTCTTTAAGTAACACGACGCTTTATTAAGGAAATTGTATCAAGATCTATCCCGAATTGTCTAATAGTTGTGGACATAATGCAATATGCTCTGCATATCAACAGTATGCTAGGAAATTTATAGCAATGTTGCTTCAGTCTATGGTGATGCTGGGACATGTTCTACTGGCAAAATATTTCATGCTGGTCATTTTGCAGCAAACAATTAAATGTTTAAACATTCAATATTTCTACTAAAACTATTAGCGAAAAAAAAAATACCATAAGATATACAAAGCAACTGGTTTAAGCTCGTTTTATACTAAGTTTAAATTAACTTAAAGCAGATGCAAGCTCTTGATGGATGCGGACTTTCAAAAATGTATCGATAGTACAGAGGCTTGTATCGAATCTATTATTAGTGGTTTTTGGAAGTATGTGAACAACAATGGGGGTGCTAATGACGTGCCAGGCTGTATGCACTTGTTTGACCGTGAGGCTGAGAAAGGGATTGACAAAGCTAAGTAGTTCGCAGAACATTTTTTCAGTGTGTATGATGTCAATATTACTCCCTGGTCTTATCCTAAATTTCTTTTAAGCAACAACCTATGCATGTTTGGCCTGCAGCTTAACTTTGTTGAAGTTAAACGCTGCATCGAGAACATTAAACCCAATTCTAGTGTTGGCCCTGATGGGATACATCCCTTCATTCCATCAATGACGAGATATTCCAGACTAGTTGAAAAGCGGACTTTTTATCTCACCTTTATAAATCTGGTGATAAGAAGAATTTCGGCAATTACTGTCCCATTTCTAAACTGAACTTATTGGCTGAGGTATTCAGCGCAACAGTGGAGTCCAAACTCTCTCTATACCTAAGGACTCATGTCGTTCCTCGTCAACATAACTGTATACTCCAATCATATCGTAAAGGAATTAATTGAAAGAAGTCAGACAGATTCTGTCTGTACCGACATGGTTAAAGCCTTTGACAAGATAAACCACAAGTTGAAGCTCAGTAAGCTCAACATTTATAGCACTGGAGGCTCTTTGCTGCATTGGATTGGGTCATACCTTACTAACAGGTCTCAAGAAGTCCAACTTGAAGGTTCCCTAATAAGTGAAATTCGTGTGCTATCACATGAACCCCAGGTGTCTCATCTAGGGCTACTATTATTTTTTACTTTTATTAATGATATTGGCCATGAGATATATCACTCTAATTTCTTACTGTTCAGTGACAACCTCAAAATTAATGAAACTATCAATTCTCAATTCGATACTTTCTAACACCAGAATGATATTAGCAGCATCTCTCGATGGTCCCGGGATAATGCGCTTAGATTCAATCTTAAAAAGTGCTCGGTCATATCTTTTTCCAAGCTAGACGGGGTTAATGTAGATTATTTACTTAATGACATATTATTGACCTGTGTTAGTGTTGTTAAAGATCTTGAGGTACGTTGTGATGGTTGCCTTAATTTTGGCACCGACGTGCAAAATCTTAGGGATAAGGGTCTACAGAAGCTTTACTTTGTTGCAATGAAATCAAAGGATTTCAAGTGAACTAACCCTAGTTTGTCTTACGTTCACCTATGCGTTGAATATCTGGACACTGTATTTCGGCAAGTATAATGTTCTGTTTGAGCAGGTACACCGTAAGTTGTTGAGGCACCTAGCCTATAGACTGGGGAGACCTACGATCCTTTTTAACCATCATTATGAGGAGATAACTAGGGCAGTCAATATCTGTATGCTTGAATCCTACTCATGTTACACCGATGCTATTTTGTTTTTTTGAAATCTTGATTGTGTTGAACTGATTGGTAACTTCAACTTCTACATTTCACGTAGACTTTTCAGTGGGAATTACGACCAGTTCTGGGCTGCGACTTAGCCTGGGGACTTTAGCTGTAGGTCAGTGATGGAGAAACTTAGTGTGTTGTCAAACAGAAACTGTGAATGGCTTGAACTATTCGGCTGCACCATTTCATCCTTTAAAACTATTTGCAAGCACAAACTGCTGGATTTTGGCTGATTTTACTATTTTTAATTAGCATAATATGTTCTTATTACCATTCAGAGTTTGCTTCTATATAGTTATAATAATGTGAAGTATGAAATGGAGATTGTCGTGTGTATTGTGTTGCTCTACATAGTCATGAGAAATGTTAAATGGAGATTCTCATGTATGCTGTTTTATTGCAAATAGAATTCCCGTAGATAAATAAATTAGTAAAAATATTTAATCATGAGTGAAAAATTGAAGGAGTTTTACCTACACATACCCAGAGGTTTTCTTGGAAGAACCTGCTCATTGCACACGCGATTGAACTTGCTTACTGTAAAACTACAACCATAACCTCTCACTTATTAAGAATGACCCAGTCATAGCGCCAGCATGATCCACTAAGCAGTAATCGTTCTGCCTACCATGCTAGTAAAATTTTTACAATGTCGATGAAAACTAAACAAGTTGCAATTGTCCAGCAGGTCCTTGCAAGGGAACCTCTCGGTGTAAGTGGTAGGTGACTGATCTTACAGGCATGGGACTAGTGGCATGAATACTCCCACCGCTGGCGCTCCTTTGATGTTCCTTGAGAAGTTGAAGCGACCTCAAAACAATTGCCGATCTAACAGATGCATAAATTTGTCCGTGTTTTCTGTAACCTCTTTCTTCAAGCCAGTTTGCTATTTTGATTAAATCGTCAAGGACCTCTTCTGGTAACTGGCACAATGATTGGTATGCTTCTTCACCACTACTAGCATCTTCATCTGATGTTATTAAATCGAGTAAAGCGATGGGCAGCACTGGTTTGCTCTGCCGTGCTAGAATATCTTTGAACTCGGCATATAGGGATTCCGAACCAAGTGTAAACATCGTCGAAACGTTCTCCAATTCAACAGAACTGGGATTATTTTTTTGAAAATATCGCTGTGCATTATGTAACCGGTTCATGGCATCAAGGAAGGCATCCAAACCACTGGAACTTGCAGGTCCACTGCGTATTGCCAATTCAACCTCTTGGCAAACCCCATAATAACCAATAGCATGGTCCAGTATTGATAAAGTTTTTTCTATGTCTGAAATAGAATGTATGAGTGAGAATGATTACTCAAAATCCTACGTTTATCTTGCGGCTACATTTTATTCTATGATTATAAAACTGATGCTTGTTTCGGATTTTTGATTGCTTATTTAACTTAAGAGCTAATTTGATGTACCGCAATAACTTTAGAGAAGTTGAGTCTGAAAAGTATGTATATTTAGCTTTGTTGAAGTTTGCCTAATTTAAGGCAGCTACATTGTTGTGAGTAGCAATTTTTCCTAAAAATCCTAGTTATAGTAGTTGCACACAAATAACACATCATGAATCTGGGCACCTCGGTCAGTGGATTCATCATTTTTATTATCTGCCATTGATTTAAATAGCCACTAGTTGACGTGGTATATACTAGAGGAAATATAGTGTATCGACAACCTATACATATTGCCTATATGTAGATCAAAGGGGAATTTCTTATTCAGAGACGATCTTTTCTCTTCATGGACAGTTTTATAGTAACTTGTCCCATATTTAGGATCTTGACGAATTTTTTTAAGCATACCCCCCAAATCAATTTGAAATAATTAAAAAACAATTGCCTACTTTTTTCAGATTTTTATCTCAACTCTAACCCGTGCAAACAACAGGGTGGATTTTTTCGTTTAAAATACACGTGTTTCAGACACGTTCTCAGCATATATTTTACTATAAAAGTAATAGCGTTCAAAAAAGTCTGTAACTGGGAAGTTATAGTAGTCATTAGTGCTACTATCTAAGAAAAAATTTATGTCATCATACCATGCAATTATGGTGGAGTTGTAAGTGGCGATACGGAATTTGAATATTCGCGGCCTTATTAGACCACTAAAATGTCATATGAGAGGAGACAGGTGACGCGGCGCCCAGTGGCGTTAATTGCCGATACGGTCACGGTACTCGCCCGGCCAGTGAAAGGGGGAAGATCTTCGGTGACAACGGGATCTCGCTCTCTTTCTCTCTGGGGACGTTAAATAGACCAGTTGGGTGATCATCCATAACAACCTGAGAAGGAGGAAGGGAGGGGAATGTGGACTGTATACCTTCGGCATATCCCAATCGATTCGACCACATGACGAGTCCAAAAATTTAATTCTCCGCCAACTCACCACCCGAGAGTCCCCGGAATTTAAGGGAAAGAGCCAACAATCAACAACGCACGTGAGACGAGACCGAGAAGATTTAATTCATTTATTTTATTAAATGAAAAATTAGACATCGGTTGATTGGATCCATATCCACAAAATTGAATATTCTTTTAGTTTGTACAATCTCTTAGAGTCAAGCAATTTTATATACAATGACAAACATTACTGTCAAATATTAGGTTCAGCGATGGATTCGCTTATCTGCCCCAGTCTCATCAATATTGTTTTAGAATATCTTGAACAAAAAGTGATCGATCAACTACCTTTTAGTCTTCCTTTTTATTACAGATGCGTGGATGACATTATTACTTGTATACATAGAGAGTAGATATAATTCCTGCTAGACAAATTTAACAATTTCCACTCTTGAACACAATTCACTTGTGAAATCGAAGAATCAGCTTCCTCAACACTATGGTCATTAGCGTAAGCAATATTGTTAATCTAGATTAGTACAGAAAAATTACTTGCTGTGGGTGATATCTAAATTTTAATTCTCGATATTCAATGTTATACAAAACGTCTGTAGCTATAGGTTCATACGATCTGTGTATTTAAATTTCGGATCCTCTCTTTAGAATAAAGAAATTCAAAATAGTAGGTGGCACACTTATGTGGAGAAGCGGCCAACCGTAACACCACAAATTTGTACTAGACTTTGCAGGATAAAAGAGTAATAAAAATAAACGAACACGTATCTTAGCTTATTCGTAAACATTCGACCTTTTCCAAGAAACAATTAAAGATTTGACGCTGCTTCATGAGTCCTCTCGTCCGCATAGCATCGTGCTCAAGCAGATCGGTAGCGCAATTTGCTAGCATTACGGCTTCGAGTTTTTGCGCCTCGTGTTCACGTCCCGGCCAATTCTTTTATTTCATTTCTTCTTCTAAGTATGCTTCACAAATGTTCCTTATTGTATTCATAAATACGAGAGTGCTATATTTCAATTACAATTCATTATTCCGAAGCAATTGTCTGTTATTCCGAAATGGTCGTTGAAAGTAATTCCTCTAAAGTGTATTCCACTATGTCAACCTTGTAACGTATACTGCTACCGAAAAGTTAAAAATTATATCCTTCGACTGCAGAACTGCTCTTTTCTTACTACACAGCAAAGGGATATCACAACTAGATATGACACGAGAAGAATACACGCTTTGATTCGTAATCAATTGCAGGCGCCACCATATAAGAAAATGATTCGGTATGCATGGTTTGCCGCACAATTAACATCAGATCACGAAATTTTTAGCAGCGTCAATGACACTGCGTTTCCAGACAATATTTACACTGAGAAATTTGACTGAGGTAAAAGTGCCATCGAGCGTTGCTCGTGGTGTATAGAATTTTTATGTTCTGAATGTTTTTATGACAGATATCACCCTGAGGAATGCACCGGATGCTTTTGAGGTGTAATATTGTAACGATAAACACAATAATTAAGCTACTGGCTATTATACATTTGTGATTTCCAATTATTTTTACAACCTAATACCTTGCAGTATATTTCGGAATAACGGACAATTGCTTTTGAATGATGAATTGGAATTCCAATATAGCGCCCTTTTATTTATCAATAAAACAAGAAACATTCGTCAAACATTCTTTGGCGAAGATATGAAAAAAAAAAAAATTGGTCAGGACTCAAACACGAGGCGGAAAAACTTAAAGCCGTAATGCTAACCACTGAGACACTATTCCAGTTGACAGCACGTGCAAGCGAACTCATGAAGCAGCATCAAAACTTCAACCGTTAGTTTCTCAGAAATGATCGAGAGTTTACGGATAAGCCAAAACACATCTCCATTTATTTTTATTACTCTTTCATTCTGCGAATTCGCGTGCAAATCAATGGGTTACAGTTGGCGGTCTCTCCTCGTTCAAACTAATGGTTATACTCTATCCTCAATTAAAACCAAAAAAAGATAGAAAACATAAATTTTATAATAGCACTGAAAAAGAAGCCAATTACAATGAACATCAAAAATATGACGTCCATTCCTTATGTACCAGATTTGACACACAAAATTTTTAAACTCTTTGCACAAGAAGGTATTAACATCGCATACAAAATCTCTAATGACTCAAAGAGCCTTTTCTCTAAATTAAAATCAGAAACTTCGATTGTGGATCAAATCAACACCATATACAAAATAGATTGCAATAATTGCTTTTAAAGATGTATTGGGCAATCGTCACAACACCTAAAAAATGAAATCTCAGGTCACAAGTCTAATATCGAATCACGTGATCCCGATAAATGCGCTCTAGCTCATCACAGTTTACTAAAGGCCATATTTTGGATTTTGACAACGCTAAAATTATTTTAACATGTGAACGAAATTGGTACAAGAGAATTTTGTAAGAAATTATTTATATTTCTAAAAGCATTATTATTACACTTTTTCGCTCAAACATTAAGAAACGTTCTTGTTTATAAAGTTTTTGATAATAAACAAGAAATCGAAGATTCCTAAAATAATCTTTTTTGTGGAAAAGTAAATGAAAGAATGAAAGCATAAAGATGAATCAAAAGTTAGGAAAAAAAATCTACAGTAGCACTATTCGCGTCAATAATGGTGCACACAAATGGGACCACATCTCTACTATGGAATACAATGGCATCAGGACAAATTCGAATAATACAAGAAATCAACATCGTAAGGAAAGGTTTTACGATGAGTACGAAGTGCCTCTAATGGTTTAGGGCTTCTTTTGTTCAACATGGAAACCTGTGGAGATGGCGTAAGGTAAGGGTACACTCAACTCTTCAGGTAGATGACGTAATAGTGTTAGAGGGGCGGTAAAGCCTGCCCAAGAGCCTCTCCAAAGTTGCCTACTTTGGGGTCTGCTTGGATTTTTTTAAAACAAGAGTCGAATGATACTTTAGCATACCCTAATACTCAGGAAAAACTTCTATCCTACGTGTACGAATGCTGCCAGAGATATGGGGGAACCAAGTTGTCAAATTTCTTTATACTTGGTAACACAGCCCCAGAATCAAAAATAAAAAATTTCAGATTTGAAAGAGCGACCATGACATTTTCATATATTTTTTGTCGCACAGTCCAAATGTGATGTCAAAAATACATAAAAGAAAGTATTTCTTGATTGAAAAGTACCTTAAAGCTTTATTTTTATGAGCAATTAGTATAGTATTTATACTTCTTACATAATAAAGCGTCGGAATGTGTGTATGAAGAAAAAAAAATTGTCATATTTATCAACTCTTATTACTTGCTTTTAGAATCCAACTATCTTATATGTTATACCATTGGATTCGTTCGTACAAAAATATATTTGTGTACAAATGTTATAACAGATATTTGTGCACATAAGACTTGTGCATTACAGCTTTACTGTAACGTGGTTATTTTAAAATTTTTAGAAATTTTTCAGGATCAGATGAGCAAGCAAAATGGCCCAATAACATTGGAATCAGATCGAACCTACGATGGTTCAAGCATTTTGAATGTATTAATTGTCAAACTTTTTCTTGGTTTAATATCTTAGCTTGTATTATTCGAATTTGTTCAGAATCATCTTCACTATCAGCAAAGTTGATTCTTAGCTTCGTTGTGTTATTGGTCGTATTCATCGTGAATCACACCAATGACATTGCTGGATACTTTCAAACATTATTTTACACTTCACTGATCATTTACTTCATGTATCATGGTTTCGTTAATCCTTAAGGTTGGACATATTATACTAAGCCTCCATTTGAATTAATTGAAAAATGATTCGAATTGATTATGTGCCTGGAATTCCAATCAATTAAGTTCGATTGAAAACCAGTGTTGCCACTTTCTGGGATTCGATGATGAATGTTTTTTAACCGTAAATGCTACCTGGATAACTATTTGAAAGTATGATGTGTTAAAATTATGCCTAGGAGTATCATTGATATATGATTGTGACCTATAAACACTTCGATCAAGTTTGATCAATCGTAACTGCTGGTACAAGACAGATTAAAAGACGGAAAAATGCAGTGAAACGGAATATAGAAGAAAGAGTTACAAGCTTTGTAGTTTAAGCAGTATCAATCAATCAAACTTGCTCGACGTGAACTTTATGACGAACAAATGCTAAATCCAATAATTAACAGTAAGTTTACAGTTTCGTTCTGTCAAGCAGGTAATAACAAATTTCTATCTAATCCTAAGAAATTATCATCGGAAACGTAATATTTGCAATTATTTCATTTTTCGAGCGAGGGTGATTGATCTGAACTTCAGGTACATTGTAGTTGGGATTTTGTTGAATCAAAGAACTCACCGCCGAGCACTTACAGTAAAAAGAATCCCTAAGCTAATATATTACTCTTTGAGCGTAAAATTGTTTTGTAAGATTTACCATGCTGTTGATGTTGAAGATTTCCAGTCTCCGTATAGACTGGTAAAATGGTACGTTGGAGCGTAGCAAGGCGCTGCTCCAAGGATGACAAAATTCCAACAATACCGCCAGTAACACGTTTACTGTGATCAATCTCCGCCTTCAATGCAGCCAAGCCAGTAGCCTCGGCTTCTAATTTGCATTCGATTTCAAACCTGTGTTCCGACGTGTCGAGCATGATTTGAAATGTAAAGAATAAATAGTTGTCACAAACCCAATTGACAATCTTCCGTGGACGCTGGTGGACAATAAAAAATTTGGAACCCAAAGTGTTCGTCGCGTACACTTGACACTCCTTATTTTTCCGTTTGATTATTCTTCCGGAGAGGACGTGCCAGTTGCCACCAGTTTGCCACTGAAGTAGGGGTATATCTCTATTTCAGTGGGATTTGCCAACACTTGACACTGTTCGACATGACGTCAGAGCGGTAGTTCCCGCAAATTTCAGAAGTTAGCCAGTGGAATTCGTTATCGAAAATATAGGTAGACGTATAGTTGGTGGTTTTGGTTCGCCAAATACCGATTAAACATTAAACTGCACTAAGTATCTCAGGTTAATCACTTATTTCAAATAACTGGGATTAATCCCTAAAAGGATATGAATAATCATGACCACTTACGATTTTGGAATGTTGAACTCCGCTGCATTGACTGAAGATATTCCTATAAAGATTGATAGCCTTATGGGACTTTGCGTAATCGAAAATTGACGAGTAAATTCTTTATCAAGCGGCGCTCTCTGCATCCTTTCTTGCACGCGCAACTCAATCCGGCAAGTGGTCGGTATGGGGTGCTTTCCATTTACTGACTCAAATCGAGTTGTGTCGCTATTTCTGGTGTAACCGGCCAATCTGGACAAAGGAATACACCAAAATTAGCGACACAAGTCGACTTGAGTCAGTAAATCACTGATATATATATACACTGGATTGGATTAAGCGTGGTGCGTCACGCCAATTGAACGGTAGCCATTTTGTACAGATTCTTGTCACTTCAGTATATATATATATATATATACGTGATATATGTATGTGTATATAATCGATTGCGATGGAAAATTACAGTAACAATTATTGAGGTAACAATGAGTACCTGCGTTTTTTGCAAAACAAAGCAATCAAAATATTGTGGGCGATCATTTCACAAGTGAGTATACAACGCTGAAGCGTTCTGCAAATGATAACTTGCAGAGGTTATGTCAGCATACGAAGTATTTACTAATTATATTTAACGAGTATTATAACGTACGAATCGTGTCAGTAAAAATTCACAATATTTGAATTATGAACCGATCTTATTATAATTAAAATTGAAAACTCGGGTATTATTGACTCAGGGATTAAATTATAATTCGATATGTAGATTTCCCGTGAAAGATGTGTTGCACCTTCAGCAGTGGTTAAAAAAAATGAAGAGGAAGGACTGGAAGCCAAACCGAAATAGCACATTGTGTTCAGCTCATTTTACAAATGACTGATTTGATAGGACAGGATTCCTGATTACAATGAAAAAGAACGGTGTACCAACTATATTTGACAACCCAAAATCAGAGTGTTCATCTTGTCACCGATTAAGGGTATATGGACGTGGCTATTCATTCTTCAAGTAAGTACCGTTACTCAATGCAACATAACGTGTGAATTAATAAATTTAAACTATGCTTGTTATGTAGGTTCCCATTGGATGAACCTGATATTATGAAGCAGTGGATCGCAAATATAAACATTGGACCGCGGTCTTCATCTAGTGATAGCTTTTTGTGTTCCGACCACTTTGAACCCTCTTGCTTTCAGAAGAAAAGTAAAAATTATATAACTTTACAAAAAGGCAGTATCCCAACGTTATTTGGTAAGATCTGAAACTATTAATCCCTTTTAGATCAGAGAAAACTCAGTGTGCATAAAGACACGTTGATGTGATGCACTATTGCGTCAATGCCGTCGAAGTGGTTAATTACCTATAGATTATAAAGTGCTCTGTTACAAAAAAATCGTGTGTGACACATTTCTGTGTATTTCCACTGTCGTTATTTATTAGTAACTTATCTGTAGGTGAAAACTTGCAGCAGACCGAATTTCAGGATGAATCCGATCGGCCCACCACAGTGAATGTAAACAAATTACATGAGCACCTACACATTTGTACCTGATTTGCATGCTCAGACATGTACATCTTTTTTATTTTCTTTTGATTGTGCTTGTAACTTTTTCTCCATGTGAATGGATTGTGGATTGATACTATTAATTATATTACGTTTGTGGTTTATCGCACGCAACTCTATAAAAATTCCTTAACGTTTGCAAGGAATGTTTTATTCTCCATATTTTTGAATAAAGTTTTTACTCACCCAATTCGATATAATTAAATTCAAAACTTTTTTTACATGTCTTAAGCTCCACTTTGATGATCAATGGATGGTAAATGGATTTCCTAACGGTTGAATTAGTGTTTTACAAATTTCTGAATAATCCGTATGGAATTCAGCCCACCATAGGATAAAGGATAATGGACGGAAACTTCTCAGAATTGAGGACTTCTTTTGAACATAAAGAAAAATCACGCTTAAATACAAGTTTTTCGTCATCTTTTAAAGATCGTCATCATCATCATTCGTCATCATCATTCGTCATCATCATAAAGATCTTTTACATCATATAATTGTAAATAATAATATACCTTCGAAAAAATGATTTGTTCTTCATTTAATGTATCAAACATTATTTTACTCGTCGAAAACTTTTTTGTGTGACGAATATATCGTTAGATCTAAATAGCATATATTACGCAGTTCAAATCTAGCGCGCATTTTGTGACAACTTTCTGTACAAGATGGCGGAAATTAAATTGTTCAATTGGACACACGAGCTTACACGTAGAGTATACGGTAATATCCAATCCAGTGTATATATATATCAGTGCAGTAAATGGAAAGCACCCATGTAGAGGCATCAAGGACTGATGGTACTACCGCTCACCGCGTGTTCCCAGACAATGCGGTGTCGAATATCATTATGGATATGGAACATAGGCATATAAATAGACCGCGGGAGTAACGGAGGTGGCCCGTTTGTGAATGCGAGAGCGCAGTAGAAAGAGAAAGCTGCATGTAGGACCCCTCTATCCTTGTCTAATCGCGCATGCGCGCTCAGCGTTCTTTAAGTAAGAATGAAATAGAAAATGACTGAAGGGATGGATGTTCTTATATATTGTACATGAAACATAAATGAGAAGTTATAATTTGAAAATAGGAATAATACTAATAAAACATTACAATTAAATAATTGAATATTGAATCGTAAAATGCTGATCATCATTTTTATTAGGTAACAAGCATGAATAATGCACACAAGTACGTACTGTATAGTCATATACTGTAATAAAACATTGAATATTATTATACTTGGAACAATACGTGAAAAAAATATTATATTTTCGTAATATATAGAAATATTATTTTACAAGAAATTTATAAGCATATCTTGCACGAATATTCTTTTTGGCTCATTTGACTTTGATTATCAAATACTTATAAATAATTTGCAAATATTTAAACAAATTATTGTCCTTTAAAATTCGTTAGCTTATTGTTCTGCATGCGTATTCTTTGGCTTTGACCTCGTAGAAGTTGACCTCGCAGTATGACGGGGTCCGCGCATGCGCGACTATGCGAAGACAGAGTGGTCGTATATGCAACTTTCTCTTTCTATTCCGCTATCGACTTCTCTGTGACGTCGAACGGTACCTGGTGGAAATATCCAGATGTGAGACACTGGAATCGTTCCCACCGCTACAGCTAGACTTACATCAGTAGTTCGGGTCACCAATTACCGATAAAGTATTGAAATACACCAGGCAACGGGCATTCTGTCGCTCTAATTGAACGAACTGAGGAAGGACTAATTGTTGGATGAAAGATTTAATTAATTCGCTTACCTTTCGAGAATAATCTGGATATGATGACTTGCAGCGTAGATTGGTGAGAGGATTTAACGGAATGACTGATTTTAATATATTTAGATACTTTGATTAACTTGGATTTATTTTATAAGTTTAATATTTCGAGTCACAAACAACGGGGTTACTTAGTGTAAGATCTTAAATTAATACGACAAAATGGAGCTGAAAGCTCGCTGGATGTTCGGGCAGAATAACGTTGTAGGAAACGTTTAAATGCAAAAGGCAAAAGGATTTTACCGCGAGACTGTACCGGAACAAGATGACGAATCTGGTGGTAGAAACCAAGAGGACGATCAGATGATCGGTCGCCGTTTTTATAGGTGTCGATCGTTGCGCAGAACGATCCCCTTCTTTAACTTTTGTCAACTTTTGCGCACCTTCCCCCTTTTTCTAGGAATTAGAATTAGGGCACGATATCTTCGCCGCATGTACGCCTGTGATCTTAGTTCTTTAGCTCTTACTATATTGCAAGCTTTTACATATGGTATAACGCTACGTTGGTGCGGTGGTGTAAGTGTAGGGTCGTTGCGCTTTAATTTTCCATTTTGCGTGGGCTTTGGTGTTGGGGCAGCAAGCCCCCCTTGGCCGCTCAGCTGCCGTACTTCTTCCCCCTGTGGGCGTTAGGATCCGGGCCGATTTTAGCAGCTATTTCCTAATGTGGTAATCGCAGCGCGTATGCGCTAGAGGTGACCCATGTTTCGTGGTGTACGTTAGTGCCGTGTGCATTTTCGGGGTCACGATCCACTGGATTCTAGTCGTAGTTTACTTCTTAGATATTCTCACTATCCTGTTCGTTACAAAGTCTATATATTAAGATTGCCATATCGGTTACTTGTCGTTTTGTTAGTTTTATAGCGTGTAAATATGTAAAATTGCATATGTATTATAATTGATCACTGTCGTTATTCACCTGGAGTAAAAAAGCGATTGTTTATGAGACATAGTTGCTATTTGCTTAACATTATTAGGATCACGCTGCTGCGAATACTCTTGGGTGTTTGTGTTATAACTATCTTAACAGTTTTAGGGTATTTAGTAATTTGATGATTCATAGCTTTAGAGCAGGTTTACATGTGTGCTTTTGTATATAATTCCCTTCTGTAGTTGTTAATTCTCATATTGATATTGTAACGTTCCTGGACGTTATGGAAATAAATATGGATTCGTGATTTGATTATCAAATGAAAATCAAAAGCGTAAATAATTGTTGTGAAAAAGCTTCAATTGCAGGGTACGTGTTTCTGGTTTTAAGTCTGAAACGAGACTATTTTTACAATAATGTTGGTTGACGCAGCAACCTTATTCTTTTGAAAGACATAAGAGGTTTATAAACGTCTTTTATCTATGATGACTACTAGATCATTAAAAGGGGGCAAAACGGGTGATTTCACCCTTTGTAACAATATAAATCGGCTTCGAAGCTACTAGAACTTGTTCTTATGTTTGTTGGTTGCCTATTACTGGGCGTTGCCACGTATGCATCTTTGAGTTTATTGCGAGTTGATTTACCTTCAATCGTTTCGTCGTTAAGTTTCCGAATGTGTTCTCTAGATGGAGCTATGTATGGCTCCGTATTGGAGATCTGCATTGCCTTCAAAACGCTGCGCGTGTTGCCTACTATACGGCGTCACGGAGGAAAGTATGATTCATGCTGGATAATTGGTATTCACGATTTTGATGGTTTTGCAGTCTCTGGTTTTATGGATTATTGCAGCAGTACACCTATCTTTACATTATTTCGGTTAAAAACGTATCCATGGTTTTACAGTCTTTTATACTCCAGGCTATATGGTATAGCGTAAGTCGCTTATAGTAGTGGTTTTCCAACTACGACACAGAGCGATACAGTGTACGCCGTCGGGTGTTCCAACTACTACACGATGTCTCACGGAGTCGCTCTTATCCGAGTCTCAAAAAAGTTGTGTTTAACCGTGCAATGAATGTCAGTGTTGCCAACGCTGTAGTTCTGTAACCAAAAAGAAACTGGAAAAAAGAGAATTTTAACGTTGTCAGCATTAGTCTGCATGATTGCATAAATGTAAAAAGTAATAAAGCCGGTCGTACCGTACAATGATCACACTCTTTAATTTAAAAAAATAATTTGAACGAACGTTTGTTACTTTTATCAATATTATGTACAATTTATAACATGCGTTTTAGTACTCAAACTCGGAGGATACATATCTGTTAAATGCCTAGTTATTTTCCCACTCCGTTCTTGGAACATGCACGCACTCTCCCGTTCAATTTGAACACTACAGCGTTCCAACAACAGCCCAGTAAACAATTTACACGGAACGACACAGAACGACACAGAGTGCGATAGTTGGAAAACCCCTAGTGTAGCTCTCAGCTCAGAATGCACAAATGGCATTGTCGAGTGTTATGTAATAATTGGATATAATGGTGTTAGTTAATTATGGTGTTAATATGATAGTGGTATATAATAACGTATAATAATATTATAGCTCTTTGTAGTGCGAAGGTCTCGTAACATGAGGTTTGTTCGGCTAGCTACACTCTGCACTCGTGAGTGTAAAAAGAACTAGGGTAGTGTACTAGGGATTGCTGGGGAGTGTACGTCGGCTTCTCGAGTGTAGCTAAGATAGCGCGAACGCAATAGTGTAGAAGGTGCAGAAAAGTGGGGACAAGAAAATGGCGCACGTTACATACAGTCGTTTTTTTCCTCGAAACACTTATTGATACAACAAATTAGTATATAAGATAAAGCATTTTGGAATTTGTTAACGAAATCTTTCATACCTTATGTTTTAAGTACACCGTTATCAAATTGAACGTCGTTTTTCAAGTAAAATACTGTACTGCTTTGTTCTGATTTGTAGTGAGGTTATGGGTTTGCTGTCACTCGTGAGTTTTAAGGTATATATCGCATCACAGTTCACTAACGTAGTGGAAAAACCTGTAGCATTCATGCGGCTTGAACCATTTACACTTTTTACACTTCTTACACTTGGTCTAGACATAGTGTAAAAAGTGTACACAAAGTGTATATAATATGCACTGCTTAAGCACGAATGAAAATTGAAAAAACTGAATATACACGTGCACGTTGTATGCAGTGATGGCGGCAACTTGGCGGCATATGTGGTTGCATGTGGTCACATATGATAACTTTATATATTATATAGAGGTAGGCTACTGCCGCGGATTTTAAAACCGACAAGTCACATACATAATGGATTAGAGTTGTAAAATGAATAATAAAAAAAAATGGGTGCGTGTACTTATGTACGCGCGTGAGAAGTT
Source organism: Neodiprion fabricii (assembly GCF_021155785.1). Lineage (NCBI taxonomy): Eukaryota > Metazoa > Arthropoda > Insecta > Hymenoptera > Diprionidae > Neodiprion > Neodiprion fabricii. Next base: position 14,710,745 of record NC_060241.1, on the reverse strand, counting down.
ATACTTCTTTGGCATCATTAAAAAATACACAACATGTCAAAATCTTCCGTCACACAATGATAAAGAAAAGAAGTATGTAATAAAAAACAATAAAACAAATAACGGATGTCTTACTTTATATTTAAATAATCTATTAAATTTTTGTCACGAACTTTTTATTAAATGTTCTATTAAATTTATTTCTTTATTTTGTAAATATCAAAAAACCAATAATAAATATTCAACATTGATAATTTAATAATATTTAGTATTAATTATATTAAATAATGATATTTTAATTTATATCAATAAATAATACATACGGATAACTAACCTCAATTATATTGGAGCACTTGAAAAAGTATTTTAGCACAATTTTTTCACTAATATTCACAAATAGTAAATAATATTAATCCAAATATTCAATTTAAATCACTACTGAATATATTTTATTGCCACATATATAATTCGCACTTGTATGAAAATAAAACACGTGTTGTGACTGTAAAAAATAAAACCATGTGGATAAATATTATAAATAAATATGAAAACAGTGATCAGAGGTGACAAGCGTACCAACATTAGCTTTTTTTCGAGACTTAATGAATTCGGTTGAGTGGGCAACTTCATCCTGTTAATTTTGTGTTACAGTTTTGTGTTACAGTGATGCGCGCGCATCCTGAAATTTCACTCTCATCAGTTTTTCATAACGCGCCTAAAGAAGTATAACTTCAAAAATTAATACATTGACCATAAAATTTCATTTTGTAATAAGAATTTTTTCCAGTAAACAAATAAATTAACTCAATGATTAATAGAAATTTTTCAGATTACAAAAATAAATTCAACGGTTAATGGAAACTTTTTCAAATGAAAAATTATAATAAAATCATAATGTTTAATATGTAACTTTTTCCCATGAAAAAAATTGAAATAAATGTTCGGTGAAATTATAAAATGCTATAATGCCTTGAAAAATTTAATGCTATTTAAAAATGCTCATGCCATGCGGCGCATCTCGAAGTGAAACGTCAAACATTACGTGCATGCCATGTGTTTATCACTCTATACGCGATGAGATCACGGCGTGCGAGTCATGTGTCACGCATTACGCTCGCACTATGTGACTATCACGGCGTGCGGGTTACGTGCGACGCACGATTGTTATCTGGGTGTAACATCCGACCGGAACGTCCGTATGTTTTATCGACTATTATTACTGCATGTTACTTTTATCAACTAACCAAACTCGAAGTACGAGAATCTTGTAACCATAAGAAATTAAAACAACTGTCTAACTATTTGGAATATCCCTAGATGGAAATAACTATGAAATTCACTAGCCAAGGCTTAAAAACCATGTTACGAGATCTTCGTACTACAGAGAACTATAATACTATTATGCGTTATTATATATCATATTAACACTATAATTAACTAACACAATTATACCCAATTATTATATAGCACTCAACAATGCCATTTGTGCATTCGGAGCTGAGAGCTATACTATAAGCAACATACGCTTTACTATATAGCCTGGAGTATAGAAGACTGTAAAACCATAGATAAATGCATAACCGATATAATGTAAAGATAGCACTGCTGCAATAACCCACAAAACCAGAGACTGCAAAACCATCAAACCGTGAATGCTAATTACCCAGCATGAACTATACCTTCTTCCGCAACGCCGTATTGTAGACAACACGCGCTACGTTTTGAAGGCAATGCAGATCTCCAATGTGGAACCATACAGAGCCTTACCTAGAGAATACATTAGGAAACTTACCGACGAAACGAAAACATTCTAGAAGCTTCCAAGCCGATTTATATCAATATAAGAATTAACAACTACAGAAGGGAATTATATACAAAAGCACACATGTAAACCTGCTCTAAAGCTATGAATCATCAAATTACTAAATACTCTAAATCTGTTAAGATAATTATAACACAAACAACTAAGGATATTCGTAGCAGCGCGATTCTAATAATGTTAAACAAATAACAAACTATGTTCATAAACAATTGCTATTGTACTCCAGGTTAACAACGACAGTAGTCGACTATAATACATATGTAATTCTATATAGATAGACGCTATAAAACTAACAAACGACAGGTAACCAGAATGAAATATGGGCTTTGTAACGAACAAGATAGCAAAAACATTAAGAAGTAAACAGGAAGAAGTTAAGTGGCTGAGGGGCACCAGAAAGGGGGCTGGCGCCACAAAAGGGGCTGGCGCCACAAAGGGGGCTGGCGCCACAACGAAAAGCTCACGCAATTCGGAGAACTACGGAACAAGTCCACGCACCTACACCACCGCACCAAGCAGCGATATACCATACGTAAAAACCTACGATACAGTAATAGCTAAAGAACTAAGATAACAGGCGTGTATACGCGAGGATGTCGTGACCTAATTAGTTCCTAGAAAAAGAGGGGAGGTGCGCAAAGGTGACCAAAAAACTAGAGAGGGGGATCGTTCTGCGCAACGATCGACCCCTATAAAAAGGGCGACCGATCACTCGATCGCTCTCTTGTTTTCTACCTCCAGATTCGTCATACAGTTCCGGTACAGTCTCGCGGTAAAATACTTTAGCCTTTTGCATTAAAACTTTCATACAACGTTACTCTGCCCAAAAGTTCAGCGAGCTTCAACTCCATTTTTGTCATACTAAGTTTAAGATCTTACACTGTGTAACTCTGCGTTTGTGACTTTTAAATATCAAAACTTATAAAATAAACCAAACTCAGTCAAAATATCCAAAAATATTAAAGTCAGTTATTCTGCTAAAACCTCTCACCAATCTACAAGTCATCGCATCCAGAATATTCTCAAAAAGGTAAGCCAAATTAAATCTTTTATCCAACAATTTCTCCCTCTTCGGTTCGTTCGACTAGAGCGACAGAATGCCCGTTGTCCGGTGTATTTCAATACTTAATCGGTAATTGGTGACCCAAACTACTGATGTGAGTCTAGCTGTAGCTGCGTGTGAATGTTTCCGGTGTCTAACATCTGGAGATTTCCACTAGGTACCGTTCCGACGTCACATGGGTAACGAAAGTCTAGAGACATTTGTAAAACGAGCAGCGTCATTCGACGTCACGTCCGCTAAAACGAACGCGCAAGTGTACACTCCCCACGAAAGTGTAGAAAGTGTATCTAGCACGAACAAACCTATGGTTTTGAAGCTTTGGTTAGTGAATGTCATAGTTGTTTCCATCTAGGGATATTCCAAATAGTTAGACAGTTGTTTTAATACCTTACGGTTATAAGATTTTCGTACTTCGAGTTTGGTTAGTTGATAAAAGTGACATGCAGTAATAATAGTCGATAAAACATACGGACGTTCGGGTCGGATGTTACACCTTGTTCCTCATTTCACGTTTCATAGACTTTCCTCGACAGAACAAAGAGCCTTATTGGCCTCCTTCTTTCAAGGCAGGTCTCGAGTTGCCTTGAGGAAACCTTCGGCACTGCGATTGGCTGCATCGTTTCATATAGCCAATGCTTGCGTCTATGCACTTATGACCCGTATGACGCAGAGATCACAGCCAGTCCACCTCTTTGAGGTTATACACTCTCATCAACCGATGCAATTTGACAATGAGAGCCAAGCGGTTTAAGTTAGATTTAAATATAGCCGAGTGGCGCTTCGATCAGCAATTTTACCACCATAAGTGTGGCATATTTATATGTTGATATAATAATCAATATACACAGGAAATAAGATTAAATGTAGTAAGTTTATTTATAAGTATAATTATAAGGATACAAATGATATATACCAGTGAGTACAATAGGAAGCGGGGAAGCCGGCATGGCATTCACACGAGCGCCCAAGACCGAGTGCTTGGCCCGCGCACCGTAGTCACACGCAGAGTATAATCACACATACCAACATGCGTGCATACTCGCGCACACACGCGTACGCACAATAGCAATCACATATCCCTAAATATGTCTTCTTTCTGGAAGGGAGAGCTAAGTTGCGACTATAAAACAAGGACGCCTCGGAGATTCAAGGAAGCCTTCATCAAGGCCTCCTTCATCCTTGAGATAAGGAGAGACTATGAATACGGGTATAAATGGTAAGCATCCATTGTCATAAGAAACTTTTGGCGCATTCTCACTAATTTTTTTGCCCACGCGTGTCTTGAACTGTCCAATCTACGGACCTTGTCCTATACTAACGACAGCAGCGCCACCACAGCCGATATATCTTTTTTGTTGCTTTCAGGGTCCACATCTACAGTACAGCGTTTGGGCTCCTTGAATCTAGGCTACATGAGCATGTCGATCGGATGTTACACGATATTAGCTCTCCAATCTGTCAACAATCTTTTATCTCTTTTGCGCTGCCATGTTCGTGGGTAGATTTGCCTCTGTCCTAGGGAGTTTTTAGCGCTTCAATGTAATTTCGGAACGCACCCTAGGATTGTGGTGCGCGAGAGAGGATAGTTTTAAAAGGGATAGCTATATTCCAGGTGCTTCAGGCACACCATGCAATCCTTCCACCGTGGTGCATGTCAAGTTAATCGTTATCTTTTCTAACCTGTCGTAACCTCACGAGTTGAGACACAGTCGTGCATACTGTAGATGAAGGAAAAATAAATCGAAATGTGGCTCGTATTCTCGTCGTCGTAACCACAGCATCGAAAGTACGAAACGTTGAATACCTGTATTCGTTGATTCCGTTATCCATTAAAAGGGAAGAAAAGGAGATGAAATCGTTCGTTTTAGTCAGACTAACGGAGATGATTACCGCCAATGTACTATCGTGATTTAGTATTTTATTTACTGTGTTGTGGTGGGGTACGCTTTCACGAAATTTGAGTTGCTGCGATCAGCTGTGCTACGAATATGGCTTCATCGAACAGGGGTATACAAATTGGCTCTGCCTGGTTTCAAAAAAAAATCAACCTCAGACCACAACATCGAGGAGTCCACTTGGTCACTGAAGAAATATTACGACAGATTCCAGAGCTTTGTCAATTTTCTGTAGGCCTGTGCCATATACAAAGTAGGTATCTTGTCTCTTATAAAGGCAACTTTGCATTCAAATTAGATGCATGAACAAGCAAATTTGATATTCTCGCCTCAGAGTTAGAGTAAATACCATCGGACTTCACTCGTTTGGATGTAAACTTTATGGGTATTTAGTTCTTTCTACCTTTTGCCCATGAAGCTCAGTATATGCAATAAACAGGATAACAGCTTTTGTGTTGCCTACCTACTCGTTAGGACAGAGTATACTCATTTTTCACAACTGTTTATCAATGAAGAAATTTTTGCTCAACAAGTTCAAGGCTTATCTTTTAAGCCTATCATATTTGACAGTTCGATTGCAATATGATATTTTACTTAATTCTGTGTTCTAGTTCTTCATACGTCCGCCAGTTTGGCATTGAACGAAAGTTGGGATCCAGACGTGAGAGATGACATGGAAATGATGCTCAACAAAATCGTTCCAGAAGGAATGCCTTACAGACATAGCTGTGAAGGTCCAGATGATATGGTATGTAGTTTTTAATTCATCTGAGGTGGTTATATCTAAGTTTCATATTATCCATACATGAAACGTTTTTCAAGTCAACTCTTACAGTCTTACAAAAAACTTTTTCAGGTCTCTCTCAAACTTGGCTTGATGGAAGCCTTGTTGATTTTAGCTTTAGGCACCAAGCTCTTTTTCTCTGTTGCAAAGGGGTTCTTTCAATATAGTAATTGTGAAATTTTCAAGTAAGTTCTCTTATCATGTATCCAATTAGCCTTAATCTGAGTGCTTTAAAGAGTTCTTTACTGATATTACATGAGAAATGGGAATTTTTTCGTAAATCCTTGGATTCAACCTTAATTTATTATTTGTTACAACTACGATTTTCCTTTTATTGCGGAGTTTTTGATCACATCGCAATCACATTTGAAGAAAAGGTAATTTTGCAGTTCTTAATTCAAAATAGATGATTTTTGCGAAATTGAGTATTATTTCAGCTAACCCGTGTTATTAGGCATTCAATCACATTACCACACATCACAATTTAGTATATTAATCTTGGTTTCATTTCATGCATTTCATGATGCTTTGATTATAACTGATTATAACTGAAAATTTATAGTTCTCGAAAGTAACACATTCAATTTTTATGCTTCCTCTACAGTAATATCATGGTATTATCAATTTCTAATAGATATAGGAAGTCATGTTTTTGATAAGATTGAAGTACAAAATGGTTGCGAAAATCACTATTTTCAAAACAAATTGCTAATTCACATAGTTCCAATTTGAAATTTGTCCGAAATGCAGGAAACTGTTACAGATTTAATAAAGCAAAACTTACTCATTTTGTATCTATGGATTGTTGTTTATGATATTAAAATATTAAAATTTGAATAGTATATTTGCGAATGTGATTAAATCCTCAGTGAAGCATATTTGTTCACTTGACTGTTGTATTTCTAAAATATTCTGATCAATTTTTGTTCAGAGTTGTAAAGTTTTAAAAAAATTCAAGTTTATTAACATAACAGTATAAAAAAGTAGTTTGAAAAAGCATCATTACTTCACAATTTGATAAATATCGAAATGCTGAAAATCGTAAATAACCGTCCAAATAAGACATGACAAATTAAAACCTGTTTTTTTGAAGATCATTGTAAACTGAATCACCAATACCATGATACACAAGGGAAAAACGTTTTTGTACTGAAGGTACTCCTTCAGAATTTGATTGAACAATTTATAGAGAAAATTCTCATTGTTGGTGTATAACTCGTGAGAAAATCTTTAAAGAGTAACCAAATGGAAATATTTTTTATGCCGTACGAAATAATTTATGTGAATTGTAAGAGAAGACTATAATATTGAAAGCTGAAAATTTCATACGTGTTAGATTGAAAACCTTTTATAACAAGTGGGAAAGCTTGGTGTACAAGTACAATTTCGTTTAGACTTGAGGGTAAATGGGCGGCAGTATGTGAAGCAAAAGATAGGAAAAATGTGTACCTGTTTACGTGTTAAAACCTGTACCTGTTGTTTGTGCCAATAACAGTGAACACAAATAAAGAAGCATCTCTACCATGTAATAGAAATAATTCTGAACAAAATTGACTAACTCAAACTAAGATATTAAGCTTTTGAGAAACAGCTTGATAATTGGAAGGTTGAAAATATTCAAACTCTGGTGACCTTGATCCGATTGTAATGTTTTAGACTCATGTTGCTCACTGATCAGGGCCTCAAAAATTGTTTGAAAAACATTTAAGAAATTTTATGTTTTAATATAGTTTTAGCGTGCAAATGTAATTGTTGACGAAGATCTTTTGGACTCTAGTTATACACAAATCTATCTTTATCTACTCTGGAGATATATATTTGTAAATTTTGTTCAAATCATATCTGTAGATCAGTTTGGCGAACAAAATAAGCCCAAAAATAAGGGAACCTGATCAAAAACACTAGAGGCTGAGTTTAATCAATGCTCTAATTATAAAATCTTTGCTCAACATGTTGATATCATAGCTTTTGATATTCGAATTTGCTTAAAATGATTTCTGAATAGTAGGAATATTATCCCATCTCTGAGCAACATCATTGGCACAAATAACACTGCTGGTGATTTTTTGAACGAATTTTGCTCTTTTCTTGATTTTTGATTTAGATGGTGTGACCTTTTCCGCCTTTACGCAATCCCTTAAAATTTCTTTTCCATATTCATTGGTAAGTTTTAAAAACATTCTACATCATGATACAAGGCTAGGTAGTTTCGAAGGACCTGGTAAATGCAGTATTGTTAATTGCAATCTTGTGTAGTACAGTAGAGCGTCGATCATTATCTACGTATAAAAAAATAAAAACTCATTAGGACCGGGTATTGTTCGGATATTAAAAAATTCGGATAACCGAAGAGCAATATCAATCGGGGAAAAACCATGTAACGCTCAAAATCCATAGATCATTAGAATATCTAATATATATATTCCGCAAATTTACTCGAATCATTCACCAACCAGAGGACAATTGGAATAATATTGGCCGATCCATTGCAATCGTCTTTCCTCTAAGCCAAACTATCACCTTGTCTAGTCGACATCAATTCTACAATACTAAGTATTAAGTTCATCAGACTTCGTACAAAACCATTCAAGGACATACTCAATATATATATCGCAGATATATCCAAATAGACCAAAAAATTACCAAATAGGATTAGAATAAGGAAGCATGAGAGAGCCGGAAAAAAAGAAAAGTCGACAGTAGATATAGCCAAATCGGCGCAAACAAGACCGAAAAACTGATAGCTATAGCATACCCAGAGCTAAATTTAGCACGCCGATAGAGAGAGGGAGGCCGCCCAAAATGCATATAAACAGAAGTCGGCACAGCAACAGTAGGTACACACTGATTATGCGTTCTGCTTTTGAAGCCCTAATCTGCCAAGCCAAACAATTAGCTGAGGCCTCTCAGCTGATTTGGTCTTACATTTAAATTCTCGTTTCGAATACCTGCATTCAATATTCAACTCTTCATAAAATATTCTCACTAGAGATTTCTAAGATATCTTTTTGCCTAGCGTATCTCTCGCAAATACCAATAACGAATTTATTAATTAGTTATCATTTAACTAACGAATATTAATTATAATCTTTACGATTAATCACGTCAAGTAGTTGGCGCCGATATTACGCTATCTTTATTTATTTTTTTTATATTATATTTATGATTATTTCTATATTTGATTGCTTTCACATTTTATGTTTTATTATTTTTTTATATCGCATTCCTTTAGCGACACTGTTCGTAATAAAACTTTTTCTTTTTTTCTTTTTAATTAACGAGTACTATCATTGATACACACGAGTACATATCACACTCACACACAAACTCAATCATCACATCAGATTATGCTCTGGCATTTAGCGGAGCTAATACAGTTTTACTAGTGCTTCTAGGAGAGCTGAACCTACATACACACCATTGGCGCAGCTGACAATGAGTGTTATTGCAGTGCACAGACGTTTGTCAGTACTCATGCACACTCACAATCATTCATCACTCCAGATTATGCTCTGGTATTTATTGGAGGTAATGCAGTTTCAATAGTGCTCCCAAGGGATCTGAATACACACAATTTCCAATAGACTTAAGAACGATCGGCTGTAATCCCGTTTCAACTGGGGAATGGGTTATATTGACCATCGCTTCAAGGAAGTTGAGGCTCCGACTATACCTGAACGCTACGCATAGTCAGTGCAACCTCGCTAGCGATCTTCGGGAGTTTCACGCTTTCTGTACACACGAGTTTTTGAAACGACGTCCGGCTATCACATTACTGTAATTACATGGTAATTGGTATTGACCAATCGAGTTTGGTAACTCGGTTTAATAAATTATATTAGGGCGTTCAGTGCTGTCAGTGCGACGACACTAGTGGTACATGAGAATTGTGTTAAGTGTACACCGATCAAACACCACGAGAACGACGCTCGGCTATCACACTCTTAAAAGTGCGTGGGAATTGGTATTGACCGATCGAGTTCCGTGTTTCGATTAGTGAATCTCACCCGAGCGCTTGGCTTGGCCAGTGTGACCTTGGTGGTATTTCCCGGAGGATTCTCATACCATCCACACAATCACACAAATAATGCGAATGTGCATCATTGCAAGGACGGGAGTCTAGGCTTTTCTAGAACTTCTTTTCTAGAAGGGTAAACGTTTAGTCTTCACCATCAGCCTGAGGCACCCCGTTATCGACTGCCATAATCGGTGGTCCGTCCTCCCAACTTAGGAACCTAAAAGATTAAAATTAAAGCACTCAAATGTTGAGACGTTTCTAAATTAAAATCCCACAAATTAATCCTGTACGAGAATAGAGAAGAAGATATATGTCCTACCACCTGCGGTTGACGCTAATAACGGGACGTTACAACCATAAGAACATGACATTTGCGCGTAGAAGTTGAATGTCTAGATATTGAACTCGCGAGGAATGTGAATTATGAAATAAAATGTAGGATTCGATGCCAGGGCTCGGTTTTGCACGCATATACGGACGAGTGAAAACTGCCAGCGCAGAGGTAAATGCGAGTGAGCTTATAAGGTGTGCAAATCATAATTGTTCTGATGACCGAAAATTCTGATGAACCAAATCATCAGTCGTACAATAAACGATTCGAATAATTTACATTCCGATAATCGATGTTCTACTATCGAAGGAAAAGCTTCCTAATTTGCATGATGGAGAATCACACTATAGCTGATTGTCTTAAATTAAAGTCAGCCTGTACAATAACGGTAAAAAAAACATAAAAATGTAGCAGAAAGGGTAATAATAATAATAGTCATTTTTAGTCCCGCCATAGCCTTTCGGTTTGTCCTCGTACGCGGATAGCTTGTCCGGGGTGAGGAAGGGATGGGTTGGTGATCGATTTGAATATTATTCACGATTGTTCTAGGTTTGTTCTACATTATTCCAAAAGTTTATATTGACAACTTACAAAATACAATTAAAAAAATGTGCAAAACTGTTTTTCGACCGAGCCCCGCCCGCCCACTTTTGAACAATTGAACTCTTTTTTACTGTTGCGGTTTGTTGTAGTTGTTCTTAACATTGTTCCAAAACGGTCAAGTTACAAGTCCAACAGCAGGGCTGCCAACAGGTGAAAAGTGTTTTTGACTAGCCTCCCACTTTCTTAAAATATAAATTTTTTCAATTGTTCCAGGACGTTTTAGCCGTACTGAATATTGTTCCAAAAGTACAATGTAGTCAGTCGAACCGTGGGCTCTTAAAATGTAAACATGCGTTTTTCGGTTACTTACATTTTCGTAAGTGAACTTTTCAACGTGTTTCAGGCTGCTCTAGTCGTACTGAACATTGTTCCAAAAGCACAATATAGTTAGTCGAAACATGGCCTCGTAAAATTCAAAAACGGGGTTTTCGGTCTCCTACATTTTCACAGTTTTCAAGGTTGTTCTAGTCCTCGATGTAGTGAGTCGAATCATGTAGTCATAAAATCCCAAAATTCATGTTTGAATCTTACGAATCCAAGGTTCAACTCACCGCATCGTGCTTTTGGAATAATGTTCAGAACAACCCAGAACATGTTGAAAAGTTCACTTTCAGAAACGTAAGTGATTGAAAACCCCGTTCCCGAATTGTACGAGTTCAAGGTTCGACACACTACATCGTATATTTGGAACAATGTTGAATACGACTAGAACAACCTAGAACAATCGAAAAAGTTACATTTTCGAAAAGTGCGGGGTTAGTCAAAACTATTTTTTACCTTTTAGTAGCCCCGCCGTTGGACTTACGGGTTGACCGTTCTGCAACATTGTTTAGAATAACTAGTAGAAACCAGAACAGCGAAAAAAAGTTTGATTTTCCAAAAGTGGGGGAGGGGGGTTCTGCCAAAAACGTTTTTTCATTTTTTTTAATTGCATTCTGTAAATCATCAATATAAACTTTTGGAACAATGTAGAACAAACCTAGAACAATTGTGAACAATATTCAAAACATTAATTTGTTGAAAGTGGGAGCCAACTTCATATAAGATTAGTGATCATCATTATGTGTCTGTAGCCGCTTCGGGCTGACGTCCGGCGATCTCTGGTCTACCGTCTGCGTCGCGCGTCAGCCTCCAAGCCCAGGGTCAGCTCCGGGATCCGGCGCATTGCCTTTTGGTCGACGAACATGAAGATGAAGATGTTCATTAGGAACACCTGAATGCTCATAGGGGACAAGGAAAACTGCAGAACAACTTATCCAAGTGTAACTCGATTGAGTTCAAACCTCAACTGACCGATTTTGCGCCTGAGCGACGTGACCCGTGTGATAATTTTTGCAAGTTGTTGCTCAGGTCCTCATCAATATATTGGGGATTTGAACCCTGTTTCTCCCGTTGCGTTACGCATGATGCTACTACTGTCGGTAAACTTGTATTTTCCAGTTTGACAATTGCTTGTATATAGCAGACGAATAGCTTTAAAGTCATTTTGATTCTTCTTCGTTTTTCAACTTCACCGATTTTTTTTATTGGCGGTGTCAGGTTATTTTCTGTCCCCAGGGTGATGATAGTTCAGGAAAACTGGAAATAGTGCATTATTTATATTGATTCATAGAACAGATAAAAATTTTTTCAAGTTTCACTATTGTAGATCCTTACTTTTCTGGTCTTCGACTAACTGAGGCCTCATGTTATACAAGGCTTAGACTTATCACCGCACTCCAAATTACCCATGAGATTGAGTTGGTAACTGTCGCGTAATAAAACATTGGAAAAAATCATTTTTTTACGACTTTTTACGACAGAATAACTGGAAAAGTTGAGTTTGTAAAATATAACCAGCATCTTTTGCTTTATTACTGTTTACTATATTGAACATAATTTTAAAGATGCAAAATACTGATTTTTCTTAACCAAAGTATTATGTGGACCGTTTATGATTTTAATGAATTACATCAAACTGGATTTCAACTATACTCGTACTTTATCGATTTACAATGTAATGGCATGTGCTTCAATGACGTTGCACTCGATTAGCTAGTTAGCTGGTATTCCACATCCACAGTTGCACTACCTATTAGCCAAGTCAAACTGGTATTGGTGTAAGAGTCGGTGCCTCCTAATTGCTTTGCTCTAACATTTAAAGGGCCGGTATATTTTTCTTGAAATTTAATGTTTTTTAGAGACATGATTTATGTAAATAAAAAATCTACACGTCTGGTGAAGTTTCCGAGTTATTTGCTGACTCTTAAAAGAGCCAGACCGACCTTCTAAAGGTTGATAGACTCATTCTCTCCATTTGTCTTTATGTACTTATCACAGTACTCTGTTTATCAAATCCTGTCCAGTCTTGCTAGATCCTTTTACTAGCTTTTTTATTCCATTTTGCAGGTCTACCTCTAGTGTATTCTTTAATTTTTGCACGTCACGCCCAGCTTCGAGAGCTGCAGCGGTATTCAATCACCTACCTCTTACAATGCTCTATTTAATGCTCTTGTCCAGATGGAGATGTTTTTATTTTCGCTGCTTCTACGATCCTCTTTCAAGTAAATATATGGCCATCTTTCTTTGGTTATTTCTATGATGTCTAGCAGGCACATATTACCCTTTTTTCTAACCTGTATTTCTCTTCTGTGTTTCCTGATTTTATCTTCCAGCTATACGCTGGGGTGTTTCTGCCTAGTCTCACTACTAATTTTGTGTACCAATCTCGCGTCATCCTCCTTCTGCCAACTCCATTTTACTCCATAACGGAAGGATATAGTAACTAGCATATTAGGAAGATATATCCAATCTTTGCTCACTTCATTATGTCCCGTGTTATATTTATTAATTTTTGTATCTTTCTGATTGTTTCTGATTGTGAGCAGCAAGCTAGAATCCCAGATATTGGTACTTGTTAACGGCTTTTACTCTTGTCCCTTAAATTTTCACGTATCGCTTAATTTTTTTCTCCTTTTTCTTTTAATGACCACTGCTTTTGTTTGAGTTGTTGAGTTGAACTTCTGATTCATCTTTTTTGTATAATCTCCACTATTTGTGACATTTATTCGAATCCTTCCTCGTCTTCATGAAGCTGAAACTAGCAACCAGAGATAGTAGCAAAATGTGTAAAATTTTTTAGAAATAAAAATATGCAGTTTAGTCTTATCCTCATAATTCTATGAAAGTATTGAGGGTTCAAGGTATTTCATAAAATTTTGATTTTCGAACTACTGTTGGAAGATTTGGGTGGTTGCAAGTGAATAATTATAATCTCACGTTCTTCTATAACTTTTTTATTTCAACCTTTAATAACACTGCACCGCTGCCGTCTCCGGTGAACGTCCAATATTAAGTGACTCACTCGTTCGCGCATTAGCACACATCTAAGAGAGAGTATATTTTACTACTAGGAGCACCATCTATACTCCATGACAGTAACATCAATGAAGTTTGAAAGCTCGCGCTTTACAACAACTATACTACCTTATTCGAGTGAATATTAGACCGTTTGGCTGCTAGCTTTAGCTTCGTCTCGCCTTTTGGTATTCGTGCCACATCATTCACAAATCTTAAGCAAAACATTTTGGATCCCTTCCCGTCACAACGTCTCTTTTATCATCTGCTTGCTTTGATTTTAGGTACCTTTTAAGTAGACTTATCACTTTTCGTCTTCGTTTCTTGGTGTACCGTCTCTGTGTCTCGATTTCATTTTGCACTTTATGGTTGCTTCTTCCACGGGTCTTCATAACTCCCGGATTTCATCATTTACTAGCGTATTTGCCTTTTTATTTGTCCATTGGTCGCTTAGAACTTTGATAAATTCTTCATTTTTTCTACACTCGAGACAGACCTTTTCTATTCCTGTTCTTTTTCATGTGTTTACTTTTTTCCCATTCACCTACCCAGAATGTCTCCCAAAACAGACGCTTAAAATTCACGTAATCACTGCCTGTGCCAACACATACACAACTTTTGATGGACAGAATTTGTAGGTTACACTAGGTTCATTATCAGGTAAAAATTGATGGAAGGGTTTGTTTCAAAACACATTTTCGGTATTTCTTTGCTATTTTTGTTATATTATATTATAATATATGAATATGTAACACATCACATCGGATACCTTGTTAGGTATTAATATTTCGATTGCCCGATGTTTCGATTTTCTTTCATTCTCTTGAATTTCATGAAAAATGTTAAGAGACCTTTTTTGTAGAGCATCAAATTTCCCACAAAAATAATGGTTTGATCTATAAAAATATTGATTTTTCTGGTAATTACAAAAATCAAAAATTCAGACACAAATTTGAAAAAACAAATCAATGTTTAAGGCACGATTACAAGGAAACGGCTCGATCTACGTCAATTTAGTAAAAGAGCTTTTTTGTAGGAAATTTAATTTCCTTCAAAAATATGGATTGATAAAATTTTTCAGATTGATAATTGACGGATTTTGGGTAAAAAAATGCGGTAACTGTTAAAAAATCAATAGCTGTAACGATACACCCCTTAATATTAATATTAAGGGCTCAAACTTTCAGGATAATTTTTATTTGTCGTCATGAAAAATGTTTTACAGTACCATTAAAAAAAAAATTCTTCGTTTTTTTTTTTGGCCCAGTCTACTACTGATAATGTATGTTTCTCTCTATTATGTAATGGCAACAGAAGACTCAATCCCGTGGCTAATAACTAATATCTATCTATCTATGTATGTATGTATGTATTATAGGCTGATGATCCGAACCTCCCTCGCCGGTTATCTTTGTGCCTTTGGCTGGATCATTGTTTCTGTCTTCCTTGGCTATCACATAATCTATAATGGATGACTCTCTGTCCCCTACATAGGAAACACATCCTCCTTTGTGTCCAACTTGCCGTTCATAATCGTCGTTCCAAACATCCGACACCATCAAGTAGCTTCGTGCCTTCGCTAATTACTTCTTCGCTATGTCTTCTCATCATCTTGGCCGATGTTTCTCGTGTTCTCTAATCTTGCATATTCTTAACGTACTTCGATATTCCTGTCTGTCTCTACTATCAGTCTGTTAGTTTGTGTGATTTTCTTGTTGAGAATTTTTCCTCAGTCGATATCGTTTGCCTTAATCCTTGTAGCTCAATTCCCATGCCAAGTTTTCATACTCTTGCAGTATGATCCTTTGATTCCCTTTTCGGACCTATCAGTTGCTCGTCTTTGGCCCTATGTTCACGTTCTTCTCTGTTGGTGCTTTTGGCTCACTACTTAAATTCTTTACTCACTTTGTTAATTACTTATTTCTCAGTCTTGTTCTTCGCCGATGTTAATGGTAGGATAAAAATGGTATCAACTCGTGCTATACGCCATACGACCATATTTATTTGCTTCCTTGCTTTGCTCTGCGGTCTCCTCGTTCAGAAATTTCACCAGTCCGCAGTTTATTGAATTCTCAGAGGCAAAGCTATTTTCCATTCGTTACTTTATTTTGCTAACCAAATCTGGCTTTTTCACTTCTCTCATTTATTCCTTTTGTTAAACCTCTGAATTCTTTATGTTTTTCTCTTGCCTCTTATCTTTCATCTAGATTTGTATATATCCCTTAGATTGTGTTGTTGTTTGAATATTTTAATTTTTGTTTCTCGAGAATCCAGTTTCATCGATATTGTAGTTTTTCCGTTATATATATTCATATCCGTTTCTGTATTTCGATGATTTTGATATTTTTTCATTTACCTGTATTTCCCCTGTAACAAATTTTTAAACTTGAGCGTTCAGGTTGTCTTCTTTGAAGTTTACTCCACTTATCAGAATAGTTCTTCTTCTTTCCTTTCTTTTTTAAATTTCCATCCTTTGTTCCAATTCATCCATTCTTGAGTAAATTTTAGGGTTACCTTCTACGTCAGTTTTTTGCATACGTTCAATTTTCTGCTTCCGATGTTTTTCTGCATTCCTGTCTAGTTCAACTCTCTCCTCAATGACTTTTATTCCTTCCTCCGTTCGGCTTCTCTCTTCTTTTTTTTTTATTTTTTGTTATGAACCCTTTATTTCAATTTGTATTCATTCTATTAGTGTTTTTTTAGCTTATTTACTTCACTTTTTGTTATTTTGTAATTGTTTTAGCGAGTAACAGTAGAGGAGACTCGGGATCTGGTTTGGTACAGGTCGTCACAATAAAAAACTGCGCGCACTAAATTTAGCAAAAAAATTATAACGTGATTTATTGGACACACTATATACAGTTAGCGAATTACCCGATATGTACAATGCCAAGAGCAACACGTGGTAGCGAATGCACCCAAATTCACAATTAGTTTAATAATTGCTTTAAAGCGAATTCTCACACATTAATTATTGTTATCAATAGCCAAATAATTAGAAGAATTAGCGACAAGAAAAGAACACGAGGTGAACTAGAGGTAGCCGTAAGTACAATAATGGCGGAAAACCGTTAGAAATCGAGTCTTCTTCCCCGTGAGGAAGACTAAGCATGTCCCAAAGCTAAGAGCCAATAAGAAAATTTATAGCGAATGACGTCAGAGAATAGCGAAATGCGCAAGCGTCAATGAATTTGAACTAAAAATTCATTGATTGGCTATCGATTGGCGGGTGATCTATGCTGTGCTTAGTGCTGCCTTCTTGCTGCGAGTAAGCCGAACTTCGCTTCGCCCGGGCAATTTGGGTGTTGACTGAACATTCTCCCCCGGGTTGACGGCTGAGACGTCAAGATCTTCAATGGGCAGAACACACAGTTTTGCAATTGGTCGGATCAGTTCCGTGGTAACTGTCTTCAGTGTTACTACGCGGGTATGTCCGTCCTTCCCTGGGTGGATAGCGATTACCCTAGCGAGTGGCCATTTTCTCGGTGGGAACCGCTCGTCTGTGAGGAGCACCAGAGAGCCAACTTTGACGTCGTTGGACGCCCGATGCCATTTGGAGATGCTCTGATGACGTTGAAGCACTTCGTTGCTCCAACGTCTCCAAAACTGTTGCAACAGTTGCTGTAGCAATTTGTACCCAGTTAGCGTCGATTCCGTTGTTGAAGGTAGTGAGGGTTCCGGTACAGCGGTGAGTGGTTCTCCAATGAGAAAGTGACCTGGAGTTAGTGGTTCCAGGTCGGCAGGATCTTCCGAGAGTGGGGCGAGAGGCCGAGAATTTACCACGGCTTCGATCTGTGTCAAAACCGTAGTGAGCTGCTCGTAAGTCATCAGATGCTCTCCGATAGTTCTAGTGAGATGGAATTTGATAGACTTGACGGCAGCTTCCCATTTACCTCCAAAGTGCGGAGCTCCAGGCGGATGGAACTTCCAGGTTGTGCCATCTGTAGCCAGTAAATGTGACAGTTCTCCCAGTGATCTTGATCCTGATGCGAATTCAGCCCTTAGAGTTGCATCTGCACCCACAAAGTTTGTACCACAGTCCGAATATATGGTGTGGCAGATGCCCCGGCGACTTGCGAACCTCCGATACGCTGCGATGAATGCGCCTGTAGAGTAGTCCGTGACAAGTTCCAGATGTATAGCGGAAGTCGTGAAGCACACGAAAACTGCAATCCACCCCTTGTAAGTTTTCGCTCCACGACCCTGGAAAATTTTCAGAGTGACTGGCCCAGCGTAGTCTAATCCA
Source organism: Neodiprion fabricii (assembly GCF_021155785.1). NCBI lineage: Eukaryota > Metazoa > Arthropoda > Insecta > Hymenoptera > Diprionidae > Neodiprion > Neodiprion fabricii. Next base: position 14,692,668 of record NC_060241.1, on the reverse strand, counting down.
GTATGTAGAAACGCCCGGGCGGGAGTCACTCTAGAGGGGGGCAGTTGTCCCATCATTTGCTGTGCTCGAACACCTCGGTGTCTAGCACAGACTACGCAGCGTAAGATGTGAGATCTGACTGGTACGCGGCCACCAATAATCCAGTAGGATTGGCGTAACGCAGCCAGAGTCAATTGCGTTCCCCCGTGAAAGTTCCGTTTGTGGGCATGATCGATGAGGAGTGACGTCAGCAGTGAGTATTTAGGCAAAATCGCTGGATTCTTCTGCTGATTGTCCAATAGCGAATTTTTCAAGCGGCCACCGACTCTCAAAATTCCGTGATAGTCAATAAAGGGGGTCAGCTTGGCGAGTGGGTGATTTTTTGGTAGGAATCCCCCGTCAGAAAGCAGCTTGAGTTCCGATGAGAAGTACTGGCCTTGTGTATACTTGACCAGCAGCCATTTTGCGGGTTCCAGGTCTCCAGCGGATAGCGGGGTGGCTAGTGAGGACTGTGGCACCTTTTTCATTCGGCTGATGGCACGTAGACAGATTCCAAGCGTTCGAACCAGCGAAATCCAGCGAGAAAAGCGTTCTAAGAGAATTTGCAGAGGATGTGAATCTGTTTTAGCGAATGTCATGAAGGTTAGACCTGGTCTCTCTTCCTGATGAGTTGCGGTCGTAGCAGGTGGTTCAATAGTTGGCCAGTTTTCTTGGGACAAGCTGAGCCATTTTGGACCCGACCACCAAAGCGGATGTTTCAGCAGTTTGCCAACTGACAGTCCTCGCGAAGCACAGTCAGCTGGATTACTTTTCCCAGCGATAAAGGTCCAGCGGCTTCCAGGAAGAGAATCCTGTATTTTCGCAACCCTGTTGCGTACGTAAGTTTTCCAGCGAGAGGGTTGACTTTGTATCCAAGCGAGGGTTACTGCAGAGTCAGTCCACAAATAGATTGGTAATTGCTCCAAGTTAAATGTTTTTCGCACGTAGAGAGTAAGTCTGGTGAGAAGTACGGCAGCGTTCAACTCCAACCGTGGAATTGTGAGTGGTTTCAGAGGGGCTACTTGAGTTTTGGAGCATAAAAGCGCAACTGACGAATTCCCCTGAAGATCCGTCACCTTCAGGTAGACCACCGCAGCCATAGCGAGTTGGGATGCGTCTGAGAACCCGTGGAGCTCTGCAGACACATTCTCCTTGAGATTAATCCATCTGTTCACCCGGAGGTTAGCAAGGTTGGTGAGGTCCGCTCGAAATAACGTCCACTTGTGGAATTGTGTCGGGGCCAATTGATCATCCCAGCCCAGTTTTTCAAGCCAGAGTTCCTGCATGAACACCTTGGCTTTGATGATGATCGGAGCGAGGAATCCCAGAGGATCATACAGACGAGCAATTTCAGACAAGAGTGCCCGTTTTGTTGCTGGAGGATCGTCAGGCAAGTTATAGTTGAACTGGAATACATCGTGGTGAGGATTCCAGCCAACTCCGAGGACCTTCACCGTAGTATCTCCGATTTCCCATAGCGAATTCACTGGTTGATCGTTTGGTGACATTGTAGCGAGTAACCTGCCGCAACACGGATCTCGATACGCCATCCCATACGTGACGTCATACCCACAAGAATACGCATTAATTGATCCGTCATCGATTTTGTCGACTGCGTAACTCGACGCGCACCTTTAGTAGCATCGCGGCGCAGAACTTAACGCTAAATCGCAATCTCGTCCTTCGCGCAGCTCCATGGCGTCTTGATGGTGAGCGTGGTGCTTTCTCGTCGCTAGTCGGTCCTTCGCAAGTTCGCTAATCAATTGTTGGCGGGGTGAAAGGGAAGAGGCTGCGGCGCTGGCCGCCAGCGGGAATCGCGTCCACCTTGGATTCCCGAGATGCGGGGATCTGCGTCGGCTCCCCCTCCGTAGCCTCGACATCCTTCCTTCGCAATTGTCGCTAGTCCGCTACTCCGCAATTTCATCGAATTCGCTGCCGACTTCTTCCCTCATGCCGTTGTAGCTCGAAAAATAAAAAAAAAACAAAAAAAAAACCTGAAATATCTTACGCTGTTCGCTAAGGTGTCCCCTCTCGTAGTTTCGGATGCGCGACTCTAGTCCTGGCGCTCTTTTGCAAAAGCTTCGCGACTCAATTTCGAAAATTCCTAAATTTTGGTTCCGCCCAGGGTTCAAGGAGCCCCTTGTAACGGGCATCAAAAATGCCACGTTACAGTCTATACATATATTTTGATATTATGTTACTGTAACCCTTGTCGTTCCCACTAATTGCAATATTTAGAGTTTTTGTCTGTTGAAAATATTTTATATCTAAGTGTATTGGCCTTGTCAATAGAATATATTGATTTTCTAGTCTGAAGGTCTCAACTGAAATTTTGTGATAATATTGATTTGATTCCGTAATTTATGTAGAGAAGTGAATTCAAACATGTTTTTGGTGAATTGAAAAATTAACGATGGCGGCCGGTTTGTCCTACAATATAGGTACCATCTTTAATCTTGTTGACCGAGCCATTAAACTATCAAGTAACGAATTCCACGAAAAAAATCCGTCACTTATATACGATATTTTGAGATGGAATGATTATCCAAATGGCCTTTTGCACAAAAATATAGATAATAGACGCATCCATATCAATAACAACAATATTGACACTGCTTCCGCAGACGACAACAACAGACCGGCCACTACATTTATCCCCATCCCATATGTATCAGGTCTCTGAGTCACTGAATAGGTTATTTACTAAACACAATGTCAGGTTTGTATGAAAAAACTCAAAAGATTTAAAAATGGTCTTTGATCAAGGAAAAGATGGGATTCCTATGGGCAAACGATCCAATGTTATTTATAAAATACCTTGGAATGACTGCAACCAAGTTTATATTGGACAAACCGGCCGCCATCTAGATACTAGACTCAAAGAACATCAACGTAATCTACAAGATAATGAGGATCGACATACTGGACTAACTAAACATGTAATCGACAAAGAACATTCTTTCAACTACGATAAGGCAAACATCCTTTCTGAAGAACCCAATTATTATAAACGTCTACTATTAGAAATGTGCAATATTGTAGGGCATCCGAATTCAGTTAACCTTAGACAAGACGTCGAACAACTTAGTAATATTTACAAACCGCTGATTACCGCCCACATACCACACCTTGTTTAACCTTAACTGTAAGTTGTACATAATTTTGGTGTCCCTATGTTGCCTGTTTTCACATTTGTTTATACTTATTCGCCTTCACTCTGGGTCACATTCGTTTCTCCCAACAGTCGTTGTTTACTAGTTGGTTCAAACGGTCGAGTAATATTGTTCAGACATGGAGAATAGGGATATAATGACACCATTATCAGTGTGTCGACATCGTTTTAACTATTTTAACTATACTAAACCCTTTCTTAAATCTTCTTAACCTCTTGACTTATGCATTGTGAATATACACAGTTTTTTTATTTATCAACTTTCAAATCTTTTACACCTAACTTGTCTAACAATTGGAGAAGACGCCAATGTCTATTGTCATCCAATTGAAGAACCATCGCTCTCCATTTTGTATTTTATGATTATGACCAGTGTCTTAATCCCTCTTCTTATACAAGGTAAATTACTCCTTAATTTCGATAATCTTTTTAATCATAATAGATTTACGATATGTTCGCTCTAATCTACAATGGATAATAACTTTCAATATTATTATATCCATAGAAGTTTATGTCTTACTGAGAAAATTTATGTTCTTGACAGTCAAATAAAAAATTGATCGTTCTGAGGAGGGCACCTATCCGGGCCGAAACGTTAACGAAAATACACGTTTACTTTCATTGACCGTTCACCAAGATTTACCAATACATTATTAAATTCACTATTAAATTCAAAATAACTATCTTATAATTCTGTTCCTGGCACGACCAAAGCGCAGCGGCGCAGCTGACCGCTGCAATGTCAGCGTTCCCGCGCCCGCCAAATCCCGGGTGTAATCAACACCGGGATGAGGCGAGCGCGAGATCACGCGCTTCGAGGATGAGCATCGCGAGACGAGCCTTTGTTTCAAATTGCAAATTCGGCAAAAACCTCGTTCGCTGTCCGAGGCTCCAAGGGGTGTCGGACGAGCGAGCGAAGTCAGTCCCGTTAGACAGCCTAAAAACCATATCTACGGAACCCGGCTCCTTCAAAGCTGTCGTGTGTAGAGTCATCAGTCTTAGAGTCACCGACGATTAGAGGGAACCCTCTAATTCTACACGCGGTCACCGAAAGCCCCTCGTGTCGCGACATTAGTCTTTGAAGTTAGTTAATAAGTGTTGAACCTCGAGCCACGAACTCTTTAGAGCCGTGTAGTGATAAGTGTAGTGGTAATCGTGTGAGAGAGCGAGTATTCGGATTTGTAATCACCAAAGAGTGAGTAGTGAAGAATGAAAAAATTAGATTAAGAACATTTTTGTAAGCTTCCTCGTCACCTATTTTCTCTTGCTATTTTCTTGCTATCAATTTCATTACAAATTTGGTTCCATCATAAACATTTCTCAAAACATAAATATTAAATCCTCGAACTCTATTCCCAACGATCGCCCTGTAGAGGACGATCACCACGTATCCACGAAAAAAATAAATATAAATCTCTACGGTTATCTTAGAGGGTGAAGTTAGTCGCGTGCGAGACCGCTCCGCACGTGACACCTGCAACAAAGGGACTCTTTCCAAATATCCTTGTCACAAGGTGATGTTCGGAGGTCTATGAACAAGATATTGTATCGGATTACATTATTTGGAAAAAAACCTTCATAAACTTCGTTAAAAATTAGATATTTATTTATTTTGATGGAACAAGGGACACAATCTTGAATCCGATAAGTCAATATCCTCGTAATAATGTTCTGACATTACTCTAAAACGAGATTGTCCTTGAAGCTAATTGTGGCGTTAAGGCGCATTTTGAGAAAGTTGATTTTCAACTTGTGTCACAGGATGTGATCTACATTCCTGAGTTCTACACTTCCGATTTGATTTTCTTTGTTTCGAACCGCACTAACATGAAGCACAGAAATCATTGTAATAAATGTAATATTACTTGTATTTTCAATTTGAGTATTAGGTTCCCTTCATTTATTTAATCGAACATCATTGAAAATTTGTGAAATGAACTCTGATCATCATTGGAAAAGTTTTAATAGTAGTAGCAATACTTTATTGATCGGAAAAAATACATTTACTATCGACTATTTCTAAATTTTGTTGAACTATTTCCGAGAAAAAAAAGATTCACAGTTCTATTACAGATAGTGAGATATTTAAATTTCTTGAACGCTCGGTTTAATGTCTCATTTTCAAAAGTGATAAAATTCAATATTACCGCCTGAAATCACAAGAGAGTGAGAAAGTTGCTTAATTGTTTGAAAGTGGCGATTATCTTTGTCCGTGTGATAAATTGAACATGCAGATAACAGTGAATATTAGAGATATAATTATTTTGGCCGTATCACCTGTTGACAGAAAAAAATTTCATTTGTATTTCTAATGTACAAAATAATAAAAGAGATCAAATAAAGTGTTCCCACTTACCTGCTGCGTTTCTTCCAAGCACCCAACATTTAAACAGATTTCTCATTTCAGTCGAATAAAGCCAATTTTCAGAGAGCATTAGCATCAACTTTCCGAGTCACTACCTCGACTGTTTGAGATTCTAACCTCAAAAATTCGTATGAACTACATCGCCGCCAGAAACAGAGTTTGACAGCTGAAACTCGGAGTGGCCAGCCTACCCGAGCAGCTCATAAAACTCGTGCATGCGCATTGACTGTATAGTTTCAAGAGATTGTCCCGGTATATCAATTACCTGTAATTCATAATAATTGTTGTACTTAAGCTTCGACAATCTAAACTTCTACAAAAAGCTATATATCTTTAACTCGTTGATTCTTAATATTTCCATTCTATCGCCTTCAATGTTCACGAACTTACGGTGAATCTACTATCGAAACGAAGGAGTACGTAAAAATCAGTTCTATTACGGTTATACAAAGAAAAAACTTGACAAATCCATTGTTGCGGCTTCACGTAACCCAAAATGTATTTACAAAAATTAATAACATCAATTTCTTCGTGTTCATACGCAGAGTATTTTTTTCTCATTCAAAGGATTAGAAAAAAATTAAAACTTCATGTTTATAGAATAAAACAGTTCGAGATTCATTTACGAACATTACTGGCAGTGCATTATGCATTCAGCAATAATGCTGTGTTAAAAACCAAATGATTTTGCTGGAAAACCTGCGTTGGATTCGTTGTATACGAACGGTGTGACAGAAGAACGCTCGGAGCAAGACGGATCTCTTCACTGTTCTCAGGGTTAGGGTCAATAGGGAACCTGTACAGTTGACTTTTCGTTGAAAGCTAGTTTCAATCTTCAATTTTTGTCGAGGTTTATTTTTGACCTCCGTGAAAAGATAGTTAACTGTTTATGCGCACCCCTTCGAATTAACTGTGCCGGGGCTAGCGACTAATTTGGGGGTGGCAAAGTTATTATTCGCAGCAGTGTTCGTTACTAAAAATCATCTGAAACAGATTTTTTCATGGCCGCCTTGAAGTGGTTGACATTACAAAAACAAAACATGAATTTTAATCAATTATGGTTAATCGCGTGAGGATTCGACCCGGTACAGCTTGGATTCCACGTCGTGCTGGTCGCTTCGAAATACGTTATATTATTTCAACACGGCCTCCCGCTCGAGATATACCTAGTGTCATATGCTCTTCCACTATCACAACATGCTACCGTGTGTTTTGTGTGTTTTGAGTTGTGACCTTCATATCCAAGAATAACTTTAATCAACAACATGCTACCTCTTCTACGACACGCCTGCTGCGTATTTGTCACATTAATGCCAACTCTGTTCAGGCTCATACACGGGTGTTACACGGGTGATCCGGAAGATCGTACTGCTGAACTGAATTCCAAAGCATCGTTGCCCTTTTTATTGACTGTTATGTATCGACCCTGAAAGCAACTATGCTAATGGACTTTGAAAAAGATCTTGTTTGCTTTCGCCATAATTATTCTCATCCGATTATCAACGGGGACTTGAACGCAAATCAGTTGGCCTGTAGTTTTGAAGCAGACTACATTCACAAATTCTTTCACGCGGGTGCTCTAAGCTTACAAGGAGAATATGAGACCTCTGGATCATGGATCAAAGTTACGACTTTGTAACCTTGAAGCCACAGTAAGACGAACCACTGTGCAGGAATGATAGTATCGAGCCGGTGTAAAGTTTAATATCATACGAAAGTGACTTTTTAGCATGATCTGGCTAATTATTCAGAATTAAAGTAAACTGAATTTGTGGCTACAGACGCACAGTGGTCCCAAACCCCGAAAAGCTGGCCAAAAGTCGAAAAAATTTTTTTTTTTCTAGGGACTTTTAATGGTTGGAATAGTTGTAGTGGTACCCCTAGTATGTATTACGACCCTTAAGTAAGGGGGATCGTCCCTACCTGGCTTGGGAATGCATTCCGTTCGTGACCGTTAGAGCAGGTGCATTGTTTACTCGTCGCGCGTCGAAAATAAGTCAAAGTTGAGACACGTGTAGAATCGTGACAAAGGAACGGATTTTGATTCTACAAAATGGATTCTTCTCCGGAAAGTAAGTACAATTTGAACGTTTTGCTCGAAATTATTGTTAACAATGTATGAAATAGTAAGTCATTAATAAAGGTAGTGGTGTTTTTCTTGGTTGTGTTCTGAAAAGTCGTGTTAGGAAAAGCAATAAGTCAAAACTCTCATCGAATCCTGCCCTGAAACTGAATGGAAACTGTTGCTTAGACATTTCTTCAAAACATATCCAAAAATTAGCTGCATCTGGCTGCGACTTCGGTTTTGGGGATAATTTTTATGCGATGATGTGTGCGCTAGGGTGGTCCTTGTTCAAGATATGTTCTTTTTTCTTTTAAATATGGTGCTTAATCGATTTCAAATGAATATGTAAAAATTCATTCGAAATTTTAGTTCGATATTTTAATTGTATCTTGCCCCCCCCCCCCCCCCCCCCCCCCCCCACCCCCGGCATTGAAAGTTTCAATTGGGAAATACGTGTAATGGAAAATGCCGCTTGGTAAATTTGTAGGAAATTTTTATTTTTACTTATTTATTTGAAATAGATTAAGTACCATTTTTAAAAGACAAAACAACATACCCTCAACAAGGACCACCGTAGTGTGCACTTTCTGCAGTTTTTCGTCATTCTCGCGTCTGTAATAGTGTTTATAGGAAATTGGTAAAGATAATTCTTCTATTAATGTTATTTTTCTATTTTCTACAGAAAATCTGGATAATACCGAAGCGATTTCTTTCACGAGAAAGGAAATTTTCGTATTTCGAAAATTTGTCGAACTGTATTGGTGGTACTTCATGCCAACAACAGTACACAAAATTCTTATTCACGGTCACGGAACCGTGGAATCTTCGTTACTTCCTATCGGACAGATGTCTGAAGAAGCTCAGGAATCATGTAACAAGTATATTAAAAGATTCCGAGAAGATTTTTCACGAAAATGTAACCGCATCAAAACCATGGAAGACATTTTTTGCAAACTTTTAGTAACGTCAGATCCAATAATATCTAGTTTGCGAAAACTTCCTCCGAAGAAACTAAGATCGTTATCTTCATACGCGGTTGAACTATTGATTCCACTTTCACTTCCAGAATTAAGTTAAATTTTTTCAAATTACACGAGCGATATATCGGACGATGATGACAGTTCGCAGGACAGCGATTAATTGTAAGAAGTGCTCAAATTACATGGATTGAAAATAAAATAATCAAAGAAATATATTATAAATATTCATTGTAATAATGATTAATTACTGTATTCCAATCCTCTTCCCAAATCTTCAAATGTCAACTGTCATTACATTTTCTATTTCATTTATTCACAACCATAATTTCTAAAGTTCCCGAGTACAGACTTTTATCCGAATTGAATACGCTTTTCATGAAATTTTCCGCCATATTGGATCCGCCATTTTGTTTTTCTACATTTTGACTTCGAATACGTAATCAGCGATCCCGAAAACCCCCGAGTACAGACTTTTATCCGAATTGAATACGCTTTTCATGAAATTTTCCGCCATATTAGATCCGCCATTTTGTTTTTCTACATTTTGACTTCGAATTCGTAATCAGCGATCCCGAAAACCCCCGAGTACAGACTTTTATCCGAATTGAATACGCTTTTGACTTTTGGCCTGCTTTTCGGGGTTTGGGACCACTGTGAGACGGTCCAAATTGTGTATTCGAAAATGCTGCTGTTTCGGTCAAAGCAAGGTCGACCTTCCTCAGAGCCTATTAACAAAAAATTATATACATACGGTATATTCCGTATAATTTTAATTTTGTGGGAGAGATAGTTGCTAATCTCGAGAACATGAGGACACGACGTTTATAATATTACTAACAAAGTATTAAATTAATGTCTTATATTAAATTAATGAGAAGAAAAAATCGGCCCATCGTCAGCCAGGTGTCGGTATGATCGGAATGAGAAACTAGAATTTTCAGAATTTTTTCAGATTCTTAAAAACGACCGTTTTCGAAATGGATTTGAATAATATTAAAAAAAAAGGTTAGCGAAAAAAATTTGAAAAAATTCAGGAGTGCGTTTTTAGATGGTAGAATCGTATAAAAAATCGCGGAACGAATCAAAAATGGTGAGGGAAAAAAAGGGGTCAATTTAACATGGAATGCTCCATATATAATACTTGACCCATCTACATCTGATCTTTTATTCACTATGTCATACTTTTTGATGTTGATCATTTCTTTGATTGACCTGCGGTAATACTTATTTCCAGTTATTAGTATTTTCACATTCCCAAAATCAAGGATATGGCCAACAGTGAAAAACAAGGGCTGATCTTTCAAAGTCTTTACATTTACAATCATATCTGTTGTGACGTGGATTTTTCTTGCACCTCGGTCACTCGGAGAAAATGACCGAGAATTTACCGCGTGCACAATAATTCGGCGTCCGCGAGGTATCCTGGATCTAAAACGATATCGCGAAATTTGTTGGGCGCCTGACGTGATCAACACGCCTCGAGATCGGTAATGTAATATACCGCGACCATATACTCGGCAGCTCAGTAGCGCGGAGAGTGGAGGGGTAATTTTTGGGGTAAGGGGAGAGACGGAATACGTACGCCAACACGTTATTTTACGAAGCAATGATAAAATCGACAAATATATTTTCTTCCGAGGATAATACTAACAAAAAAATATACAAAAAAAAATTATTATTCACACGTCGCTCATTGCGACTCAAAATTTATAAAACAAGCAAAAAAAAAAGAATAATAATTGCGAACGCGTGATTCGCGATCCGTACTCAAATACTTAGGTTAGCTAACCAAAAACAAATAATAAATTAGAACGGAAGAAAGAAAACGTAACTAAATCTAAACGACTTCTTATGCCTACTCGCGCTGGTCGCTGTCTGAAAAGTAAACAATAATTCAAAACTAAAGATCAAATTTTACTCGACGCGCTAGCCGCGACCGTCCTCTACTAACTACGACGATAATCGTCACTTAACAATAAACCGCTAGACAAAAACTTAACCGAAATCATAACTGACGTGCTAACCGCGATCATTAATAAATCTAGAAAATTTCTTATGCCTAAGTGCGCTAATCGCCACATTACTGATAAACAATAATTCATAAACTAAACCAAAAGAACGTGACTCGACGCGCTAATCGCGACCAAATTAATAAATCTAGGAAGCTTTTCTTTTCGTGCTTGTTTATAGCGTATTATTACGCATCCGAGCTCCAGTCGTAGTCGCTATTTCCAAAAAGTTCGCAACCCGTTCCGCTAAAGCGAGCATCTACGCACGAAGATGCGCGACCTACACGAGAGGTGACACTTTTTTTTTCTACGCAGACTTGACGAGACCCTGTGCAGCGGAATTTAGCTACACTCAATTTCAAACCGAAATTGTCCCCACTCGAAACCGTGACTCTACGCGAGACTTTACAAGGAACAAATTGACTCTACGCGTTATCGCGAAAACTCAGACTACGGTTATCAACAAGGAGATCGGCAAACAAATTTCGAGTGCTACTCTAACTCAATAAGCAAATGGGCCAACCGTTTACCAGTGCACCGATCTAAATTGCACTCGAAATGCGTTCGCAAAGAATTAAAAGCGCTTACCGCTCCGTAACCACACCAAAAACTCGCCGACACCGGTTTCCGCCATGTCACACAAGTCTCTATTTTTTTTTTTTATATTCGAACGTGACCACCGCGAAATGTCGCCAGGACTCAAGTGTCGAGCTCCGCAAATCGGAGCCGCAATTCGAACGTGCCTCGAACATAGGCGCTATCCGTTGTCAAAATTCTCCCGCTCTAATTGCTGTTCTTTACGAAATTCTTACAGCCTAACTTATCGCTATCGTTGACTCCCGCTGTCGCGGGGTGTTGATTGGCTGTCCAGTCTCTGGTACCCCGTAGTTCAACAGTGGCGTGGTGACGACTTCACGAGGTTGCCTGACGTGAGTTGGGTAAGGGGGGGGGGGGGGGGGGGGGGGGGGGGGAGAGGAGGGGGCCACCAACGGGAATCTCGTCCGCCTTGGGTTCCCTCGCGGCAAAGCTCTCCGTTGACGCTCTATCCGTAGCCTCGTGTGAGGCCCTCCTTTCGTCGCGATCCGCCGTGACTGCCATCCGGTAACGTCGTTTGAATTGGCCGCCGATCCCCTGCATGATGCCGCATTTACTCGCAACAAAAAAAATAAACAAAAATCCTGAAAAGTCGTATTCGCTCGACCGACAATGGTCCCCTCTCAGAGTCTCGGATGCGCGACTGTTGGCGCTCTTTTTCGAAATGAGTCGCGGTCTGATATGCGGGATCCCTAATTTCGTGTTCTGTCCACGGTTCGGGGAGCCGTGTGGAACGCGCATCGAAAATGCCACCTTACACTGTGTAAGCAAACTCTTTTGCGTACGATTCTCCGGTTCCAGTCAACGACCAGAAATAATAGCCACTAAACCTGATAAAAGGAATAAAACAGTTTTGGTAAAAACGGGCATATACTTAAATAAAGTTACCACAATTTTAGAAGGTAGTAGCACGTACAAGAGGTTAACCGAAGATCCTGCAAAACATTTTGAAAATTCAAATAATGATCTTGTAAACCATTGGGTTAACTGTACATATGTAACCAATATGATAAACAAAAGTGTAAAAACACTGAATTCAGTCCATTCAAAAATGTATTTCTTACAAAAATGCCTAAAATTGGTACACCATATCAACCAATTGTATCTAATATTGATGGTCTGACCTATAAACTGGCTAAATTCTGTGCATCATCATTGTCTGCTATCGTTGGCAAGTCAGAATTTCACGCTAAAGACTCGTGGTTATTCTCTAAATTCATTACAAACAGAACTGTACCTGAAGACCATGTTTTGATATCCCTAGACGTATTGTTCCTGTTTACTAATTTACCATTGGACCTAGCTTTGGACTGTATCAATGATAAATGAAAGCAAGTAGAACCCAATTCAAGTTGACCAAAAAATGAATCTATGAAAGAAGTAAAATTATGCTTTGAATCCTCTTTATTCACGTTCAACAATAGATTCTACAAACAAATTGAAGACGTAGCAATGGTTTTGCCTCTCAGTCCCATTGTACCCAGTTTAGTTATGGAGAAATTAGAGAAAACAGTAATTGCTAGCCTGGATTATCCGCTTTCTTTTTACAAACGATACGTGGACTACATTATAATTTTGATAAGAAAATAAAAATATAGCTCACGTTGTACATAAACATAATATATTCCATCCCAATCTAAAGTTCACTTTTGAAACTGAAGTCAGTAAATCAATCAGCTTTCTGGATATGCTAATAATAACAAATAACAATCTTTTGGCAATTGACTGGTATAGAAAACCGACATGGCCTGGATGCTAATCACACTTTTCCTCACACCACCCTTCAGTTTACACAAAAAATGTAGTGACAGAGCTAATCGACAGAGCACTTCAATTATCAAAACCATCTCAGAAGAAAAAAAACTTGGATCTAATCTCTGTAACATTGAAAAATTATAGCTACCTGACGCACCTCATTAAACACTTGAAGAAGTTAGAGTTGACAATATAATACTAACTAAACATATAATACTAATAAATTTGACAATAACGATAGTTTTACTGTAATCAATTCCAAATTGAATAGATCAACTTTCACGATAAATATTTCAGACATGTTCTTCTCATCGAATGCAATGATTGATTCCGTTAGTTTGTCCATGTTTGGTTATGGTATGATTCTCAACCAGCCAATTGCGTGTGCTTCACAGTTCAATACAAAAATTTTAATCACCCAAGAATCTATAATTATAAATCTTGAAAAACAGTTGCCACTTTTTTACGGTTCTGAATATGCTTCATTAGCAACTGCTATAGAGATATATCGATCGATCAGAAGTGGTTCCTTCCCATAGTGATACAAGAATAGAGCTATAGACTCTTGTGCAACTGAAAGTGTTTACCAAATAGAAAGAGAAAGAAAATAAAAAGTATTTATGGGTATGTTCTGAAACTAGCTGGCAGCACTATTTACGAACTCGGCAGCGTAAAAGAGATGAAAGATTGTTGACAACACTGAGAGTTAATTTCGGAACGCACCTCTAGGGGTACGACGCATGGACCATTTGGCAACACTGGATTGTTGGCAACTGTTGTGTAATATATTGATCGAGATCTATCATGATCTGTCAGACACGTAAAGAGCTGGTTTTCTGATTCTAGATTATTGAAATAATTATCTAACCTCTTGAGGCTATCCTGTTCCGAACAAAATCATAGAAAATTAATCGTAGATAGATAATGGTTTGTGGTTTCTTCGTCATCTTATTTTGTCGAATTGAAACGTCTAAGGAACATAGCCTCACCGAATTAAACATTGGCATAAAGAAAATAACCAGAGTCGGCTAGCACCATTGCATCGGATAAGTATACAACCTTTCCACTCTGCCTTGGCTCACAGCCGATGTGTACTAACTGTGGCGCGAGCGTGACCAGCTTCATCAATCCTTCACACATAATCATACGGGATCCACTCTATTCTTTCTTTTGTTTACCTACTTGTTCACTCATTTCATAAGTTACTGACGAATTCTTCTGTTTTTATTGTAAATATTTATTGAGCCCCGTAGGGTTACAAGAACTCCCGTTTCCCCTTAACCCTACTCTAATCCCTCTCCGTTCCATAGCCTCTCACAACACCTTTCTATCCACCGAGTCAATGGCTGCCTTCAGGTCAACGAATAACGCTATCATCTTCCCCTTGTTCTCCCCCACCTGTATATTTATTAGGTAATTCAGCACAAATATATTATTTGCCGTCCCCATTCCCTTTCTAAAACCTGTCTGGTTCTGCGGTACCATTGTCTTCGGCTTCACTTCCCTTTCTAGTTTATGCATCAACTCATTCTGGTAAACGTTGTACAGTGTTAACATTGAAGATACCCCTCTGTACTCGACTACCTTTTTTCTCTCACCCCTTTTTACTATCGGCGCTATTCATCCCTCGTTCCATTCTTCAGGTCAACCTTCCCCTCTCCATACTCTATTACATATTTGCCAAATCCACTCTCCCATCTCCCCCCCCTCCCTCCCCTCCTCCCACATCTTTATACCTCGCTAACTATTCCATTTCGTGCCGGTGCCTTGTCATCTTGCTCATCTTTCCTATCACTTTCTTGATCTCTTCCTTTCGTATCTCACCCTCCCCGTCCCCTTCCAATAGTCTCATAAAATACTTCCTTCATTTCTCTACCCCTATTTCCTCATTTACCCTCTTCCACTTCTCTCTTTCGCTATTTACTATCTCCCAAACTTTACGCTTTGTTTTGGCTTCAGTTGCTTCTCTCAAGAATCTCTCATTCTCCTTCTCTTTCTATTCCGCACATATCCTATTACGTTTCCTTTTTTTCTTCCTATATTCCCTCTCTGCCTCCGTCTTTCTTCATTTTCTTACACTTCTTCTAACGGCTGCCTTCTTTTGCCTACATTATTCGTCCCACCGACCCTCTTTCTTTTTATCCCCTCTCCCTTCTACCTCTACCGCTCTCCTAAACTCCCTCAGTCATTCCTACCTCTTTTTACCTACATTCACTTCGTCCACTCTATCCCATTTCACCTTTCTTCTAAATCTCTGCTTACCTTCGTCTGTCTAGACTCCTATCTACCTGCTCCCCTTCCCCTTTTCCCCTTCCTTTCCTAACCACCCTCCCCCTTATTCATACTATCACTAGGTGATTGTCTGAGTCCACCCTGTCTCTTATATTCACTTTTTACACCCTATCCCTTTTTTTTCGAAGGGAAAATGCCTTATGCACACCCTGTGTTTCACGCAAGAAATACAGGGTAGTGTGGGATCCGCCCCCACTAAAAACCCACCGGCCACCCTGGTACGGGATGAGAGATTCCCCGGAACCACCGAAGCATAACTTCGGGGGGTCTCCCGGCACCTCAGCGCGCGTGCGCTCACTCCTAGCTTGGGAGTTGCGTCTCCCCTCCCTCCCAATCCGCTCGGTTCACGATACCTGGCTCGCGTCATACCTAGGGACCAGCTCCGGTTTTCGCTGTTGGCTGACGCTCTATCGCTGGAGTCGCTCAGCGTACGGACGCTGCCTCCCTGCGCTAGCGGCTTGGTTTCTGCATCCCTCCGCTAGCAGCCCATCTCCTCAGGCGCCGGGGAACAGAAGCACCAGCAAAGCCGTCCCTCTCCGCCCCCGTGTAGGCAGGAACCGCGGGGAGGGGAACGGTGAAGGGGAAAGGTAGAGGGGAAAGGGGAGGAGATGAAGCACGGGCGTCCGTGACGATACTCTACGACCTGTCACCTGCTACCCTAGCATCAACGACGCCACGAGCACCCCCGCCCGCCCCCACAACCGCAACCGCCGAGATCCACACCCCCGCCCCGCACACACCGCAGCCCCACCGCAGAGGGCGGAAGGGAGGCCCGCCGGCACCCGACCCCGCCAACCCTTCCGGGCCCCTACCCGTAGTTACGGGGATCTGCTCGCACCACCCCTCATCCCGTTTCCCATTTATGAGATGCCCCACTCCTCTATTCCCCCGAGACCGTGTCGCTGGAGACTCTTTCCGCCGTGCGCGCCAAACCCCGTTGGCGCATCCGCTCGGCTTGCGCTTTCTTCGTCATGACGGCGTTCGCGAACCTCGTGACCGCTGCCCATCCTTCCCTGCTCCTCGTAATAGCTTTGACCAACGCCGGTAGCGTCAGGTCCACCCCCGTGACTCCGCGTAGGAGTTCTCGCTTCGTCTCCCAGGCCGGGCACGCCTCCACCGTGTGTTCCGCTGTGTCCACGGCCCCCCCCCGCATTGCTTGCATACCGGGTCCGCAACTCTGCCTATCTTGTGCAGAAAGCCCTCGAAGCATCCATGACCCGTCGCGATTTGGGTCAGGTGGAAAGTCACCCCTTCGTGTTCCGCGCTGAACCAGTTCTCCCAATTCGCCAATATGGCACCTCTGAGGCGCCCGCTAGGGAGGTTGGGCCTGCTCAGGTTTGCCCTCCATTCCATTGCTACAGCTGCCCGTTCCAACGCCGCCAAGGCGCGCGTGCTTGCTGCGTCGGTCCTTCCCGCGCGTTGTTGCTCCCGGAGGCTTTGGAACATGCGGGCTTGCGCCCTCGCTACCAGGTCCAGCGCCGGAGATGGCGTCAGCATGGATGCTGCCACCAGCGATACGGTACAGTACGCCGATGCGACCCTTATCTGTACCGTACGTTGCATCCGTTGTAGCCGTCGCTTAACGGCGCGGTCGGACGTCGCGTCGCTCCACGCTGGAGCTCCGTAGAGGATGATCGCGTAGATCACCTCCCCGTACAGCCTCCTCCTCTGCTCCGTGGGCCCCCGCAGGTTTGTCATCAGCCTAAATAACGCGCGAGTCGATTTGGCTACCTTGGTCTCCACTCGCGCGAAGTGCTCTCGGAAGTTGAGCTGGGCGTCCAGCGTATTTCCCAGATACTGTATGTGGGCACTTATCGCTACTGCCTCCCCCCCTACTCTGAGGCATGGGCTCTGCGTTGCCCAGCCTCACCGTTCCCGGCCCTTGGCGCACGCAACCGCCTGGGTTTTGGTGGCCAACACCGTCAGTCCCAGACGGTTGATCCGCCTCACGACCGTTGCCACCTGGACCTCAGCCAAGACGATCGCGGTCGCCATGTTACACCCTATCCCTGACCTCGCTGTCTCTCATAGCGTAATATATCACCGTCTCCCCTGCCCCTCCCACGTACGTAAATTTTCTTTCTTTATCCTCTTCGATATCTCTGTTCATTACAGACCAGCCTGTCTCTTCTAAAAACTGTAACAATGCCCCACCTTCCTGGTTTATATTCATATCCTTTGACGGCCTAGTCTTGGTTTCTTCTTCTTTTTCCCCCCAGCACCCTCCCTATTCTTGCCCAATCCTGGTATTAAAATTGCCCCTAGCAGTACTTTTTACCCGCGTCTTCCTTCTGTACAAGCTCCTTTATTTCCGCTAGTATCTTTTTTAAATTCCCGTTTACGTATATCCCTATTGCTAACCGCCCCCCCCCCCCCCCCCTTGAATTTTTCTCATCGACATTTCTTTCGCTCTGTCTGTTCTCCCTCTTTCCCAACTAGGTCCTGTCTTAACCCTGTCAACATTCCCCCATTGCTCTTTCTTTCTTGATTCTTTTTGTCGCATACTGCACTTCTTATTCACACCTTACTGGTAACATATTTCTTATCCTCTTCCAACCCTTCTCCTCTAACCACGTCTTGACTAAACCTTTAACTTTCCACTGTATTAAACCTCTCCAGAAATCCTCTTTTTTTTCAATAGACCCGCTAAATTCCAGAACGCAACTTTCCTCCCCTCTCTCCTCATTTCCCCTATTCCCCTCACGCCCTCCCCCGTCCCCGCCTCTGCCTCCTTCTGTACGCATTTCCCCACTAGCCTCTCCGCCGTTTTGCCATATGCGCGACTCTGTATTCTCCTCTTGCTTTGCGTCACTTGATATCCCTCCTCCCCCTCTTCCTCCGTCCCCCCGCCCCTACCAGTAAAATCCCTGAGTACCTTTCCTTCCTCATCCCATTTCCACATTTTTCTTGATATCCATATTTTCCCATAATCTAGCCTTACTCTATTTCCCTTTCCCTTCTCAACTGCTGCTACCTGTCTCAATTTCCATTACATTTTTCTTTCCCCGCAGGTGAGATCCTCCTCTATTCTGTCTTTCCTCCCTCTCAATTCTCTTTTCTTTTCCATTACTTGCCTTTTTTGTTCTCTGCTCCCTAAGTCCCGCTATCCAGATTTCTTTTCCCTCCCCTTTCGCACCTACTTCCCACATCTCTTTTACTTTAACCTCTACTCCTATTGCCTGCACAATTTTCTTTGGCCTCTCCTTTTCTTTTCTCTTCTGTATTCTTGCCCCTCTCAGTATTATATTCTCCTGTCGTTCGTCCCTTTGTTTCCTCTCCAACGCCCATTCCGTAGCCCTTATCCTCTTCATTGCTTTCTCTGCTATCCCTAATATCCCCTTTTTCTGCCACCTCACCCCAGAGCCAACCTCTGCTGCTCTACCTTTGCGAATCTGTTTTTTGCTTATTCTACTCCCCCCCCCCCCCCCCCCCCCCTCCTGTTCGCATTTCTACTGCCTCTAATCTCTTGCCTAGGTCCTTTATTTCTTGCCGCATCTCGCTCCTCGCTTTCCATCATTTCCTTTTTTATTTTCTCCATCTCTTCCCTTAGTCCTCTACCCTGACCCTTAACTTGTTCTAACTCTACCTTTATCTCCTCTTTAATTACCCTTAATAGGTCCTGCATGCCCCCTCCATTTTCTTTCTCATCCACCCCTTCTTGGTCTTTGGCGATCTTTGCACCTTTCTACTTTTCCCAAAAGTTCTTTCCTCTTCATTGACTTATACTATTTCCTCGCCCTTCCCGTCCTGCCGCTTCTCTCTTCCTCTTCCACAGGTCGACCACCGACCCCATACTGTGACTCCTGTCCCTGACTAGTAAGTCTACTTTACTGGGCCCAAGAATGCGTAACAATCGATCCGTTATCGATTTCGGGGATTGCGCAACTTGGCACGCACCTGTCGTCGCTTCGCGGCGCAGAACTTGAAGCTAGATCGCGATGTCGTCTTCCTCACAGCTCTATGGTGTCCCGGGGTTGGGCGCGGTGGCGCTTCCTCGTCGCTGGACGGTCCCTCGCGGCTGCCTTGATCCGGTGTTGGCGAGGCGAGCGGGGGAAGCTGCGGTGCGCCGGCCGCCAGCGGGAATCGCATCCGCCTTGGGTTTCCCGCGCTGCAGGGATCTGTGTTGGCTCCTCCTCCGCAGCGTCGACATCCTTCCCGCAAGATCGTCACTGTTTCGCCTCACCGAAATATCGTCGACGCCGGAGTTGGCCGCTGGTCGGTGACCGGGGTACTCCAAAAAAAAAAAAATTAAAAAATAAAATAATTTTGCAATATCTCGATCATGATTCGCTACTGCGTCCCTGTCGAAGCTCGAATGCGTGACTCCAGTTCTGGCGGTCTTCTACAATTACTTTGCGACCCGATCCCTGAAACCCCTAACCATGGGTTCCGCCCAAGGTTCAGGGAGCACTTTGTAGCGGGCTTACATAAAAGAAATGCCACGATACAATATATATATCAGTAAAAGAAACGAAACGATCTTATCTGATTGTGTTTGGAGAAAGTTGAAGATTGTCGACCACCTGACGTCCTCAGGAACAGAGAAAGGGTGACAGTAAAAGGCTGTGTATCAAGGAACCTGGAAAAGTGCTCACAAAAACTGACACTTGGGGTTAGTAAATTGTGAAAATCAATTGATCGCTCATTGACCCTGAAAAATAATTACGGCTCTATTCAAGCTGTCAAAGAAACCGAAGCCTATCCGTCTCAAAACTCGATAGAGAAGTTTCTGAAAAGAAACAAAATTCATGGAAAAACATAAGACTAAAACAAAATAATTAACTTCTAGTATTGAAATAAATCATTGTCAAATAATTCGCATTACCAGCAACATGTCCTCTAAAAGACATAATTCTACAAATGCTGGGGTGTTACCCAGAGATTTAATCTATAAAGATTTCACACTTCATCAGAAGGGGAAGTCGAGAATATGTTCAAGTCGAAATGGAGAGACTTATCTTGTGGGCTACTAAACGGAAATACGAAAACAGGAAATCCAGGTTTTCTCTGCCCGACTTGCTTTATTTTGAAGTAAGTTTAAGAAAGTAAATATAAGAAGCCAATTTCCATTTCATAAAAACTATTCTTTCTGTCGTTGACAGTTCAAGACCTGAGTTGCTTCCGCAAAAAGTGACCTTACATCTGACCTTCTACGAAAAAAAACCATTCTGTCGAGAATGTAAAGATAGTCTTTTTTGCATCGTGAAAGGGACCATCGGATGTGATGAATGTGACTCTGTCAAAGCGGAACTAGAAAAAATAATTAAAACGGCTTTTTATTTCCCAATAATTTAATGAATCAATCAATGAAACATTCAATTCAATAAATTCTCGAATCCTTTAAAAATAATTCCTTCAACATTAAATTAAAAGGCACAAAAGTTAACCTTGTCCGAGTGATATTGCGAAACAGAAATCAGAACAGACTTGGTCAGCTATGGATTCAACATCGATAACCAAGAAGGTAGCCGATAAGGAAGAAAAGGTTTGTTTTATCAATCAATCTTCATGAACTTCATGAATAGCCTTGAGTAACTCTAAGGAAATCCTCGATTCTTCCTCACGAGAATGGGAATAGACCTGGACGAAAGAAATTTCTGGGGAAACTCGCTGATAAACAATTAATTCTACTCTGAACTCAGACGAGCGAATGAGAAAAGAGAAATTTCTCATCAATAAATGAGATTCGAAGTCGCGGAAATTTCCTAACTCTTAGCGAAGTTCAGGTTCTAACCAAATGCGTCGAAAGAAACCTTCACAGAGATAACCTCGAAGGATGTTCCAGGCCTTGGCGAGTCTATCTCGGGTTGGTTGTTTTTTCCAAAAAGAGCTAGACGATCTAAATGAATTGCTTTCGCTTTGGAATAAGGGATTTTCTTAATTTGGTAAATAACATCATTGATTCGGTTAACCACGAAGTAAGGGCCTTCGCAAGTTTTTCGTAGTTTCGGACATCGTCGTTTCTATCTTCGAAGTTGAAAGAGCCAGGCAGAATTTCCGGGACAGCCAGACAGAAAACAAGTTCTGCTTTTCGCTGCTCCTGTTGATCCTGTAGCAGCTGGAAAAGTTATTGCTGTTGTCGCTTAGCGGCCTGTTGTTGTCGCTGGAGGAGTAGGAGCATCACGCCTATATGCATATATTGTAACGGACAGCTGGTCGAGGTCACTTCCGACAACAGCTATGGCCGTACAAACAACAGATCACAACAATAACAGACGGTGACCGACGCCTCGCTGACACATACTGACTCGACGATCCACCGGCAAGGTCATGGTTAAGGAAGAGACGACAAGGATGTAGCGGAATGGGCGATCATGACGAGTATAAATAGGAGAACCGCAGAGAGCATCGTCAGCAGTTGATCGGCACAGCGCCAAACTGACGCACAAGTTAGGGATAGACCTTATAATGTAGCAGTTGACCGGCACAGCGTCGGAATTTCTCACCCAATTTTGGTAACGAGGTGTTCCTCGTCTGGAGGGAATATCGAATTCAGCTTCAGTAAATTGTAATAGCAAACTTCAAGCAGAGCGCTTAGTTCCGACTTTAAAACATATGATATAGGCAGAATTCACGATATCACGGGATGTCTAGAGCGATAGGAATTACTTCATGGAGCATAGAATAGAAATTTGAACCATGAAAATAACAAGGAGCAAAACCTATAAATTCTTTCAGTATTATTTTATGTTGATATTTTTTGTTTGTCAATTTTCACGGTCGCTTTTAGAATTTAAGTAATCCAAGCGCAGAGCGCGACACTATATCTAATTTGTTGATTTAAATCTTGTTTACCTGAATTAAAACTTGTTTGGGATGACTTGCAAAATTTGTACAACGTGTCTGTTTCTCTGTCCTACACGGTTTTATTATTAAGAATTTCAACTTGCATAAAAAACCGATAGCCAAGGTTGTCCCTGGTCTGCAGGATCGGCGTTGAGTTTGGTTCATCAACCCAATAGTAGAAGTAGGAAGTCGACTCTGTTTACTCCGAGTTCGCAGTCCGAAGGGAGCACCGGGAAACCCGTTTCTCCGAATAGATGACATACACCTCGCTCTCTTGTCTCCGACCGGCAGCAACAGCGACACAGCTCTTGTCTTACGTGAAGGAGCATAAGAAGGTTGTGTTTGTTCATGAACCAAGGCGGCTTTGGAATCACCTAAGTCCGTATAATTAATTGATTCAGGGTGTTTTTGGGCCGGAACGGAGGCCCTTTATATTGTAACGGTTTAAGACGTTGCAAAATAAATATGGATTCGCGAGCTCATTCAGTGACTCAATTAAAGGCGCAATTAAAATGTTATCGGAAAGCTTTAATAGCAGAGAACGTGTTTCTAGTTTAAAGTCTGAAACAAGACTGTTTTTACAATAATGTTGGTTGACGCAGCAACCTTATTCTTTTTAAAGACATAAGAGTATTATAAACTTCTTTTATCTATGATGACTACTAGATCATTAAAAAGGGCGTAAGGCGGGTGATTTCACCGTTTGTAACAATATTATTCATATTTACCTTAATTTTAAGGGTTAAGACAAAAGAACTACACAATCACGGGGTTTCCTCATAGGTACAAGCTTCAAGCAAACCGCACACGTTACAATATATATGTATACATCGTTCTATATTATATAAAGATATCGCTGCTGCCGCTGCCGTGTCAAGATTCCCGAACCCCCCCGAACTTAACCGAAGCCACACGAACTTGCCCGAATCCACCCGGAAATACCCGAACCTAACCTACACACACACAGACGCACACAACCCCGAACCCACCTGAACGTAACCGAAGTCATACGAACCTACCCGAATCTATCCGGAAATACCCGAACGTAACCTTACCCAACCATATATGAAAATGAGGCGAAGCCCCCCTAGTATATATAGGCCATTCCACCAATTATTGACTGAAGTTGTGCCGGGGGGTCTGAACTCTACATAATAAAAAATTTTATTGAAAAGTACATAACAAAGAGATCGGCAATTTATCGCAGAACTTTCAACTTTATTTTGCTATGGTTTATTTTTAAATATTCCCAAAATCAAAAAATACATTTTCTGTGTAAAAAAGTCTGAACTTTTCGAAAAAAATATTTGAAAAAATATGAAAAATGATACATTAGTAGAAAAAGCGTTTTTTACTTTTTGACCTCATTTTTCAGAGTTTTTCCGATACTGGAGGGAATTGAAAATATTTTTTTCAGAAAGCTGGAATTTTTTTACACAATAACCATTATTCAATATAATTTTAGAAATTTTACAAGGGATTGATATTTTTAATATCTAAAGTCAACGATTGCAAATCTTGCAATTTTCGATCTACTGTATCTTCGAAAGGGTTTGACAAAAAAATTTGAAAAAAATCATGAAAGCTCTCTTTGTTATGTACTTGTCAATAATATTTTTTGTTATGTACAGTTCAGACCCCCCAGCACAACTTTAGTCAATATTTGGTGGAATGACTCATATATATCTCTCTATATTGTAAAGATATCTTGCCGCTGCCGTGTCAGGAATCCAGCGTATATACCCTCAGATCTTGACGGATTTATCCTCGCACCCACATGTATACCCTCAGATCTTGACAGATTTAGCTTCGAACCCACGTATATGTTGAATTTGCTCAGTGCTGTAGGAGGATTGAATATTCGGGAATAATAATAACGCACACGTATTTATCAGTGGAAAATATAGTAATGTAATATTCGTTTATTCTTTGACTGCTCTGAACAACGTTCTTGTCAAGACTAACGAGTAGACGGGAGATCACACATATCTCGGTTACTCTCACGCTTCTATTCGTGACATTAGTTCGCACATATGTCGCCCTATCATGTGTGCGCTCGCGTAAGAGCGCACTTCTTTAAAAAAGTTTGACAACCTTTATTCAACAGTATATGCCCTCAGATCTTGACAGATTCAACTTCGACCCCACGTATATATGCCCTCATACCTATACAGATTTTCCGCACTCTCCCTCCCGCCCGTCCCCATTTTAGCCATTCCACCCCCCCTCCGCCTCTATTCAACCCATCACCCTTTGATCTGCGAGCTACAATTTTCGACCCTCGATTTTCGACCATTGATTTTCGATCTTCGACCTTCGACCCTCGATTTTCGACCTTGGATTTTCGATCCTTGACTCTTAACTTACGATTTTCGACATTCGATTTTCGACCTTTGATCTTCGACCTTTGATCGACCTTCGACCTTTACAACGTTTATGCCTATATTGCTATGAAGGTTTAACCTTTTATCCCACGTATATACCATTATACCTGTGAAGACTTGACCCTTTACCCTACGTATATGCCCTTATAGCTATGAATATTCAATCCTTCCCCTTACGTATATATCTGTGAAGATTTAACCCTTTACCCTACATATAGTTTTCGGTCAAACGAATAGTCAGAGGTGCCCAGGCACGAACGGTCGCTCGCGCGTGTATACAAACACATGCGTCGCGCGGCCATAGACTTTTGAGATGAACTGAGCGCTCTTAGGAGCCGCTTGAAGATTTTCTCTGTTTTGTCTTTGCATGTGCTTAGACGAGCATGAAGGTGGAGGGAATAGCGCGGGCCAGGCCGCGTCAGTCAAGTAGTCAGGCGACCCGGGATCAGTCGTTCATTCTTTTTGGTTTTCTTTGCTCTGTGCGTTTCCGGAGAGATGGATAAATCTAAGGGGTCGCACTGCAATTCGATCGGTACTCGGATCTTGTGGTGTCTTGTATCTTCAAATCCTTCTTGATTGTTGCATGCTTGGGAGCCGGAATAACCTCGTAAGCACACTAACACAAGCGCGGTACGTCCCGCCAGGCACACCGGCGCAGCCCGGTTGTACCAATGAGCAAGCGCAATGCTTGACGCAAGTAATCTACCGATTGCTTGTACATACTTGGATTCACACAAGGTAATCCTTTCAGTACACCGAATCAAGCGGGTATACCTGAGCATAAGCGCAATGCTTATACGAAGTCGCCAGCGACTTCATTTACCACGATTATGCTACACGAAACAGTCAAGACGCCGAGCGCAACTATATATAAATATAGAAATTCAATTCGGATGTTTCAAACGAAACCAGCAACCAATACAACTATACATATATATTGTTACAACGGGGGAAAATTACGAAAGGACTAAGAGAATCAAAGAGTTCTCTGTGCGATTTAAGCGAACGCCGAGCCAAAGAAGTCTCACGAACAAGGAATATTAAGAAAGAAAATAGATGTATTTGGACACAAGCTCTCTTTTTAAAGTCTAGAGACTGACTGTTTTTACAATAATATCGGTTGACGCAGCAACCTTATTCTTTTTAAAGACATAAGAGGTTTATAAACGTCTTTTATCTATGATGACTACTAGATCATTTAAGGTAGTAGCCCGGTGTGACGGGTTCAAAAAATCGATTTTTTTTTTTTTTACATTTTTCGGAAGAAAAACATCTTAAAAATATGCTATAAAAATTTCAGACATAAATTTTAATTATTCTTAAAGTTATAGCTAAAATAAGAGAGCGCGCCGTAGTGTGTATGAAAGCGTGTGTATGAAAGCGTCGCTGTCAAATCTGTTGCTAATATTGTGCTTAAAAAGCCAACTCCAAAGAAGCCAGAACTTTACGTAGAGCTCTAAAAGCTGCTGAAAATGACAACTTTGAGGAAACGGAAGGACTGCTCTATGCACCAGGCATAGCTGATTAATGTAAGTATAATTTTATTGAAAAAAATCTGTTGTCAAAACTTTAAAAGCGTTTTTCTCAAAACCATGTTTTCGAAAGTTCGGGGAATCACTGACTCAAAACTATTCAACCGATTTAGCTAAAAATTTAACCCGTTATTCTAGACACACATATCTAGATGCCGAACCTTTAAAACATTTAATTTTTTAATTATAAACTATTTTATTTAAACAATTTATGAAGAAAAAAAATTAGATTTTGAGAACTTTTTTCACAAGTCTGCCATTTTGTTTTTGTTTTTTTATTTTTATGTATATTTAAGGTTCGGGACCTAAAATGAAGTCTACAGAATAATAATCTCTTTGAATTTTTTATTTCGGATGACTTTGGAAGGCTGTGTGTTTCCCCGAACCAACTCATCTTTTCTTTGAGGACTCCATATTGACGTCAAAAATTTTAAACAAATTAATGTAAAATTAACTTTAAAAATTTTTTTTTATATACTTCAAAACATCAATAAAAACATGTAAAAACTTTAAAACGATAGCATTTTATTTACTTTTTAAAAAAAAATCATGAAAAAACGTCTAAATTTCGGTCTTCACACCGGACTACTACCTTAAAAGGGGACAAAACGGGTGATTTCACCCTTTGTAACAATATTATACATATATATATATATATATATAAGTGATAAAATTTAATATTACCGCCTGAAATCACAAGAGAGTGAGAATGTTGCTTAGTTGTTTGAAAATAGCGATGATCTTTGTTCGTGTGATAAATTGAATAGGCAGATAACAGTGAATATTAGAGATGTAATTATTTTGGCCGTATCACCTGTTGGTAGAAAAAAATTTCATTTGTATTTCTACTGTACCAAATAATAAAAGTGATCTAATAAAGTGTTTCCACTAACCTGCTGCGTTTCTTCCAAGCACCCAACACTCAAACAGATTTTTCATTTCAGTCGAATAAAGCCAATTTTCAAAGAGCATTAGCATGAAGTTTCGACCGTTCTTTGAAGAATCAACTTTCTGACTCAATGACAAATGTTTTCCGAGTCACTATCTCGATTGTTTGTGATTCTAACCCCAAAAATTCGTATGAAATACATCGCCGCTAGAAACAGAGTTTGACAGCTGAAACTCGGAGTAGTCAGCCTACCCGAGCAGCCGATAAAATTCGCGCATGCGCATTGGCTGTATAGTTTCTATAGATTGTCCCGTTATATATAACCTATGTATAATATACATATAGCCTATACGCCGGCCGAGCATATCGGCCGCTTAGGGCACTACGGCTACTCGCGGCTGCAGGGTTCGGAGTCTAACGGCGAGATGGCGGCAGCGGGACGGTTTTCAGGCATCAGTAAACGGATTATCGGCCCGACTGCCAATCACCTCGTCGCACATGCTACCGCTCTCTGCCACTTGCTATCTTACCTAATTGCCGCTTCCTTATCTCTACTTTATTCCCCTTCCCGCTTACGAGATGCCGTTGTCTTTTTTCCTGTTATCTTGCTCTCTTTCCCTCACCTAGTTTCCGTTGTCTTCAATACTTCTGAATTTAGTTTCACCACTTTTTACTCCTTTCTACTGCTGTATATGAGTTACTGATTCTTGAAAAAAACATTGCCATGAGCGTAATAAATTCTATCTATCTGTCTCTTTTTGCCCGAGATCCACGAGAGAGTTGGACGGCGGGGACAGACGTTTCTAATGTTCCATTGCGTAGGTAGTAGCAGTGTTGTACCCCAACAATCTATCATAGATTCAAAATCCAGAAATCTGGGTGTTAGTTGGACTCTTGTTTCATTGTAATTGGCCTCCGCAACTAATTATTTTGATTCAACGAATTATCGCTCAGTCCTAGTTTGTACTAATAGTCCAGGAGCTAGCGACACTTTTGTCGGGCTGATTTCTAGTAGCTGGAAAAATGACAGAAAATAGCCCTGTCAGTGTACAATATGAAATCGCATGCCTGCCAGCTCGGATCGGTTGCGTTTGTTTATAAAAAATTTTTAAGATGCATTTGTAAAACGGTTTCTGGGCTCATCGTGATCTGGATGAAATTTCATACACAGGTGCTAAAAACATTACTGAAAATGAATTCGAGTGCCTGCCACTCGAAATCGGTTGTAAAATACCGCCTATCAATCAAAAACCGGCAAAAAAAAGTGCATCACCCGCCCATGTTACGAAACTATAATTACAATTAGGTCACGATCTGTGCAAGTCGCTACCTAGATGCCATGCCATGACCGGATGCGATTTCAATCCATCTTTTTTCAGAAAGGGGAAAAAATACCTCTGAAGATTTTGCAGAATTCAACAGAATACCAGATAGCTTTTGCAAAGCTGGAGGATTGCCATGGAGACAGAGCCGACACTACTTTCAAAAAAATCGAAGAGTTCATATGTGAAATATATAGCGTTAGAGAGGTGCGTAATGTTAACGCGGCACGTTAGTCAATTTTTTTGAAAATTTTTAATGTCAAAAATGTTCGTGAGAATTTCATGAAAAAGGCAACCACTTTCGATGCGTCTACCATTCCTCCGCGTGCATCAGAACTCAGACAGCAAGTTTTGCGAGCTAGGTATATAGCAAATATTTTTAATAGTTGGGTTCTTGAAAAAACCAACGGCTCTTTGCCCGACTAATTGCGGATGGCTCGAAAAAAATGGTAAATACACGTTCCTTTGGTTCGAGGGAGAATAAATCCCGCGATTCGTGGAGGACATAATTATACAGTTAGAGAATGTTACCATAGATAATACCGAAATCATTGAAAATAACGAGAGTGACAGCGACACTAGCGAGGATCTATCGGACAATGATTCCGCAAGCGATTAAATGTATTACTTTTTTTGATACAAATAAAAACGTCTACTGCATAATAATGTAGAAACAGTTTGATAAAAAATGAAATACAAATAAAATTATGAATTAAAAACCTATACTAGATTATGATATATAATAGTTTGATTTATTTATGCAAATACCCATTTTTTATTGTAATGTATTATAGAATTAAAATGACAACAAGATAATTTAACAATAGTAAGCAAGTCATCAGCGTCTTGCGATGAACACTGCTTTGGGAAACTGGTAGGCGGTATAAAACAACATATTGGTAAAGGCAGGCATCTGCAATCGAGTTTGGAAGCATTTCTTCTACCTTATATGAAATTTTGCTGCGGATCGGAATGAGCACGCTCTAATTGCCTAAGGTGCAGAGCGCGAGAGCGCGCGATTTTCATGAGGCTGGCAGGCACATATGGCAACGCCTTTGAGGAGGCATGCACTCGCCAATGAATTTCTAACACTTTAAACTATATTCTAAATTTTTTTTGTGCGGTTTGCGATGAGGCGGGTGATGCACTTTTTTTTTGCCGGTTTTTGATTGACAGGCGGTATTTTACAATCGATTTCGAGTAGCAGGCACTCGAATTCATTTTTAGTAATGTTTTTAGCACCTTCGTGTGAAATTTCATTCAGATCGCGATGAGCCCAGAAACCATTTTAAAAATGCATCTTAAAATTTTTTTATAAACAAACACAACCGATCCGAGCTGGAAGGCACGCGATTACATATTGTACACCGACAGGGCTATTTTCTGTAATTTTTCCAGCCATTATGAAATCAGCCCGACAAAAGTGTCGCTAGCTCTCGACCTATAATGCTGTCGCTTCAAAATTGAGTAACATCATCTTTCTGTGACCATACGTATTTACTTCGTAATAATGTTAAAACATTTCTGAGATAAGACTAGTCTAGTGAGTTTGTCTTTTGTGAGAAACAGTAGAAATAAAATAATCTTTTCGCTTATCCATGTGTCGTTAATATATTCATATCAATTGAAATAGCGTTGAATTTAAACCAGCGCAGCGGATGAAACACACATTGATTATAATTATAAAAAAAAAAAATGGGCGCGTGTACTTATGTACGCGCGTGAGAAGTTATACTTCTTTGGCATCATTAAAAAATACACAACATGTCAAAATCTTCTGTCACACAATGATAAAGACAAGAAGTATGTAATAAAAAACAATAAAACAAATAACGGATGTCTTACATTATATTTAAATAATCTATTAAATTTTTGTCACGAACTTTTTATTAAATGTTCTATTAAATTTATTTCTTTATTTTGTAAATATCAAAAAACCAATAATAAATATTCAACATTGATAATTTAATAATATTTAGTATTAATTATATTAAATAATGATATTTTAATTTATATCAATAAATAATACATACGGATAACTAACCTCAATTATATTGGAGCACTTGAAAAAGTATTTTAGCACAATTTTTTCACTAATATTCACAAATAGTAAATAATATTAATCCAAATATTCAATTTAAATCACTACTGAATATATTTTATTGCCACATATATAATTCGCACTTGTCTGAAAATAAAACACGTGTTGTGACTGTAAAAACTAAAACCATGTGGATAAATATTTAGCTTTTTTTCGAGACTCAATGAATTCGGTTGAGTGGGCAACTTCATCCTGTTAATTTTGTGTTACAGTGATGCGCGCGCATGAATTCGGTTGAGTGGGCAACTTCATCCTGTTAATTTTGTGTTACAGTGATGCGCGCGCATGAATTCGTTTGAGTGGGCAACTTCATCCTGTTAATTTTGTGTTACAGTTTTGTGTTACAGTGATGCGCGCGCATCCTGAAATTTCACTCTCATTAGTTTTTCATAACGCGCCTAAAGAAGTATAACTTCAATAAGATCTTATTGTTGTATTTAAAATGACTATGCTACGAAAATATCACGATCAACCGATAACTTAACTTTTTAACAGAAGCCTTCCATTTGTTATAAGTGGCTCAGTTGGCTCTAGCACTCACTATGTTTCAACACTGCATCTCGAAGTGACCAATTCTTTTCTACAGTATCAATTCTTAATTAATATAATTCTTTAGTACTCTTGAGTTTACAGGAACAATCCTCCTGTCATACTATTCTTAACATAACACCGAACTTTTGAAAACGTATACGAAACCAAGGTTCAGTCATAATAGCAGCTACCTATTTTCATTTAACGGTTAATAAGTTTTTCATGACATTTTGCTCGAACAAAATGATAACACACTCCAATGCGTCTTGGAATAATTGTAAAATTCTGGATTATTAGCTAATTCAATTGCACTTGCAGTATCAACTAAGATGGTGGAATATCATCTATGTTCGTAATTTCAGCCAGTAGAAGATTCATGGGGAGACGTTGTTTTGCTCTGTCGCTTGTAGCTATATTTTCTACTATACATTCCGCTCATCGAAATTACAATATAGGACTACCTCGTTATAAGAGAGTCGGGAGAATAGTATTCCAAGAAATTCATCGCTGGAGCGTTCCCCCGTTACTGCCTGCACGGCGTGCAAATCGCACGTGTGTAAATGTGTCAATGATCATCACCACTTTGATTTCACTGACCGTAGTGGCTCAAGTGCTAGCACGTGGGACTACGGAGCGGGAGATTCGAGCTCAAATCTGTGGCCTGTCAATGAAGTTGAACGGTATCTCGAGAAAATGTAAGACCGGTCTCTTCGTTCATGCGCCGACTTCTTGGTTGGTGATTTGGGCTGGTGTTCGGCTACACCTGGATAAGGTTTTCGGCAGTTTCCCTTGTCTCTCGTAGGAATGTGGGTGATTCTACTGCGACTGCCCTCCCCGCGCTTATTCTTCCTTTTTCCCTTAGTCTTGCAACTTTACAAACTTAATTGTAATAAATAAAGTCTTAATTTTTCTCGTTATAAAAAAAATTAAAGTTGTGTATGTACGAATTCGGCGTTTAAACATACGATTCAACAAAATTGATCCTTCACTTATAAGGAGGAGTTCGCTCCAAAGTTGGGAGATCTCACATACACAGCTAGAGTAGAGGAAGCTATAAAACTCGCTCAATAGGGAAATTCTTTTATATCGAGGATTCTTATACCAAGGTAGTACTGTAATTCATTATATTTTACTGAGCCATAAAAATTACTCCTCCAGAATGCTAACAGGCAACATCCCGTTTCATGTTGGAATCTCTTGCATAATCTGTATCTGTGAAAGTCACAAGTTGCTTTCCTTTACCATTAACCTTATACCGTGGACGCTAGATGCTATGGCCCTGCCGCAGGGCGCGAGGAGAGGAAACTTCTCCCAAGTGGCTAGTTGTTAATCGTTCCCACTGCTGACGTCGAAAGCGAGAGTCATGCGCGGTGCGGGGAGACAGTGTAGTGCAGTGGGAGATGGACACGCTGATGTGGGGAATGCCGCATTTATGTGTGCGACGGTGCTTGCGGAGGGGTACTCGCTCGCATATCCTTATACTGAATGGCCATTTATCTACCGCGTACTGTATAATAAAACATCCTCAAAAGTTCCTTTGGTGTATTTACAAATTGTCTCCACTGTAAACCTATAATAGTTTAGGTGCTTTAAATGCTCAGCAGCTGCACTTACAGCATAATCAAATTAGGATGAGTTGATGTTACTTTATGCATGAAACTTCCCACAGTTTTTCTGTAAGGAATATCATGACTAACTAGCGAATGTTAATTTCCTTTGTATCCTGACATCTTCCGTTAAGAGTTGTGACTGCATTTGGCAGTAACATTCCAAACTTATCTAAGACTGTCTTGGCAGAGGTACTTTAATTTATAAAAATAGAACCATTATCCAAACGAGTTAATCGAACTCCGAAACAAAAATGTAACTTTCCAATTTTCATTTAAATCGCGCTTATAAGATTTGTAATAAAACAAATTCTCTACCTTGTACTCTACTATGTAGATTAAGTCTACGAGTTTTCCCCCATCATCTTTTCTTATAAATGCAAAACAAACTGTAGTACTACAAACTAGCACTTCATAAAATCAAAAAATCGTTTATTCCACAGATGTGGAGTTTGTTTCATCTCATAAAGGCTTCTATCAAATCTGCATACTTGTTCTTTTCATTTATTAAAACCATCAGATTGTCTCATATAAGATTCATCTTGAAGTTTTCGGTACAAGAAAGCCCTTTTGACGTCAAATTCGGGGAGATGAAGATTTTCAGACTCTGCGACGCTTAGAATTATTTTTATGACGTCAAGTCCTGCAACTCGATTGAATGTTTTTTTATAGTTGATTCCGTATCTCTGGGAAGAGTGAACGGAGAGCTCGGAGCAAAAAAAAAAAACCTATGAAATGCCAAGGGCTATTTTTTTTTTCATATTTTATCATAGTAGCGGTGTGTATCAACATGTTATATAAGGTCAAGCCATTATTAAGAGAGGTGTAATAGTTGCGCCTTGAAACGTGTCTTTAATACTGGGATCGTAAAATCAGTTGAGGGTTGAATCTTGATATGCAGGTTACGTATTAAATGTAATGAAGAATTATGTTAGCCAGTCAGATTTATGATAGGACGGGGATGGTTAGGCTCTAAATGTGTATGAAAAATAACCTGAAGCTGCGCTGTAGCAGTAGTGAAAACCAAATGGTAGGCAGAGTTAAAGATGTTTAGAAAAGCAGATGCTCTTGCTTATTCAAGTGGGTAGAAGTTAGAGTCCAAGAGCTGGGAACTAAAAAAAGCATGTAAAACAACAAAGGCTAGTTTTTTGATATTTGATTATAGTACTGGTGTACATGAACATGCTGTGTTCATTCAGGTCATTATGAGATCGGGTGTAATAGGTGCGCTTTACGACGTGTCGTTAATACCAGAGTATTAGAATAAGTTGATGAAGTAATAAGTAGATGAAAAAGTAAAAACGGCATGATTTATAATAACGATCTCTTTATACTGGTATCGTTCGGGCGAAACCTTATTGTTTTCGTTACCTCTCAGTCTTCTATACAAGTGATATAGTGTCGTATACAACATTGTAAGAGTAATTTCTGGTTGATATAAGTAGTTAGAAATGGTATTTGATGTTCGATCGCAATAGCAGTAGACACTTGATTGGCGAAAATTAGTGGGTAGCAGACACCAAATAAGACTGCGTGGAAATGTATGGACGTGTTTTACTTATGCGTGATACAGTAAGGTTGCAACAATCATCATCATTTAGAGGAAGTCTTTGTAATGCTATTTACGAATAGAAACATGAAAATTTGCAACTGACTAAGAGACGGCAAGGTAGTCGGATTTTATTGATCTTTGATTTTTATGGTACGTGTAGTTAGGATCTTGAATAAGAATTTCTCGAACTAATTCGACGCAATATTCATGGATTTCCGAAATAATCAAAGTAGTAGAGTTACAGAAGTTCTGGTCCACAAAATGGCGGCGTACCGGCAAAGTATCCCCGATTCCTACCTTATTCGCAGTCGGTATGTTACCACCGCGATGGTAAGCCTTACCCCCAATATTGTTACCGGCTAAAGCGTCAACATAGATGGCACCACCAGTATTTTTGCTCGATCTTACCGAAAAACGATGTAAAAATGAAATTTTTTGCTTAGACAGATAAAAAATCAAAATGGCTGCTTATCTGACTAAGCAAAAAATTTAATTCTTAACACTCTGTCAGTAAAATCGAGCAAAAATACTGGTGGTGATATCTATGTTAACGCTTCAGCTGGTATCAATATGGGGGGTGAGGCTTAACATCGCGGTGGTAACATACCGACTGTCGGTAAGGTAGGTATAGGGGCTGCTCTGCCGGTACGCCGCCATTTTGTGGACCAGAACTTTTATATCTATACTACAAGCCGACTTCGGAGATTACTAGACCGGTTAAATTGACCAGATGCAACATACATTTTAACGGAGCTTGCAGCCCAGGCAATATTTGGCCTAAGGATCCTGAACTCCA
This sequence comes from Neodiprion fabricii, assembly GCF_021155785.1. Lineage (NCBI taxonomy): Eukaryota > Metazoa > Arthropoda > Insecta > Hymenoptera > Diprionidae > Neodiprion > Neodiprion fabricii. The sequence goes on along the minus strand of NC_060241.1, from coordinate 14,657,918 downwards.
GGTTCAAATGTATACGCCATATACACAATCTCATCAAATACTTGACGAACATTCTTAAATGAAATTATTATTATGTTTTTCGTTGGGTCATAAATTCGGGAATGAGATAAAGAATAGAAAAATATAAAGTGCGTTTCAAAGGAGTAAAAAAAATCTCGCGACGAACCAGCGATCTCGCTGTTACGAGACTCGAACGGTATGAACAGAGCTATGCGCTCCATTGGAACGTGTGTTGCGTCTGGTGGATTTACCTGGTCAAGTAAAACTTTAAAGTCGATTATCTCGGAAACTTGTTAATATTGCGCCGAATTACTCTGAGAAATTCTTATTCGCGGTCCTAACTACACGTTCCATAAAAATAATAAGTCAAAATAATCCAACTAATCTGCCGTCTCCTTGTGAAACCTCTGGTCATGGTTATGTGTACTAGCCTACAAATGGTGAATTTTGGAGAAGGTCCGTTTGGTGTGACTGATTTTATCACGCCTCTTCCAGGCGTTAAGAACGCTGGCATTTAAGGGTGTTATTTTGATATTTGAATAGTTGTACATTTTTGGGCATTTGGTTGATTTTAAAACGAAATAATACTACCATTTATATACCGATCTCGCATTGAATAACCGTTGGTAATTTCATTTCGTCACTGATCATCAAGTAAGATATCAAAATGCAAGAATATAGCACACAATTCCCTTTGCTTACGTAGCACCTCGCGTAGTCATCTATTTAATTACCAATTTGGCACAATGTGTACTTCTCCCATTACTGAAAAAGTGGGTTCGTTTATAATCCTGCTTCTTCAGTATCTCCTGCATACAAGCCTCAATGTGTAACGACAAAGCGATTAGCCTGGAGATGGATTGGAGACTAGGCGTGTGATAGTATATTATTATTGCTTTCGATGAAGGTGAGAATTTGTGTATTATATTTGAAAAAACTAAAAAGTAAAAAATATTAATACACTAATATATGTTATTGTAAATTTTTTAGCATTATTTACCGTTCACCATTAAAGAACTCCTAAACAATACCAAATTATTTTCAGAATACTCTATGCACTGTGAGGTGGATTTTTCCCGCACCTCGATCACTTGGAGAAAATGACCGAGAACTTACCGCGTACACAATAATTTGGCGGCCCACGATGTACCTTGGATCTAAAACAGTATCGCGAAATTCTGTTGGGCGCCTGGCGTGATTGACACGCCTCGAAATCATTAAATCGATATACCTCGACAATTAACTCGGTAGCTCAGTACCGCGGAGAGGGGTGGGGTAATTTTTGCAGAGAGAGAGAGACACTCGAAAACCACACGCTACTTAACAAAAGAAGTAAAATAAAATCTTATATTTCACATTAGCGGTGATACAAAAACGAAAAAAAAAAATAATCCAAAAGTCGCTCATCGCGATTCTAAAAATAAACAGAAAATTACACGTAACCGACACTATTCTTTACTCGACTGAGTTCACGGCTCCCTAACTAAAATGTCACTCAGCAATTACAAAATCTTTCTGTGCTACTCTCAATTCACAAATTCGCAATTTTTCCTCAACAGCGATAATTTTTCGAAACCGAAACTAAAACTACTTTCTCAACAGTGCGCCGTCGGGCTACCGAACAGACGACGTCCTCAATCTCACCCGAGATCTCGCCTGACTCGGAGCATCGACGCCACCGCGAGCTGCCTCAAATCTAAACGTGACAACTTCACTTAACCCAAGCTTATTTCAACTAAACAGATCCTTAAACGCCAATATACTTCAGACGTAACCAAAACTCAATGTTTTCGTCTGCTCAGCAGGGGGCCAACGTACACAAAATGAGACAAGACTCAACAGCTGGAAATCTCTCGTGCATAAAACCGCGGATTGGGGTTATGTTGCTGTTTATTTTTACGTAGCGTGAATTGTCTAAGAATGCTATCGTTCAGCAATACCGTGGTCGATATCGGAAAATATTCAACCGACGCAAATACCAAATGATACAGAAATTAGATGTTATTTATTGAAAGAAAAAATCTGAAATTCAATGTGAAATGTCATTAATAAGTGGGAGTCTGGACAAACAGAGGTAGGTGAGTAAAAACAATGTTTATTGTGAACAGATTCTTTATTTACATAAAATTAAAAATGCGTCTCATTAACGATTTATGTTTTGTGCATTTTATTGGAAATTAGTTGTATCCCAAAATACAGAAAGATCCTGTCTGATAATAATAGCTTCTAATATTTTCAGGTACGAAATAATTCATTGTCAAAGCGGGACTAAATTTGTCAGATATGAAAGCATGTAGGTAAATTTCTAATTACTTGATCTTTGACTATTACAATATTTTAACATGGATTCAATGATAAAATTGTTTTTTTTCAGCAGGCTTGAAGTTTAGGCTTTGATTAACTCGAGGAAAATTATGCCTTACCCGATGGTCAAAACTTTTAGGTGGCACGGATCTTGGTTTCTCTAGCGGTGCAATCATTATAACCATCAAACCTGGTTGTTCCGTCAGACATCAGGTGCCAGAGTGAATTTCATCAGGCCATCGCCACCTTCTTAACATCAGTTGAGGCAAAATTGAAGAGCGGGATATACTACAGATGATAATGGCTGAATATCCCATCATTTTACTTTGATCGAACAAATAGCGATAAGTTTCTTACTTAACCGTTGCCGCCAATTCGTTCTACCGAGGAATCATTCTGTGCACCATTGTAATTCAAGCATTATTATTGACCAGCGTTGTTTTTCAAACTTTATGCCATTTAATTTGGTATCTTATTTTGAAGCTTACTTTTACTCTCCTTGGCATTAAATTCAGATAAATAGTTTTTCAAGTCCTCAATTAGATTGTGGGGTTGAATTTTGCCAGGCAAACTGAATCAATCTGAATCTAGAACTGTTGAATAACTTCAGTTAAAAATGTCTTCAAACTTAATTTTAGTTGACGGTGTCATCTGGCTAGCTAGTTGCACGATAACTTAAAACCACATTCAATCCAATTCAATTTTACACTCTTCATAGGATCCTACGCTAAGACTGAAAGCTTGTGAATCTTCATTTAGCGCAATTATTTCTGCATTTCATATTAGCATTGTCTGGAACAAAAAAAATCTCATTTTGAGATTGGAAATGGAACCTGAAACGCAGAAGTTATTCAGTAGCACGAATTGAAAACCAAGAATTTTATTATGGTTCCTGCAACAAAGGGACTCTTTCCGAATATCCTTGTTACAAAGTGATGTTCGGAGGACTATGAACAAAATATTGTATCGGATTACATTATTTGGAAAAAAATCTTCATAAACTTCTTTAAAAATTGGGTATTCATTTATTTTGATGGAACAAGGGGCACAATCTTGAATCCGATAAGTCAATATCCTCGTAATAATGTTCTGACATTAATCTAAAACATGATTGTACTTGAAGGTAATTGTGACGTTAAGGCGCATTTTGAGAAAGTTGATTTTCAACTTGTGTCACAGGATGTGATCTACGTTCCTGAGTTCTACACTTCCGATTAGATTTTCTTTGTTTCGAACTGCACTGACATGAAATACAGAAATCATTTTAATAAATCCAATATTACTTGAATTTTCAATTTGAGTATTAGGTTCCCTTGATTTATTTAATTGAACATCATTAAAACATCATTAAAAATACGTGGACTATCGACTATTTGTGAATTTTGTTGAACTATTTTCGAGAAAAAAAAGATTCACAGTTCTGTTACAGATAGTGTGATATTTAAATTTCTTGAACACTCGGTTCAATGTCCCATTTTCAAAAGTGACAAAATTCAACATTACCGCCTGAAATCACAAGAGAGTGAGAAAGTCACTTAGTTGCTTGAAAGTGGCGATGATCTTTGTCACGTGTGATAAATTGAATAGCCAGATAACAGTAAATATTAGAGATGCAATTATTTTGGCCGTATCACCTGTTGATAGAAAAAAATTTCATTGTCATTTTTAATGTACAAAATAATAAAAGTGATCAAATAAAGTGTTCCCACCTACCTGCTGCGTTTCTTCCGAGCACCCAACATTTAAACAGATTTCTCATTTCAGTCGAATAAAGCCAATTTTCAGAGAGCAATAGCATCAACTTTCCGAGTCATTATCTCGACTGTTTGAGATTCTAACCTTAAAAATTCGTATGAACTACATCGCCGCTAGAAACAGAGCCTGACAGCTGAAACTCGGAGTGGCCAGCCTGCCCGTGCAGCCGATAAAACTCGCACATGCGCATTGTATGTATAGTTTCAAGAGATTGTCCCAGTATACGCTATCACAACGCATCCGAAATCAAACCTTCTCAAAATCCTCGAAAACATTATTCGCTAATTCGAGCACTCTAATTCGGCACTCCGCGACCTACTCGAGAGGTGACCCTGAAAACCCGATAACGCGGCTCGATCCGGTACAGCGGAATTCGGCTGAACTTGGTTTCAAAAACCAGAGAGACTCAACTAAAACTCGTGACTTTACTCAACTCTCTCGAGGACTCGAACCTTACTTTACTTATCTTATTACGCATACTCAAGCTACGGTCATCAAGCAAAAGAATCGGTAAAAGAAAAAGCAAGCCTTCTCACAATTATGCTGGAAATTCAATCGCGGGGATAGAAGCAGCGCTTACTTGGAATGATGAAAAATTGAATTAACTACCAAAAAGTGCTAAAAAACGCCTAGAACGTCATTTTTCGAACAAAATTTCATATATTTTTTTGTACTGGACCGATTTCCAAATTTCTAACGGGATTTATAGTGGATACAACAGACTATCCAGAAAAAATTAGTATCTCTATGTACTGTTGAAAATACATATTTATTTCAGGATATGAAAATGGAAAAAATACGGAAATACGCAAAAAGTCAATAAAAACCTATAATAAAAAACTGTTTGTAAGGGGTTTTCGTATATTCTCAAGTTATTTTATTTAAAAAATAGTGGGTGGTGGTAATAATAAATTCAGGAAAGAATCGTATAACTCATTCGATTGCGGTAGCAGCAATGCACCGTTTGGTGTCCCTCGCAGACGGCCAAGTTGTAGCCTTGAGCCATTGTTCGCGTAAAAAATAGCGTATGTTTTAAAGCCGCCGATTTGATGCAAAAAATAAAAATAAAGAAGCGTGCATTTTTTACAGAGCGCCAGAGAAAATTGCTTTAGTATGTGAAGTATATGGCTTTAGATAACATATGAGACTCTTAATTGCGCAATGACGAGTTAAATATTTTGATTTGAGCAACAAAGTAAAATATACTTACATCCACAAATTGTCATAAATTGCAGCCACGATATCCAGCCGTTAGTCTCAATTTTTAGCCTAAAAGCACAGTTTGAAAGACGGCTGGGATAGTCAACTACCCTGTACATGTTTTCTAGGGTTACATTATAAATATTCAAAAAATTTTTTGTTCGAAATTTTTCGGAAATAAAAAGAGTTATTAAAGGAATTTAGAACCTTTTTTTTGGTCTTGAATTATAGATTCGTTAAAGGAATATGAAGAAATCACAAACCAAATTCTTTTGAAATCTGTTTTATCTACAATGTTGAGTGTAAGTCAATAAATGCAGATATTAGTAAACGACCAGAAAAAATAATTTATACACTTTTGTCATATGGTTTAAATGAATTCTAGTTACTTATATAAATTTTTATTAAATTGTGCATGATTCTCAAATCTTACGTCGTACAGGCTGCTACAAAAGAGACCTGCTATTGGCTTTATTTTGCTGCCTTGTCAGATACTTAAACATCAATCTTTGGTTCAAGTTTAGTAATTTACAAGTTGGATAGCCACCGAGAATCTCCCCTCTATACATCTGTGTCTTAGAATTGTTAGTTATGGGTCAGATTCCACACGGCAAATAATGTTGCGTAATTGCGTAATACTATACGTACTTCTAACAGATCCTATGTAAGGTACACTTGTTGAGAAGGCGACTGTAATTTTTTTGCCGTGATAGCACTGGTATGCTTTCGATTATGAGATGGTGATACCCGTCATTTACTACCAATGTACAGCATGGGAAACCACGGTATATCAAAAGATTAATGCATATTAATTTCAAAAATACTGACACGGGGCAATATTTCGTGAGAAAATTTCGGATGAAATCGTTTTCGAAAGAGAAAAACAGAAAGTAAATGTGAATGATTGTTATTTAGCGTAAATACTTAGAAAGGCGGCTGACAAAGTTGCCCAATTCCTATTTTTTCTCGAGGTCCTCCTTTCTACTTAAGGGGTTAGGTGGGTTTCAAAAGCTCAAAATACGTACATTTTTATGAATTTTTTTTTACTTAATCAACAGAATATTTCATTCCATCAATTTAACACATAAAAGATACATATTTTATAAGTAGTTTGTGAAATTTTCATTGAAAAATATTGAAAATTAAGGCGTGGACACGTCGTCTGCTGTGACCCCTCAAAAAAAAGTTCTCTCAGCGTAGTCAGGATAACTCATGACAGATTCATCTGAAATGCAAAAACCAAAAATTTTCTGTTAGTAGATGTTTAAAACTCGTACTTGGACGAAGGAGAAAAAAAAAACAAAAATTACATTTTTGGCGGCGTTGAAAACAAAAAACCCTTATTTTGAGTAAAATTTGCACCCTTCATGGCCTTGAAAAATTACTTGGAATAGAAAAAAAAAAATTCCTTCGTTCAAGTACGAGATAATGTTATTTTGAAGAAGTGTGCAAAATTTGAAAGAGATCGGTTCATAAGTTTTCGAGAAATCGTGACTACCGATTTCAAAAATGTAGTTTCGAGAAAAACGCGATTGAAGATTTACATTCAAATAACATGTAAATAATCGTACTTACACCGTATAATGATGGAAACCCATGTTTTTTCCACGTGCCATCACCTGACACGGTGACATCTGTCGTATCTTCAACATTATTTTCATCACACGTTAATTTTTTTTCTTGATTTGCAGCAGACAACAAAATTGATTCGGCAACAGTTATGACGCACTCATGTATTTTATCAACATAAAAATTGTACGTTGATGCATTCAAGAATGAGGAACTTATATCCATCAAACCACAGAATTTTTTACATCCGACAAGTCCTAAGCCTAGTATTCGCATCACAAAAATAAACGAACAATAGCTAAGCAGCTGCCTCGATATATCTGCCTCCATATACCTGCGTCACGCTCGGTTATAGCCTGATGGGTGAAACATCCAAAGGCTATATCTCTTAGAATATGACTCGGATCGTTTTAAAATTTTAAAGGAATATTCTCAACATATTCAATTATAAGATAAGCAAAAAAAAAAAAAATTCGATTTTTTGAAATTTTGAAACCCACCTAACCCCTTAATGTCCCTCATGAAAGTGCGTGGTAGGCAAAAATTGCGAAGTCGGAAATACTCAAGTCTTGCAGGTTAAAATTGCTCATCTGATGCGTCTTATAACTTATAACTGCACTTATAATGGTAACTGCTTGAAGGTAAACTTGAAGTAGCAACAAAAAGATTTTTAAATATTTCAATAATTTTGTATTGAAGTAAATACATCTTTTGAATGTCAGCTTCGATTGAATCAGCCTTGTCTTGATTAACATTTAACCCACTAGTACTTATGTTCTCCCATAATCTTGTCAGCATATTACACTTTTATGCTTCTAGTAGGCACTACTACAACTTCATTCCAATTCCGTAAAGAATTTTATTATTTTAGAAGCTTGACCTAGGCTGTTTATACATAGATAAAATTTCAAGAATTTTCCTGTCACGGCTTTCATTCCTTTTCCTTTTCCGCGATTGAATTATTTTTACGGAATATTATATTTATACAGACTCTATTTTAATATGAACGTTTTTAGTTTTAGTGAGGCTGAAGTTAATAACGTTAACGTAGGGAAATATTAGGGACAAATCATTGTTCCGCAATTTTAGACTAAATTTCAAGAAGTGGGTTTTTCAAAATAAGAGTACGTTTTGTTTATCGTGGTTTACTAAATTTCAGACATTGCTAAAGGTTCAAAGTAACGATTTTTTCTGAGTATGCATGATTATACTAACGTTACTCCATCCTCTTCATCCTCATTGTTTTAGGCTTTCCTGAAAAGTTTAGTTCACTTGATATAAGCACTATTGCGATGTGGCTCGACAGTGGATTTCATTACGAAACGCTTATAAGAGTCCTTATGTATAATGCAAATGTCTATCTTGATTGATGTGTACATTTTTTCCTTACAGCGTGGCACGTGGTAGCCGGCTGGTTTGTATATTTTTGTCGAGGTTATTTCCACAAAATTGATTTCTAACATAGAATTGAAGCTCGTCGTAGTTTTTACAAGGTTACAAAACTTTATGACATTTTTTTTTTGTAATGAGGAACGGGGGGACAGATTTTGAATAAGTTACCCCTCCTCCTCCACTTTTTTAAAATTAATAAACTTGTAAGCTTATATTATTATAATAATTACATTGATGAATTTTGTATTCAGCCCTAAAGTGCTACCAACTTAATTTGCGGCCAAAAAATTTCAAACGCAAAATAGCCGTTTTTTGAACTTTACTCGAAATAGCTAGTTATGCAAGCCTAATTCGAGATAGCCGATTATTCTACGCAACCGTCGATATATCGTTCATTGATAAGTTCTATTTATTTGAACTCGTTATGTTGATTTGAAAACACCATTCTTTATCATGACTCTCACAAGAGCCCATGCATAACAGCTCAAGTTTGAGCTAGATGTATTCAAAAATTCTTTAGACAGATATCTTGAGCTTTTAAGTGACAAGGTATTTTCAGTAACAGTAATATATCAACATTCTGTATTTCCCCCCAATTTCTACCTAGTTTGCTTTGGGCAACCAAGTTTTAGAACAGATAGAAGATCATTGTGTAATCACTTATTTTTTGATGTTATGACGCCAAGCATTTATGTATTTGTTATTGCATTTCAGCCTGCCCATGTGAAAGCTTGTTTTCTGGGCTCATCCCTGAGTATTCCAATCACAGACGGGAAGTTGGCATTAGGGACGTGGCAAGGCGTCTGGCTCTGCGAGCATCGTGATCACGCTGGTAGCCGTAAGTTGGTGATTACGTTAACCGGTTGCTTGAGAGACTCGGCACGAAGCCCCTTGAGCCCTGTTAGTCCAATCGCCTCTACTAGCAGCTAGGACCACTCTCACCGCCGACGAAGTAGCAATCTCCAGCTGCGCATCTCCACATCTAGCGATTCGAGCTAGCAGCCGCCTAACTTTAGCTGAACCCTAAGAGTACGACATGCTAAGAAAAAATGGATACCCAAGTAATGATGTAAAGCAGATTGTAATTAGGATTCCATGTTGTAAGGACAAATTGGGAGTGCACTATTAGTGTTTCCAAAACTATTACATTCAGGGCATTGAATATGTAGAAATTTGTGATATTGATATTGATTATTTGAATGATATAAATATACAATTGCGTTCTATTGTTAGCCTTAACCCAGTTTGCTGAATTGTTAATTTGGATGATGGATAGTTTCCGATTGTTCGAATAGATACATCTGGTATATGTACGGAAAGTTCAATTACTCCATAGAGATTTGTATCCAACATTCTTGCTTCGTACTCTTAGTTACAACACTCATCGGTTACGTTCTGGTATAATGTGTCCAATGTAAATATATATCGTGTAACGGGAATTCAGTTGCTCTCCACAGGCCAGCATTATTCTCGAAATTATGTTCTGTCGAATATACTTTCAATGTAATAGTCACATAAATTGGTAAGCTGATCAATCTGCTTTAATCTGCGCATGAACTTGAGATGAATCAAATATTTGTCATCAGCTCTTCTGGAGATGCTGATTTATTGAAAGCAATGGAGTCGGTAATACGACAAGCTGAGGGAAGAAAGAACCATTAGTATTGGTACCCTAAACTTTAAAAAGGGTGCTTTCGTTTTATACGGTATGAGCGGTAATTGCGTTGTAAATAGATTCTGTTAAAGCCGTAATAATTTAAAAATAACGAATTTCTAGGATGCTCGGGCTTGGATGAAAATCAGTAAATGTAAAATCGATGCTGTTCGTGTTTGGGGCGTTAAAAATTATGTACGCCAATTCTACTTAGAGGCTGATTTCGAAGGCCTTACTACACAAAAATCCTTGCTGGTGTAACACTCCAATATAAGTAGATTGTCTTTCTCAGCTGGTCGTAATTTTTCTGGGGACGATTACCTAAGAAAATTATGTTATTTACGCTAAAATAACCCACAGCTGTGATTAGTCGATTTGCCCAGATTTGATTTATTGCATACGTAGTTTCATTTGAAAACATCGAGAGAACGTGTCCAGATATGTGTGTATGTGAACATTCGGAAAGGATATAAAAAACTCTCGAGATTGTGAATTTCCCAAATTGATCCACCAGAAACAATGTTACTGTAATCGACTTTATAAATAAATTGACAATTTCGCGTATTTTTTCAGGCTACAAGTTCTTTTCACATTTACTTTCTCTATTTATTAAGCACTAGTACTTTATTGTGATGATTTAATATTCAGTAGGGCAATCAATTGACTTAAAAAAATGAATAACTAATGGAGTAATGCACAAGCGGTGTTAAAATTTGTTACGACACTACATTTATTACAACAAAGTCGATTGTTGTAGACAAAATTATCCTCTCAAACAATCAGTAGTAATAATTTGTCAGATTAGTTTGTAGTAATTGAAGAGGGAAACTCGTATGTAAACGAGTTTGATAAACGAATAAAGTTTCTACAGTTCAAATTAACTTGCTTCATGTGTGAACTAACGGAAATTCTTGGTTTGTTTGAATAAATCATTTGTACAAACCCTTTTTGGAAAGTTTGATTACCGATGGCTGTGAAATGTGTGTAAAGTGTCCTATTTCCTAACAGTGCGGTAAAGGAACGTTGGCGTATGTGCATAGTGAAAATTCTATAACTTAAACACTAGGGGTTTTTTTCGGGGTATGCGTACTTTCGAATAACTCAGTTTTACGCGCTGTGTCAATAAGAGTAAGTGACTCAACTCCAATTTTACGTGCTATCAGTGACCCCTTCGATGCTTCTCAGACAAAACTTTTCTATAGAGGTATTGAGAAAAATACTTGTGTGATTACAGCGTTGGCCTTGACTCATTGCATTTACATTAGTACTCGTGCGATTATCGCACCCCGAGTTGTGTGAATACAGCACTCGCCTTTGCGGCACTTTGCTGGTGTGAAGTTGGCGACATGAGCTGAAATAAATTTTATACTCATCGGAAATTGACCCACTTTCCGCACGTGTAATACAACATATGAGGGATTCTCCGTCAACTCGGCCACTTTTTTTCGACCATCTCAGATCTGCGCCATAATTGGTTATATCAGAGTACTACTAAAAGGTACTCAATGTGAATTTTTTTAGATTTTTTAATTCATCATTTGAGAAATTGCCGTTTTTTTTCAGATGAATTTATCTCGGAAACTTGAAGTAACTGAAAAAAAAAACGACTCTGCATAAAAGTTGTAGTTTTTTGTTAGCTTTCGAGAAAAATTTTTGAAAAAATTTTTACGTTCACTTACAATACAATCTTCCCATATGTGTGACAATATCGCCAAAAAATCGCCAGAGTGGCACGGATTGAGGTTCTAGGGTGAAAAAAATGAAGCCACACAAATTAATTTTTTTATTCTGGAACCTCGACCGAATTTGTGTGGCTTCATTTTTTTTACCCTAGAACCTCGATCCGTGCCACTCTGGCGATTTTTTGGCGATATTGTCACATATATTGGAAGACTGTAATTTTTTCAGCAAAAAAAAGGGTGGTTTTTAAATAAAAAAAAAAAATTTCTTCCTTTTTTGGTAAAACATCAGCGTTACCGGAATGTAAAAATTTTTTCAAAAATTCCTCTCGAAAGCTAACAAAAAACCACAACTTTTACGTAGAGTCATTTTTTTTCAGTCACTTCAAGTTTCCGAGATATTTTCATTTGAAAAAAAAAAAACAGCAATTTCTCAAATAATGAATTAAAAAATCTGAAAAAATTCACATAGAGTACCTTTTAATAGTACTTTGATATAATCAATTATGGGGTAGATCTGAGATGATCGAAAAAAAAGTGGCCGAGTTGACGGAGAATCCTTCATATTGTTGTTTTAATACACTGATTTGTCGGTAAAAAAAAGTGTTTCGTCCAAATGTCACGGTAGAAATTCTAACAATAGTATATTATGTTACGAGTGTGGAAAGTTTAGTTTGGTTCGTGCCGCTAAATTCACATTCGTATTTTTGTGAACACAGCATGAGCCAAGCCAAGCGCTGTCATTACATGAGTCAGATATCGCCCATTCGCACGTGCGACATACGTTATTTTTTCGAACACGTATAAAGAAAAATTTGATTTAAGAAGCAAGGAAGATGCTACTGACGGTGTGCAACATTGGGATTACGTGACTTGTGCTCAACAATGTGGTGCGTAAAATTGAATTATTCAAAAGTGCGAATGCGGTAAAGAAAATTACAGTGTGTAAAATCGAACACTTTAGTTGGTTGCATTGCGCCAACGTCGTTTACCGTACTGTTTGGACATGGGGTATTTTATGCATCCCAAAGAGGATGGGATAGAGCGGAAGGTCTCATAAAACACCAATGTGATTTTTCGTATAACGCCCACTAGCGCCTCTGTTGAGTCGTAGGACAAACTATTCTTCCCTCACCCTTTATTTCAGCGGGAAATCCGAATGAAATTGATAGGCTACTCACTGTTACGGACCACCTTATAGACTACGTAGATTATGAATATGGGACAAAAGAATAATAGAACATCCACTATTACAAGTAATAAGTGTATTCTTTATTGAAAGTAAAGATTATTGAATCACACAATAACATACGTAGTATATTTAACTATATTTACATTTGGTTAAACTTTATTAGCGACAAACTTCCGCATTTTTTTAGTTGCTAAGGGTGGCTTATTTTCTGTTTTTCCGCCGGATTCACTAATCTTTCTGCGAATGAACCTGGCCTCCCAGTGACAGCGTATTCTTAAGAATAACTTTAAAAATGCTTCACTAGTATCGATTGTACATAATTCGAGCTTTCTGCACAACTGTAATAATATATGAGAGAGAACCTGAGCGACAGTATTCGAATGTACGATGCTTTGAATCACACTTTTGAACGTGCGTTCCCATGCAATAATGTTTTCGAAAACGTTTTTTGTTGCATACACCAATCCATGCGTATCGGCATAACTTTTCATGGTAACATATAATTTATGTTCAGCATCTAGACTATCGTTTTCATCAATTAGTAATTTTTTACAATCTATACAATTATGATGGGATAAAAATTTTTTACATAAATATCCACAAATATAATAAACTACATTCGACTCAGTGAATTCCTGGATTTCTGATTGCGGAGCCGAGTCGACAAGGTCAGTGTTCGTAATACAAATGTCATTATACGAAGCACTGGGAGTAGCATCTTTAGATTGGATATCTGTAATGCAGCTCAATTTTACTAATATATGATCTGTATCTGCTTCGCAATTGCTCAAGTTTGAAATTTAGTAAACGACGAGGATGGCGTTTCCAAATATATTTCTCTTCAAAGTGATCTATACAAATATATAAATTTTTACCACGCTTAGTCACACCTGCAAATTCTAACCATTTTTCGCGCCTGCAACAAAATCGAATATTGAAATTAGAAAATATTTATTTATGTTTATCTTTGGATTTTTCGTACGGTATGTGGCAAATATCAAGGAGGTTAGGTTCTATTTTGCTAGTAATCAAATTCTACTTACACTGCACGGGTTCCTGCTATTCGAAAAAATGTATGTTCCCGGTCGGTTCTAGCATTTCTATTGCACCCTTTCACACCGCAGTACACAACCATATTCAATTAGAACAACTTAACCAAAGAACTTAACTTTACAATGAATATTCGATTTCAGCTTTTCTGATACAACTTGTCTTGTTTGCAAATATTGCCGGTGTTGAGTCACACACGTATGACGCGATGCACACATATGCAATTGGTTTGTCCTACGACTCACCAGACGGTGCGCGCGACGGTGGGTACGCTTAGCTTCCACTCTATCCCATCCTCTTTGATGCATCCTTTACAGGCTTCGAAAATCGACCTTTCCACGCAGATGTTAGAAAATATATTATTTTCGTACAGAGAATCCAGAAGACAAATCTAGAATAATGGTAATGTCTAGAACATAGCACGAATAGTTGATTCATTTATAGTATTTGGTAAAAATAACTTGAAACGTAAAAATAAGTAATAGCGTTTTGCTGCTCGCATATCCAAAAGCTATTGTAATGAAGTATTATTGCTGAATGGACAAAAGCGACTGATCTGAAACAGATTGTCGGTTGTGGAAAACAGTCATTAATCATCATTGATTGGTCAAAAATGTTTGCTATAGCTGAAACATTGGGATTTTCTCCTCCGTGCTCAAGATTACACAAGTACACACACTACGAGCGATTTTTGCCGTCTAAATTCGCAGAATTTAGACTCATTTACAATTTAGGATTGCAGTTTGACTATTCTTTTAAGAATATTATTGTGCGTGAAATAATACTCAGTGCATGTAAAGTGCACAAAATTATTCTGTCCCTAGAACATTCCACTTGTCTACGATGGTGGCTATGTTTATTGTGTCAATGTACGCATCCATGTGTCAGCTGTTTCGAGGCTATGTAATTAATGTTTTATCCCAAATTTACGATCTTTTGTGGCTGTCCACTACTACTTTAATCACAACAACTGTATTCAACGTACCATTTGCACTTAATAAATGCGCCAAATATTTTTTAATTATTAAGAATTCAGGGTGCAATAATCACTCGTATGTGCATACATGTGTGTGTGAATACTTCTATTATTGGAATTCCGTCATTTGAACTGTATGTGTTGTAATGCTTGTCAGTATGCCGGTACAACCACTTATCTACAAATAAGAAATACTACCTAGTCTCATATCAGGCCTGTGTTAGTTTGTATTTGTATTGTTGTTTGTCATTTTTATTGGAAACTATAATAGTCTACTATGCTGAATCACGGAGAATGCTTAGAACCATCGACATCCTGCTAAAGCTCGCCAATAGAGCACGTCGCTTACTCTACTACCGCTAGTGTCAATTTTTGCCAGTAGGTGGTGAGGTGCAGGCTGTAACCATATCATAGTTCCTCATACCGCGTTGTAAAAATAAAAGGTGAAAAGGGATTTGAACTATGTAAACTCTCTGATCTAATTAGGGTCATGTCTCACATCTTTCTGCTTGCAGCCCTAATGAGAATAAGGGTAAACGCGTGTGGGCTCCATGTTCGTCCTTATATGTATACACATGTGGACGTACACGTAGATTATGATTTAAGATTATGGTTTATTATTCAGGTGAATATTCACTCATATTTTCATTCTGATTAGCGATACTAGTAGATCATTTCTTTGGAAACGTCTTAATAGTATTACACGCTTTTCAGTGATTGAAGAATACGCCGTGGTATGATCCATACTCATTCTTACACATTGTGAATACTAATATTATAATGAAACGATAGCCGTGCGTTTGTGATTGGAATGAACCGAGAAACTATTGGACTGATTTTGATCGGATTTTTACTAGTGCCCCCTGATTGATAGGAGCTGTTGAATATGGCAGTGGTAGCAAAGATAGTAGGTTACAATTTGATGTTGCCGCCCGGTCATATGCATATCATAAAATATCCGTCGACTTCAACAAAGCAACGCGTGCAGCGCTGAAGTCCAAGCAAATAAAGACAGCTGAGGCACAGAGCGCGCAGGTGCCGAAGTCTAAGTGTTTTATAATTTACCAGAGCATACTTATGTAGGATCAGAAAGTTTTAGTGATTATTGGACAAATTTTATATAGGGTTTGTGTAGGATTCTTTTGCGGTTGTAATTTTTTTCTTTTTTTTTCACCAATCAATTTGTAGTATGTGCTTTGTGATATTCAGGAATAATTTTAGCTCACCAAAAATATATTCAAAACGACTCGAAACAGTAGTCAATACAAGAATTTATTATATCTAGCATTCAACTGAATTTGCAGTCTCGGTCTTCAGAATTGTTATGAATGTTGAATGCCTCTAGTGATCCATCGGAAAGCTGGTGAACCGACATCAGTTTACCTATCCAAAATATTTCACGAATAGAAGATTAAACTTTCTTGTATCTAGCGTAATTATACTTTTGACCCCGATTTAGCCATAACTCATGAATTCCAGCTCGGTCCAATCTCCACATGGTCCTAAAATTGATCTATTTTTATTCGGATTTTCGTTCAAAATTTTAGATAAATTAACTATGATATTTTTGGTATATTTTTTTTGCATTGGAGTACTTTTTATTTATTGCAACAAACTAAATAGATATTTCTGGTATCTAAAAAAATCGAAAACATTTTTTTTTACAAGAGTGCTCAAAATCACAGATATATAGATATCACATACTCAAGTATATCACAAATACAGTATTCGGGTTGCTACGCAATGGTGGTGATGACGTCAAATAAGAAGAAGTCTCACGGGTAGGCTGCATTTAATTCACAGGTCAGGGTTTACAAGCATGTACGAAGAACAAAATTTTGAGTCTCTCATCTTACTCAATCTCGACAGTTTCGGAATCTGACCATTCTTGTAAATCTTTTCTGCAACAAGATGCTCAGTAACTGACAGTCCTTTTTCAGAGAAGGGACTGTCGAAGTAGTAACCATGAAGCGATACGTATGGAGGGTCAGCTACGCTACCGTGCTTGTTTCCAAACCGCGGCCAGGGTAAATAACTCAAGACCTCAACGATAGACCGCGCTGTTGTCGGCTTGGCTATAGGATTCGTGAATTATGCATGCGGCAGTAGGCGCGATGGATTAATTTTAATTACTTTGAACGATAGAATCGAGTAAATTATATTATTTGCGTTTGTAAAAGGACATCATTAAAATTATTTTTAGATGATTAATTTCCAGATTCAATGAGCTGTGGCTACAAATCAGTTTTCAAAGATACAGCTACATTTTCTAGGCTTACATACTGAAATAAAAGCAAGAAATAGTTGAAAACTTGTTGTTGTCATCGCTAAGTTGTTCATTAATTCCTATCCTATTCTGAGTTTCATGGCATTCGCAGCGCTCAAAATTTGTTCAGTGATAATTAGAGACAAAAGTTATATTAGTTTGCGAAACATCCTGCCCTTCCGGCAATTCGAAGCTTACTAAGCATTTCAAAGTCGACGGAAAAGAAATTCCCCGTAAATCAGGTACATACAGCTATGTCAGCTACTGTTTGCAACTCTGTCTTTTCTTTGTAGGGTACCCGACCGGTTACGAAATATCGGATGGCGATTATAGTATTACCGCTTTTCCCCACTCTGCCGTAACACAGTAATTATATGATTTTCTCTGCAACTACGGATGTAAATAAAATTGTCTTTGATATTCAGAAACTCAATTTAACAGTGCCCTGCACATAAATTGTCCTAATAGATTGTGAAATATGCATTTCCCGGGATCCTCCTGTTTTTTTTAACAATTTTGAAATCCTGTAATCGTTGCAATCGCTGAGAAGTTTTCTTATTTTTTTTCCGTATTGTTCCTTATTTCCTTAATTTTCCTGATTTCCACGTACAGTATGTGGCCCGTGTAAATTATTTTGATACTGACTCGATGATTTATCAGATGAAAGAAAATAGAAAATGGGAAAATCCTTTTAATGATTACAAGATTCAACTTATTCCATATTCGTTTTTCGCAGTAAGACGGAAGTGTTTACAAAGTACAATTAGCTACACTCATTTTCTTACTCTCAGTCTTTGCGGCAAGCCATTCTATGTAAATTCAATGGGAGGAAAGCAATAATCAATAACACTAGAAAATCCCTCATTGAGCCATTGAATATTTCTCTAGCTTCAATAAAAAGAAATTCGATGAAAGTAATACACTTACCTGTTAAAATCGGCGGCACTTAAAATCTTCAAGAAAAATTGTGTCTCGGTTCAATTATCAAAGAACACGTGTTCTGGCTCTTAATTTTATGGTAAAGATTACTACGGCAACACATTACCATGACATTACTTATGGTTTATTGAAGGATACGGCATCCCTCCAAATAGATCACAAGTACGATAAAACACTTTCATCGAATCGTTGAACGATACGACATGTGTATTCGCCATTGAATTGGATAGCTTTTGATTCGAAAGTATCGCCCACCGCTCGTCGTGCACTCCAGAGGTGGCTTGCTAAACTATATTCCCTAGCTGCACGCTTGGCCAACAAATGACCATTTATACTAAGGAAGCTGGTTCTCCAAATGTATTGCTCCGTCGTAGTAACTACTCTCTGCGAGCGGATTTCAATGATGGAAATTGTTCTGTATTTTCAGCCATGATGTTTAACTCTTACTCTCTGACATGCACATAATTTCATGTAACAATAAGGATCACTATGTACCCAATTTGTTTTATAATTAGATATTACTACACATAACTATACAAAATTTTAAATAATTGTAAAGGGTTATTCATTGCATCGAAGTTTTATAAGAAGGGTAAAAATTCTCGGCCTCGTAGATAATATATTGGAGAATCTTGGTGAGCGGTCATTGAAATGTATAACGTATATTTTCGTTAACGTTTCGGCCCGGATATGGGCCCTCCTCAGAACGATTAATTTTTTTATTTGACTGTCAAGAACATACATTTTCCAGTAAGACATAAATTACTGTGGATGTAATACTATTGAAAGTTATTATCTATTGTAGATTAGTGAGAACATATCGTATATCTGTTATGATTAAGAAGTAATAGAACTTAAAGAGTAATGTACCTTTTATAAGAAAGAGGATTAAGACGCTGGTCAGAATCATAAAATACTAATTGGAGAGCGATGGTTCTTCAAATAGGATGACAATGGACATTGGCGTCTTCTCCAATTGTTAAAAGTGTAGGTGTATAAGATTTGAAAGTTAGCAATTAAAATAACTATATATATTCACAGTGTATAAGTCAAAATATTAAAAGCGTTAAAGGAAGGGTTTATGATAGTTAAAATAGTTAAAACGATGTCGAAACAATGGTAATGGTGACGTTATATCCGTATTCTCCATGTCTGAACAATTTTGTTAAACAGTTCGAGTCAACTGGTAAACGACAACTGCTGGGAAAATCAAATATGACCCAGAGTGAAGGCGAACAAGTATAAACAATTGTGAAAACAAGTAACCTGGAGACATCAAAATTATGTACATAGGTAAGGTTAAACAAAGTGTGATATGTGGGCGGTAATCAGCGGGTTGTAAATATTGCTGAGATGTTCGACATCTTGTCTAAGATTAACGGAATTTGGATGTCCTACAATATTGCACATTTCTAATAGTAACCGTTTATAGTAATTGGGTTCTTCACAAAGGATGTTTGCATTGTCATATTTAAAAGAATGTTCTTTGTTGATCACATGTTTAGTTGGTGCAGTATGTCGATCCTTATTATCTTGTACATTACGTTGATGTTCTTTGAGTTTAGTATCTAGATGGCGGTCAGTTTGTCCAATATAAACTTGATTGCAATCGTTGTAGGGTATTTTATAAACAACGTTGGATCGTTTGCCCATAGGGATCCCATCTTTCTCCGAATCAAAGACAAATTGCAAATCTTTTGAGTTTTTTCCTACAAACTTGACATTGTGTTTGGTAAATAACCTATTCAACGACTCAAAGAGACCCGATACATATGGAATGGGGATAAATGTAGTCGCCAGTCTGTTGTTGTCATTTGCGGAAGCAGAGTCAATATTATTGTCAAGTAAGTTATTGATATGGAAGCGTCTCTTTTTTATATGTTTGTACAAAAGGCCGTGTGGATAATTATTCCATCTTAAAATATTATATATAAGTGACAGGTTTTTTTCATGGAATTCGGTACTTGATAATTTGATGGCTCAGTCAACGAGATTAAAGATGGTACCTATCTTGTAGGACATCGGGTGGTGGGAATTAAAATTGAAGTATCTTTGAGACTAAGTTTTTTTGTGGAACTAATCTGTTTTGATTTTAGAGTTGCTGTGTATCAGCAATAAATCCAGGAAATTGATAGCGTTATTATCTTCTATTTCAATGGTGAATGGTAATCGGGGATGATATTGGTTGAAAATATTCCGTATGTAGTCTATTTTTTCTTTAGGGACAGCAGTTGAAATATCGTCAACATATCTGAAATAGAAGGGTATATCAAAATCAAGTTTGCTGATGGATGACAATTCAAGGTCTTCCATCACAAGGTCTGACAAGATTGGAGAGAGTGGGGATCCCATGGGCAACCCGAATTGTTGTGCGTATGTGTCCTTGTTAAATTTGAAGATTGCCGACTCAAAACAGATGTTTAAGGCTTTAACAAGTTCACTAAGTGGGATTGGAATCTTTTTATCTAGAGAGGCCCAACGGTTTTTTACAGCGAGCATAACGAGGTCTATAGGTACATTGGTGAATAACGATATTACATCTAGTGATATTAAAATGTAATTTTCTAGAATAATCAATTTACTTATTTTTTCTACCAATGTAAAGCTGTCCTTGACTCTGGAGGCAGGGGAGGTGATATTTGTAGTGAACCATGAATTAATTAGTTTAGATAAGGCGTAAGTATTCTTTCTACTATGACAATCCAAACATCCTTTGTGAAGAACCCAATTACTATTAACGGTTACTGTTAGAAATGTGCAATATTGTAGGACATCCAAATTCCGTTAATCTTAGACAAGATGTCGAACATCTCAGCAATATTTACAACCCGCTGATTACCGCCCACATATCACACTTTGTTTAACCTTACCTATGTACATAATTTTGATGTCTCCAGGTTACTTGTTTTCACAATTGTTTATACTTGTTCGCCTTCACTCTGGGTCATATTTGATTTTCCCAGCAGTTGTCGTTTACCAGTTGACTCGAACTGTTTAACAAAATTGTTCAGACATGGAGAATACGGATATAACGTCACCATTACCATTGTTTCGACATCGTTTTAACTATTTTAACTATCATAAACCCTTCCTTTAACGCTTTTAATATTTTGACTTATACACTGTGAATATATATAGTTATTTTAATTGCTAACTTTCAAATCTTATACACCTACACTTTTAACAATTGGAGAAGACGCCAATGTCCATTGTCATCCTATTTGAAGAACCATCGCTCTCCAATTAGTATTTTATGATTCTGACCAGCGTCTTAATCCTCTTTCTTGTAAAAGGTACATTACTCTTTAAGTTCTATTACTTCTTAATCATAACAGATATACGATATGTTCTCACTAATCTACAATAGATAATAACTTTCAATAGTATTACATCCATAGTAATTTATGTCTTACTGGAAAATGTATGTTCTTGACAGTCAAATAAAAAAATTAATCGTTCTGAGGAGGGCCCATATCCGGGCCGAAACGTTAACGAAAATATACGTTATACATTTCAATGACCGCTCACCAAGATTCACCAATATATTGAAGTTTTAAGCTAATGTGTATGAACTTGGCCCAGCACTTTACCAAATGGACACTTTTGAACCTTGTGCTGAGTTGTGGTAGACTAGTGTTAGTTTGTACCGTGAATCTGGACTTCCCGACTTGAACGGTTTTTTGGGAAATTAGGAAAAACGAAAATTCAATCAATCCAGTACTTTTGATATATCAACTGTAAGGTATCGGCCAGCATGGGTGCGGGATCCAGTGGGGAAGTTTGGTCAGAGAAATCAAGATACACAGGTGTAATATCACTAAGCTTTATTCTGTATGTATCTCTGACTACGGCCTAGTATGCTCTGACGCTCTCCGGCTCTCATCGCTGAGAACCCCCTTCCTAGCGGTGCGTACGCGCTCGCATTGCTTAGCAGTATTGACGCTCCAATGCCTAAGTTCCGTGCGCGTATACATCACATCAACATTTTGATAATTGTGCTACGTTTGTGCGAACTTGTTTCGCATTTAAATTTGAGAAAACAAATTATGTAATCGAAGAAAAACTCGAAGATCAGCAAGTTGTGCTGAGTTGTGGTAAGTGAGTTTGCTACCATTTTCCTTGATAAACTTCTTTTTGACTTGCCATTGCACTCATGGAAATGATCCTCCCTCTCAGCTGACATTCAAATTTTCAAACTTTCGAGAATCCGCGAATTGTGCTGAATTGTGCACGGCGAGTACGCAAAATTTTTCTCCAAGAAACCTTGATCTAACTTACCCTTGCGCTAGTAGAAATGATTTTTCTTCCAAGCCGACATTTATAATTTTAAACTTGTCTAAATGATGAAAATCCGCGAAGTGTGCTGAGTCACGCTAGGTCAATTTCAACAAGTGTGAGAGCAGATCGAAGTGAGGTTCGTTAGAGGAAGAAGTTTTTGTACTTATTCAGCATAACTCAGCACAACTCACGGACTTTCAAAGGTTCGAAAATTTTGAAAATTTGAGTATCAGTCAAAGGGGAAAATCATTGCCACGAGTGCAAGAGTAGATCGGAGCGAAGTTTGCTGGAGGAAAAAGTTTGTGTATTCGCTTAGCACAACTCAGTACAACAGGCGGATTTTGTAATTGTTTTTTCTCTTTTCAATTTTGAGTACAGCAGAAATTGACACAAACATAGCAAAATTTTCAAAATGTTGATATCTCAAAAGTGCTGGGCTAGTCGAATTTTAGTTTTTCCGAATTTCCCGGAAACCCGTTAAAGTTAGGAAATCGAGATTCACAGCACTAACCAAACTAGCACACGTCTAGCACAACTTAGTACAACTTCATAATTGTCCCTTTTGCTGGGCTAAGTTCACAGACATGACTGAGGAGACGGCTATTTTTTCGGTCGTTTCGATACATAGGCAATGCAGATCAGCTCGCAGTACCCCTGCCAGCCGACTACGAAACAGATTCAATTTTTTTCAACATAACAAAATTCTTTTGAATGTTGTATTATTGGGTTCTGTTATGATTACAAAGATTGAGCCTGTGTCACGGTCGCTGGCGGGGGCGCTACTAGTCGAAGAGCTAGTAACACACGTTTTATGAAGTGTTTGACGCACCTTGAAATTTTGTCTAACAGTATCTACTAGATAAATGAGCAGGCCAACATGTGTTGGCTTGAGCTACCTGGGGACACCAGGTACTGCGCATAAGAGAAAGGTATAAAAAAATATTTCCCAAAAAAAGTTCTTGATTCAGATGCCAACAGATACTAACCGAACTTTAAGATAATTTGAAAACAGAAATGAATAAGGCAGACACTTTTGAGGGGGGATGGAACGAAAACACCCCAAAGTTGTTTTTTTAAAAATACAACATGAAGTGTTTTATTTACGCTGATATTTTAACAGCGTAAAATTACATATAAAAAAAAAAATAATTACAAAAAATCAGACACTTTTTCCGGGGTTTACTTATCGGCAAACATGAAAATAAATGTTACTTGTAATAGAGAGAAATAGGCTGCGCGTAGTGGTAGGCGTAAGTGAGACTACTTATCCCCGACGTACCTACGGTCTTTCTCTGTGCTCTCATTGGCTGCTGGTCACGTGTTCTTGTACAGCTGTACCGGCTATACATTTTCAATTTTCTCACTTACGTTTACGACTACGCGCAGCCTATCTCCCTCTATTATAAGTATCATTTATTTTCATGTTTGCCGATAAGTAAACTCCGGAAAAAGTGTCTGACTTTTTATAATTATTTTTTTTATATGTAATTAAGACGCTGTTAAAATTTCAGCGTAAATAAAACACATCATTTTGTATTTTTTAAAAAACAACTTTGGGGTGTTTTCGTTCAATTTTAACCCCCTCAAAAGTTTCTGTCTTATTCATTTCTGAGTTCTAAATTATCTTAAATTTCGATTAGTATTTGTTGGCCTCTGAATCAAACACTTTTTTTGGGCAATATTTTTTTATACCTTTCTCTTATGCGCAGTACCCGGTGTTCCCAGATAGCTCAAGCCAACACATGTTTACCAGCTCATCTATCTAGTAGATACTGTTATACTAAACTTCAAGGTGCATCAAACACTTCATGAAACGTGCGTTACTAGCTCTTGGACTATACGGGCTGATTTGTATTGCAAAGGTAATCGACTCAGCCGAAAGATCAGCCATTTCAGAATCACTACCCCGGCTTGCACATATAATCATATAAAGTACCTACCCGGCAATAATCCTATAGGAATTGGGTTTCAGTGAAATCGACTGGATTTTTTATATGTTGTAGATCTTGGCATTCTGAAAAAAGTCTTTACAGGCACGACTTTTCTCTTAGTCGGGGAGCCGACCGCACCATATCTTCCCTCATCGAACATACGGCCAAAATGCATATAAATCGATAGGGAATATAGTGGTCAATAGGGTGCCAAACTTTATAGACAATGCATCCTGTCCGGAGTGTCAAAAAAAATGTCACTTCCGGTCAGTTTTTTCGAGGTTATCTTCCCTCATCGAACATATGATTGAAACTAGTACCAATCGATAGGGGAGGTCGAATACTTGAAAAAAAACCGGGGTGCCACCCCCAACCTTGTTCAGGGGGGCGGCTGCCACCCCTTAGTGTAAGTTTTTTCGTCCTTAATTTCCCTCATCAAACATACGTTTTTTTTTTTTAAATCGAAGGTTGAACCTCCCCGAACCTGAAGAGACTGGGGTGCCACCCTCCACCCTCTTAGGAAGGACGGCAGCCACCCTCAAAAGTCGAACGACTTCACTTACGACTACACTTAGGGGTGATTGCCGCCCCCCCCCCCCCCCCCCCCCCGGGCAGGGTGGGCGTTGGCACCCCGGTTTTTCCTTCAAGTACTCGACCTCCCGCATCGATTGGTACTAGTTTCAATCGTATGTTCGATGAGGGAAGATAACCTCGAAAAAACTGACCGGAAGTGACATGTTTTGTGACACTCCGGACATGATCCATTCTCTATAAAGTTTGGCACCTTATTGACTACTATATTCCCCATCGATTCATATGAATTTTGGCCGTATGTTCGATGAGGGAAGATATGGTACGATCGGCTCCTGGACTATCTGTGAATAGTTTTGATGATAGAGACCACCGAACCTTAAGACGTCCATCATATATCCAGTATTTCTTTGTGCAAGAAAAACTAAGCAAAAAAGAAATATTTCTAATAAATAATACTTATGCATGTAACCGGACATGGCCATTTTCAATCTATGGACTCAGCCCTTTCTCCAACCTTAATGATTTTACCTGTAGATGACGTTACCTGGTGAGACCTGGTGCAAATAGGTGCTTTTAGTTTTCCGTTGAAAAAATGGAGATTAGAAAGTGTCTTATATACAGGTATATAAGCAAGTCTACCAATTATAGACGTTGAATCCGTCCTTGTTTATGCCTGCGAAAGGCTGTCAAAATTGAGCGTAACGTCTATAAAGCTGTTTTTCTGTCTTTACTTCAAAATCAAAAAAAAAAATTTTCCACATATTTTGTGAAAAGCTGAGAAATTTTACGTATTACATGTAATTTTCGAGATGGGATCTTCATAAACACCCGAGAAATGTTTTTTTTTTCAAAATGCCAAGATCTACAACATATCGAAAACCGAGATGATTTTACTGACATTCAATTCCATAAGATTATTGCAAGGTTTTTCGCATCATTTTTAACAATGATACGAAAAAATTTTGCTTAGTGTAATAATAAATGTTCATACTTTATACCAACAACCAACACTTATCCAAAAGGAATTGAACATCAATACTTGCAAATAACAAACGTATTTTTATATATACGTTTACTGATGACTATCTTGATATAAGTTTTTGCTCGGATAACATTAATCGTCTTTAATTGCGTATACTATTGGACGTAGATTGCTCATTTACGTGATATAACCGACCTTCGTCTGAAATGGAATCGTTCAAAATCTGTATTATTTGTGTAAATGTCAAAATGTCTCTTGGCTTTTTTTTACTAATATTCTGCTCGAGATGGTTCAAAGGTATTATTTACCGCATCGCAGATTTCCTGTATAACAATTTGTAATTATCTCGGCACTGTCCTGAAAAATAGTGTACGCTGTAATTAAGTTTTTTTTTCAAATTACTTTCTAGTTTTGTTTTGAGATATTGAGAGAATATTACAGAAGATGCACGCAAAAGAAAAAAAAAAAATTGTCGGATTTGCCAAATATGGTGAAAACAAATGATTTTTTAATTAAAATAAATGAAGTTTCATTTGATAACACAAATTATTGTTTGGAACTCTTTATTGTTAGATGAAATTCCGTGTTTTCAATCGAAAAGACATTTTTTTTACCGTATTTGGTAAACTCAACGAATTCTTTGATTGCGTGTATCATAAATATAATGTGAAACCAAACTCATCCACGATATTATTGACAATGTAATTGTCAAGCTATTACATTGGAAGTGTACTCCAAAATATGTTTGATTTCTAATGGAAAAAAATACACATTAATTTATTTGCTCTGTTGCCTGCAGTATAATATTATTACTTTTTTTGTAATTGGCATAGAGGTAAAATACTCCTCAACTGAAATTAACCTTCTGTTTGTTTGTACGCATTCTAAGTACTCTGGTACCCTCATGGTTGATATTAGCAATTCTTCCTTCTTCCTATTCATTCGCCTATATTACGAATGAAGTTTCACTATTATTATTGAAAATCTTTCAGTGTGAATTACAATAATAAAGTATGAATAAAATATCAATACAAGAATATATTATCAATTAAATAGTAGAGGAGCTGAACATATATCGCTAAAAAGTGTTGAAAGCAAAATTGTAGTTGAAATGTCTTTTATCTGCCATTAAATAAGTACGTTTGACTTTTATTCCCGGACTTCAAATCATGCGTTTACTGCTAATCCCAGATATTTTGCACGATTGTTATATTTTGCATGAATAATTTATTGGAATCGAAACGGATCCTTACAAATGGAAAATTACTACGGGTGTATAGTTGTGTGGAGTATTGAAATCGAGTCATACAGAAGTAAGAACTACTAGTTGTGAGTACTACAAGGTGGATTCTGGTAATGCTTAATAGTCCTTAATATTGGCATCGAGATAAAGAAAATTAATGCAGTCCACTAAAGTGACACGTCAACATTTTTCATTTGAAGAGCTTTGATTTTGGAGTATATTTGCACAGTGAAGGTTAACATTACGTACGCTACATAATATTAGTTTCACTAGTATCAATCGATGCTTCTAAGTAGCGTATATATGAGAGTTCGACATCAAAGATGGCGACGCTCCCCCCTAGCCCCCCCCCCCCCCCCAGCTACCCCATCGGCCCACGGCCCTCTCCCCCTAGCTTCCCCCTAAACCCGCGGCGCTACCCCCTTAGCTTCCCCCTAAACCCGCGGCGCTACCCCCCTAACTCGCCCCTAAATCCGCGGCGTTCCCCCCTCGCTGCCCCGCCCCTTTCATCATTTTCGCGGTTTGCCGCAAGATGACTATTTTCACGTTTATTCTCCTCACACACGCACGCACGTACGCACACACGCACACACGCACACACAAAATAATTCCTGTCGAGACTTGTTTTCCGTCGAACGTCATAAACGTAGGTATTCGGGGCAAGGGGTCTGGGCCCCGATTTTTTATACCTGCACCGCCCACTACCTGCTTTTCGTTGACGGATTTCCATTACATGCTTGGGAAACTATACATTGCTACTCTACTCACAGCATTTGCGCAGATTTTTATACTTAGGTGGGCATCCATCATAGGCGGCGGTGGGTTCGAGGAGAGGGGGAGGGGGACAGGGTGAAAACCTAATTCCTGTCGAGACTTGTTTGGCGCCGGAAAGCCGCGCATAAATCGGATAGGACAAAAACCTGCTAGATCTATTGAAAAAATTCCAGCAAATGACCCCTGAAGGAAGGTTCAAAATGGCGTTTTGAATGCTTTTCACAATTTTTTTATTTAACATTTACATTCAGTTTTCTTATTCTATTCTAAATTATCTTATTCTAAATTTTAACAAGTAAAATTATACATATTATTTTCAATATCCATATTAATTAAACATATTATTATTCCAAAATTGACTTATACCAATTTTTTTACAGTACCACTAATCGGATTATATTCAACAATGCGGTCATGCAAGATCACGCAGTAGGCAGAAGTGTGTGGTAGGAACGTAATGCTGGATTCAAATTCCAATCGAATGTCCACAGGTCCAGTTTTCAATGTTTCGTTCTGCTTGGAGCAATCGATGACGATAAGAGGAGCTTGGTTTATAAATTCACGCTTCGAAAGCAAAGGCTCAGCTTCTTTGTTATAGTAGGTCATTTGAAACCGAACATACATATCATAGAGAATGGCGTATTCATTATTGTATATATCAAGATTCATATTTCCGTAGGGATAGCACTGTGAGTTGAGGAAGAGTTTTACATCTCTGATCCGACAATGATCAAATACGCTGGTATTTCTCAGCGACTCGTTTCTCCTTGCAGTTTAAAATCCTAGAACGACATATCTCGGCTTCTCAAGATGCGTCGATGTCTTGACTGACCATATATGCCGCGTTGTTAATGGGAGCATGGGATACACGTACGTTTCCCAAGAACGAAAACTCATGGATATGGTCGGATCCTTGGCGATGTAGTTGAGTAGCTGGATTTTCGAAGTAAAATAAATAAAATGAATAAACTAAATGAAATACATAAAATAAGTAGAATAAATGAAATAAGTAAAATAAATAAAATGAGTAAAATAAATAAAATAAATAAAATAAATAAAATAAATGAAATGAATGAAATAAATAAAAAAAAATGAAATGAATAGAATAAATAAAATGAATAAAATAAATATAATGAATAGAGTAAATAAAATAAATAAAATAAATAGAATAAATAAAGTAAATGAAATAAATAAATTGAATAAAATCAATCAAATTAATAGAATAAATAGAATAAATCAAATCAATGAAATAAATGAAATGAATGAAATAAATGAAATAAATAAAATGAATAAAATGAATAAATAAATAGATAGAGAGAGAGAGAGAGAGAGAGAGAGAGAGAGAGAGAGAGAGAGAGAGAGAGAGAGAGAGAGAGAGAGAGAGGAGAGAGAGAGATGAGAGAGAGAGAGAGAGAGAGAGAGAGAGAGAGAGAGAGAGAGAGAGAGAGAGAGAGAGAGAGAGAGAGAGAGAGGAGAAGAGAGGAGAGAGAGAGAGAGAGAGAGAGAGAGAGGAAGGGAGGGAATGATGCTGAAAACTGAAAAATTGAAACAAATCGACAAACTTCGTTAACATACTAATCAAATGTGATAATCATTACGGAAATTAAATCGGCATTCGCAGTATCGTAAGAGGATTGGTGTAGCACTATATATTCTATAAAGTACACACACAAGTAGAAACTCGTTAAAGTCTTCGGGTTTGCGAATGAACACCTTTTTTCACCACTGACTTTGTCAAACACCTGTTTCTGCTCGTGAGATTTTTCAAAATGCTAGAGAAGTTTCAAACAGCTATTCGGATTTGTATGAAAGGAGACACGCTCACCCTCCACCGAGCAAAAACCCATTGGCCAATCGTTCATGGGGTGTACGCCTCGTGACATACAGGCAAAAATGTAACGCGACAACAGTATAGGCTGGGAAAATTTTCTCAAGAGATCGCTACCTGCTTTTTTGATGATCAATTTTTCCCATCACATGCTCCACGCTAATATGGTTGGGGGTGTACAGGCTCGGTCTTGTTCGCTATAAAGCGTCATAAAGTCCAAAACTGTATGTGCACAAAGCATCCGGTCAAGAGTCAACAAGACAAGATTTTCCTCACGCCAAACACTGCTCGCTACCTGCTTTTCGTTGACCGATTTTTCCCATCACATGCCCCACGCTGATAAGGGTTGGGGTCTGCAGGCTCAGACTTGTTTGTCATAAAATTGTTTTATTCTTCGATGGCTGCGGTGGTCCACCACTGCAGCCCTCCACCCAGTCACCACTGCGCGCTGCCCACTACCTGCTTTTTCGTTGACCGATTTTTTTCCCCATCACATGACCCAACGGTGGTTGGGGGTGTGCAGGTTTTTGTTTTTGCTTAGCCACATGAACAGCCATATTGACCAATTTCACAACCTCTCCCCACTCGCAATCCTGAATCGGTAAACACACCGGCTTGCAACCCGATGCATGCACATTTTTTACACGGAAACTGTGAATCGTCCAAGAATTACAATAAAATATTCAATTATACCAAATATCTCCACATTCTCTTCCCTTATGCATACAGGTGTAACATATCATTATCAATAATAGTAATAACAACAAAACAATAACAACAAAAACAACAACAATAACAATAACAACAAAAACAACAACAGCAATGATTAAATCTCCGTACATGCATAGATAACGATCTGGCAAAAATACCGAGTCAATCAAACGATACTAGACGAGCACCAGATCAAAATCAAGACGTGGAAATGCAAACAATAAACGGTATTACGAATAGCACAAAGGTTTTAGTAAATCAAAATACCATTAAAAATTTCTCAGAAGAATCCCCAAACAAAAAGATCACGACACAACATCGAACCAAATTTTACCAACGTTATGTAACCAAGATAAACGGCGCTATACTTAAAAAAATTCACAGCTAAACCTGAAAATAATCTATAGCTAATTTACAAGTTATTTGGAGAGGAAGTGAGTTTTAATTCATAGACACAATCAAATATGACATATAACGGGTCGATATATAACCCTTTGTTTTTATTTTAAAGCATTTAAAAAAAGAGACATTGGGGGAGATGTTTAGTAATTCGGGTGGTAAACCACCCACAATGCCTCCGGCGCGTGTCACACCGGGTGATCCCAATCCTCGAAGGGGCAGCGTTGCCCTCACCACCCATCGATCAACCATCTGACGCCGAAGAAGTCTATGAAATCGTCACCCTACCATTGGCAGTCGTCAGCTAGCCCTCAAAAATATGCAATTTTGCTTCGAATTTCCGCCCCACCTTGGCGGCGTTTCTTAAAATCCTTTATACTGACCCACCCTAGGGACTCTAGAGTCCTCAGCAGATACTGTAAACAAGGATAAACAACCAAATTTGAATTAAAGTGCTACACAAACACGTCGAATAAAAAGAGCGAAAACCATGTGCCGCAGAACACTATCATGAACAATGAACAATAAATCAAAATGAAGAATTTCCAAAACTTGAATACTTTTTCTTTGCACATATAAACACAAATAATTAAACGATTCAAAAACTCTTAAACATGTTACGATAAAAATATTTATAATGAGCAAGATGATGAAACTTGGTACTTACAGAAACCTTCTCTAATTCGAGAACCATTTTTTTTCTTTTCTAATTATGTACTTTTATAACTCGTCAACTCAGTGAAGTTTGAAAAATGGGTACAATTTTTCACGCAGCGACGCGATCTCAATTTCTTTGCCTCGGCTTTACGGACACTTTCTGTACGCGGAGATAGTCCTCCCTGCCTATATCATCCATAGCTCTAACCCGACCCAACCCAGCGGAGTAAAAGCTCACCTGACCTAAGACGGTAGGACTTGACCTAACGTAACCTAACTTGATCCGAGACACTACAACCCAACCTAATATATCCTATCCTCGACCAAGACTGCCCAACCTAACGTAAATTGATAAAATACTTTCTGAAATGATTTATTCGATCAAGCATGATCGCTAGCTTCGATAGTTCAATGATTCTTGAGCAATTCGCGGTCAGCGCGACTGCCTCGAGGTTTCCACAACCTGACCTACGTCAAGGCTACTCCAATTTGACATAACCTAACTTGACCCAAGACACTACAACCCAACCTAATATAACCTATCCCAACTCGAGACTGTACAATCTAGCCAACCTAATATAACTTAATCTTTTGCAGGTTTTCCTGTAACATGAAAAGACTACCGTTTCCTCTATAGACGGGGAGGCTCTTGGTAACATTCGCTCATTTTACTTATTCTGTCGTCTACTGGTTCTCATTTTGTTACACGTAGTACTTCTCATGCAATATAGGTAATGTAACCGGGCTTATTCATGTTTGAAAATACAAATTCAGTAGATTCTAGCGGAGCTGTCGAGAGTGCGGTATGCATCACAACATTTTCCAATCCGCATTGTTGTAGTACGATGACATTATGTAAAGCAATAATTTGATTTCTGGCATGTCTTTCAGGACAGATTAATTTAGAATTGACGTATGTAAAAAGATTCATATCCTGGCGCGGAGCTTCGGTCGGCTCCACGGGCAGCTGTGCCGCCCCTGAAGCTGCACGCGGAAGCCGTCGAATGCGTACCACCATCATGTGGACTCTTAATCCAAGCGTCATTACTGCCCGAGCAAGGACAGCTCCTGCGACGACCTTGGAAGGGGCGAGGATCGAGGTCCTCCTCGACGTTGATAGTGCCGGACCCTGGTAGCAAGGGACACCTCCACCATCGCCTGCCGTGACCAAAGGCCTTCAAATAATAATAATAATAATAATAATAGTAATAATAATGATAATGATAATAGTCGTAGTCGTAATAATCTATAATTTTTCGATACGATTAATGCTCATTTTAATTTTTGGTGAACTTTTTTTCACTTTCGGGAATTTTTCTTCGTTTTCTGAAAACTTTTTTTAATTTTTTGGAATTTTTTTTTCATTTTCTGGAAACTTTTTTTCCTTTTCTGAAAACTTATCTCGTGGTAAACGAATAAATATGAATAATTGTTCAATATATTAATAATAAATAAATAAATAATTGATGAATACATGAATTTACATGGTATTTGAATTTTAAAACTTCGATCTGCTCAATATCGTATTGCTGGCGAAACGTCTCTGCTTCATGAAGTATCACCCTGGGTGTCAAACGCATATATTAACAACGGTTCTATGCCCTCAGTTCCAGCCTACGGCTAGTTCATTGCGGGGTTGCAGCACACCCTCCAAGTTCTGGTGCCTGTTTGCCCAGGTATCGGCTGCATATTACCGTCTTGTCAACTCATGATCAATTTTTCAGTACATTGGAGCTAACCTTGCGTTTTTTACTACGTATTAAACACTGTGGGGTTGATCAACTCTTGGTAAGCCCCTCAGACGGTTCTTATAATCATTAAACGTGATGTTGTTTATCGTTGCAGTTTTCGCATCCCTTGACACGTTTGCTCACTTTGATAATGTTGATATGTATCGTTTCGTCTTCAACTGCGGTAGTAAATGTGTATAGTTTCGCACGGATCTATCGTATTGTTGAAGAACTATCTCTGTTTGATGATGCGGTTGTCCTTACAGCAGTTCTATGCCCTCAGTTCTATCCTATGGTCAGTTTATTGTGGGCGTGGTGGGAAACCCCTCAAGGTATTGCGTCTGTTTGTCCAGGTACCAGTTGCATATTACAGTCTTGCCAGCTCAACGTCAATTTTTCAGTACAACGGGACTAACTTCATGTTTTTTACTACGTATCAGGCATTGTGGTATGGACCAACTCTTTGTAAGTCTCCCCATGCGATGCTTATAATCGTTAAGCGTGACGGTTTTCAACGTTGCACTTTCGGCATCCTTGACACGTTTGCTCACTTTGATGGTAAATGTGCTCAGTTTTACGTGAATCCCCGATGAATTCGGTCATGATTTTTCCATTGTTCCCATCCTTCATCAGAACCCGAGGTGTGAAATGCTCGAGACAGAAGAATTAAAATCTTTATGATTCTTGTGAAGCTCTATAAGATATTCGGATATCCATCGATTCAGGATATAAGCGATCGGTGAATCGTCCGATTGAGTTGATACATCGATAAGATTATGCCACTACTAGAACGAACCATATAGATTGTTTACGTCAAAATACATGAGATACGATTCCACGTTACTAGGATCAAAATCTTTCCCCATAAACCTGTTATCGGCCCGAGCGTGTCTATCAGAATATTGTAAATTTACTCCCCGTGTATTTGAGCATAGCATCGAAAGCAAGTCCCGGAACTGTGTAGTAGTGCAACGTATGTAAATTATATGTTCTGAGACATCTGGTCAGATCACCGTTTTGCATTTATCAATCTCTATAGTTCTCCATTGGCTCTGAATGGAATCCTCCCCAGCATTTTTAGCATGCTTGTGATCGTCGTTTGAAATATTTGCATTACATAGGTGTGAGTAGAAATGCTTCTTTGCAGGTAGCTGAGTTTCATCGAGCTTCTCCCAGCAACCAACGTATTCATGGGGAAAACGTCGTTGCCAGTCATCAAACTGAACTGAGTCTGCTTATTGAAGAATTCACGCGTTGTATGTTTATCTGCATCATTCAAATATATGGAAAGTTTATGGAAAGGATGCTGCTAGTCATAAAAATCAAAACGAATCGATGAATCTCAAGTACATTATTGTTCCATCAACGCATTCGTGAATGACATATATTGTTCCTTATTTATTAACAGGAGCGTCATTTTATGGGGAAAAGTTGATGCTAGGGATTTTAATAGAAATTGCGTATCCAATAGGGTTGATGAATTGTGTAAGACTGATGGAGTTGTGAATTGTGTTAATGTTAATAACGGCCAGGAATATGAATATTTTTACATGCGTTAATTCTAAATTAATCTGTCCTGAAAGACATGCCAGAAATCAAATTATTGCTTTACATAATGTCATCGTACTACAACAATGCGGATTGGAAAATGTTGTGATGCATACCGCACTCTCGACAGCTCCGCTAGAATCTACTGAATTTGTATTTTCAAACATGAATAAGCCCGGTTACATTACCTATATTGCATGAGAAGTACTACGTGTAACAAAATGAGAACTAGTAGACGACAGAATAAGTAAAATGAGCGAATGTTACCAAGATCCTCCCCGTCTATAGAGGAAACGGTAGTCTTTTCATGTTAGAGGAAAACCTGCAAAAGATTAAGTTATATTGGGTTGGCTAGATTGTACAGTCTCGAGTTGGGATAGGTTATATTAGGTTGGGTTGTAGTGTCTCGGATCAAGTTAGGTTACGTTAGGTCAAGTCCTACCGTCTTAGGTCAGGTGAGCTTTTACTCCGCTGGGTTGGGTCGGGTTAGAGCTATGGATGATATAGGCAGGGAGGACTATCTCCGCGTACAGAAAGTGTCCGTAAAGCCGAGGCAAAGAAATTGAGATCGCGTCGCTGCGTGAAAAATTGTACCCATTTTTCAAACTTCACTGAGTTGACGAGTTATAAAAGTACATAATTAGAAAAGAAAAAAAATGGTTCTCGAATTAGAGAAGGTTTCTGTAAGTACCAAGTTTCATCATCTTGCTCATTATAAATATTTTTATCGTAACATGTTTAAGAGTTTTTGAATCGTTTAATTATTTGTGTTTATATGTGCAAAGAAAAAGTATTCAAGTTTTGGAAATTCTTCATTTTGATTTATTGTTCATTGTTCATGATAGTGTTCTGCGGCACATGGTTTTCGCTCTTTTTATTCGACGTGTTTGTGTAGCACTTTAATTCAAATTTGGTTGTTTATCCTTGTTTACAGTATCTGCTGAGGACTCTAGAGTCCCTAGGGTGGGTCAGTATAAAGGATTTTAAGAAACGCCGCCAAGGTGGGGCGGAAATTCGAAGCAAAATTGCATATTTTTGAGGGCTAGCTGACGACTGCCAATGGTAGGGTGACGATTTCATAGACTTCTTCGGCGTCAGATGGTTGATCGATGGGTGGTGAGGGCAACGCTGCCCCTTCGAGGATTGGGATCACCCGGTGTGACACGCGCCGGAGGCATTGTGGGTGGTTTACCACCCGAATTACTAAACATCTCCCCCAATGTCTCTTTTTTTAAATGCTTTAAAATAAAAACAAAGGGTTATATATCGACCCGTTATATGTCATATTTGATTGTGTCTATGAATTAAAACTCACTTCCTCTCCAAATAACTTGTAAATTAGCTATAGATTATTTTCAGGTTTAGCTGTGAATTTTTTTAAGTATAGCGCCGTTTATCTTGGTTACATAACGTTGGTAAAATTTGGTTCGATGTTGTGTCGTGATCTTTTTGTTTGGGGATTCTTCTGAGAAATTTTTAATGGTATTTTGATTTACTAAAACCTTTGTGCTATTCGTAATACCGTTTATTGTTTGCATTTCCACGTCTTGATTTTGATCTGGTGCTCGTCTAGTATCGTTTGATTGACTCGGTATTTTTGCCAGATCGTTATCTATGCATGTACGGAGATTTAATCATTGCTGTTGTTGTTTTTGTTGTTATTGTTATTGTTGTTGTTTTTGTTGTTATTGTTTTGTTGTTATTACTATTATTGATAATGATATGTTACACCTGTATGCATAAGGGAAGAGAATGTGGAGATATTTGGTATAATTGAATATTTTATTGTAATTCTTGGACGATTCACAGTTTCCGTGTAAAAAATGTGCATGCATCGGGTTGCAAGCCGGTGTGTTTACCGATTCAGGATTGCGAGTGGGGAGAGGTTGTGAAATTGGTCAATATGGCTGTTCATGTGGCTAAGCAAAAACAAAAACCTGCACACCCCCAACCACCGTTGGGTCATGTGATGGGGAAAAAAATCGGTCAACGAAAAAGCAGGTAGTGGGCAGCGCGCAGTGGTGACTGGGTGGAGGGCTGCAGTGGTGGACCACCGCAGCCATCGAAGAATAAAACAATTTTATGACAAACAAGTCTGAGCCTGCAGACCCCAACCCTTATCAGCGTGGGGCATGTGATGGGAAAAATCGGTCAACGAAAAGCAGGTAGCGAGCAGTGTTTGGCGTGAGGAAAATCTTGTCTTGTTGACTCTTGACCGGATGCTTTGTG
Source organism: Neodiprion fabricii (assembly GCF_021155785.1). NCBI lineage: Eukaryota > Metazoa > Arthropoda > Insecta > Hymenoptera > Diprionidae > Neodiprion > Neodiprion fabricii. The sequence goes on along the minus strand of NC_060241.1, from coordinate 14,621,098 downwards.
CACATACAGTTTTGGACTTTATGACGCTTTATAGCGAACAAGACCGAGCCTGTACACCCCCAACCATATTAGCGTGGAGCATGTGATGGGAAAAATTGATCATCAAAAAAGCAGGTAGCGATCTCTTGAGAAAATTTTCCCAGCCTATACTGTTGTCGCGTTACATTTTTGCCTGTATGTCACGAGGCGTACACCCCATGAACGATTGGCCAATGGGTTTTTGCTCGGTGGAGGGTGAGCGTGTCTCCTTTCATACAAATCCGAATAGCTGTTTGAAACTTCTCTAGCATTTTGAAAAATCTCACGAGCAGAAACAGGTGTTTGACAAAGTCAGTGGTGAAAAAAGGTGTTCATTCGCAAACCCGAAGACTTTAACGAGTTTCTACTTGTGTGTGTACTTTATAGAATATATAGTGCTACACCAATCCTCTTACGATACTGCGAATGCCGATTTAATTTCCGTAATGATTATCACATTTGATTAGTATGTTAACGAAGTTTGTCGATTTGTTTCAATTTTTCAGTTTTCAGCATCATTCCCTCCCTCTCTCTCTCTCTCTCTCTCTCTCTCTCTCTCTCTCTCTCTCTCTCTCTCTCTCTCTCTCTCTCTCTCTCTCTCTCTCTCTCTCTCTCTCTCTCTCTCTCTCTCTCTATCTATTTTTATTTATTCATTTTATTCATTTTATTTATTTCATTTATTTCATTCATTTCATTTATTTCATTGATTTGATTTATTCTATTTATTCTATTAATTTGATTGATTTTATTCAATTTATTTATTTCATTTACTTTATTTATTCTATTTATTTTATTTATTTTATTTACTCTATTCATTATATTTATTTTATTCATTTTATTTATTCTATTCATTTCATTTTTTTTTATTTATTTCATTCATTTCATTTATTTTATTTATTTTATTTATTTTATTTATTTTACTCATTTTATTTATTTTACTTATTTCATTTATTCTACTTATTTTATGTATTTCATTTAGTTTATTCATTTTATTTATTTTACTTCGAAAATCCAGCTACTCAACTACATCGCCAAGGATCCGACCATATCCATGAGTTTTCGTTCTTGGGAAACGTACGTGTATCCCATGCTCCCATTAACAACGCGGCATATATGGTCAGTCAAGACATCGACGCATCTTGAGAAGCCGAGATATGTCGTTCTAGGATTTTAAACTGCAAGGAGAAACGAGTCGCTGAGAAATACCAGCGTATTTGATCATTGTCGGATCAGAGATGTAAAACTCTTCCTCAACTCACAGTGCTATCCCTACGGAAATATGAATCTTGATATATACAATAATGAATACGCCATTCTCTATGATATGTATGTTCGGTTTCAAATGACCTACTATAACAAAGAAGCTGAGCCTTTGCTTTCGAAGCGTGAATTTATAAACCAAGCTCCTCTTATCGTCATCGATTGCTCCAAGCAGAACGAAACATTGAAAACTGGACCTGTGGACATTCGATTGGAATTTGAATCCAGCATTACGTTCCCACCACACACTTCTGCCTACTGCGTGATCTTGCATGACCGCATTGTTGAATATAATCCGATTAGTGGTACTGTAAAAAAATTGGTATAAGTCAATTTTGGAATAATAATATGTTTAATTAATATGGATATTGAAAATAATATGTATAATTTTACTTGTTAAAATTTAGAATAAGATAATTTAGAATAGAATGAGAAAAATAAATGTAATTGATGTTAAATAAAAAAAATTGTTAAAAGCATTCAAAACGCCATTTTGAACCTTCCTTCAGGGGTCATTTGCTGGAATTTTTACAATAGATCTAGCAGGTTTTTATCCTATCCGATTTATGCGCGGCTTTCCGGCGCCAAACAAGTCTCGACAGGAATTAGGTTTTCACCCTGTCCCCCTTCCCCTCTCCTCGAACCCACCGCCGCCTATGATGGATGCCCACCTAAGTATAAAAATCTGCGCAAATGCTGTGAGTAGAGTAGCAATGTATAGTTTCCCAAGCATGTAATGGAAATCCGTCAACGAAAAGCAGGTAGTGGGCGGTGCAGGTATAAAAAATCGGGGCCCAGACCCCTTGCCCCGAATACCTACGTTTATGACGTTCGGCGGAAAACAAGTCTCGACAGGAATTATTTTGTGTGTGTGTGTGTGCGTGTGTGCGTACGTGCGTGCGTGTGTGAGGAGAATAAACGTGAAAATAGTCATCTTGCGGCAAACCGCGAAAATGATGAAAGGGGCGGGGCAGCGAGGGGGGAACGCCGCGGATTTAGGGGCGAGCTAGGGGGGTAGCGCCGCGGGTTTAGGGGGAAGCTAGGGGGAGAGGACCGTGGGTCGATGGGGCAGCTGGGGGGGGGGGGGGGGGCTAGGGGTGGGGGGCGTCGCTGTATGTGATTTCGAACTTTCATCTATATACTACTCTTCTAAAACCTCATTCCAACGATGCAAAAACTGTGTGACGAAAAGGACATTGTGTGCATTCATAGTATAATCAATAATGTATTCACAAAATTCAACATCATTAGGTTTTTCTGTCCATACATGTATATATCCTCCAATAGTTTACCTAGGATTTCGGTATTGGAGAGACTACTATTGGAGATGAAGTCCAGTTTACCGATATTTTGTTATAGCAATGTAGTAATTTTCCATAAACGAAGTTCCTCATAGTCATGGTACAAGAATATGTTTGAAACTGTCAACAATTATTAGAACTTGTATATAAGGCATGAAGTTTTAACCTGCCAAAGTTCATTTGAGTAATTTCACTATTCATTCCACAACGTGGTACGGTGGAAGTAATGTCAGAGCCGGATGTACTAGTCAGTGTTTCAAACGAAATATTAAGGATCTTTTTTGGTGGGCAATATGTGAAATTAACGTCTCCGCGGTATAAAAATTTATAAAGCAGTTCAGAGTGGTCTGCAAATAAGCTTCAAAACTAATCTATATGTAATCTTAAATAAGAATCTGTAGCTCGGAGTAAAGGCCAATGCACGTAGTATTCCGCAGGCTATGAGCAGAATTCAGAAGCCATTGTCTATGGTTTTTACATTCTACTTATATTGCAGTTATTCTCTATGGAAAAAACTGTAGAAAACTGCCAGTATATGTGAATTTACTGCTAAGACAGTCGTTATTGAATGATATAGGTACGTACTATTTATTTTGTGATGGCATTTGTGAATACGATAGTGGTAAATGTGTTTGTTTTCTTGCGAGATAGAAGCCCGCTTGTTTTGGCCTAAAAAAACTCTAAACTTTACAAACGTAAGTCACAATCTTCACCCAAATGCGTTAAATAATCATTATTTGGTTCGTTCTATCTGCACAAATTAACCATAATTTGTAAGCAACCAAAATGGTGTACTTTATAAACTAATAGATAAGCGAGATACTGTATCAAAAATTAATTTTATAAATCATAGCAGACCCTCATTCCTTTTAAGATAAAAAAAAGTGTTCGCTAATACGATTACTGGTCCTCTTGATTGTAAACGCAGCAAATTGTAGCTAATGGGGAAAAAACAACGGAAATAATTTGTACACAATGAAAAACAATTGCAAGAAATGTGTTTCTATCAAGAAAAGGTATTTGCAGATAAGGCGTTGAATGTTCAAAATGTTATTGACATCGTGTTATATATTGTAAGCACTTGCATGATGCAGTTATTAAAGTTGGGCAACTTTTAATTCCTCGTATAAACTCTAGATTATGGGTAACTAGCATAGAATAAACTCCACAGGCCCAGGGCCTGTGTCAGGGCAGTTTTTCTGTACCGTATGAACGTTGAGATTCATCGGTATGGATGTGAAATAACCTTAGTTATAAGAATGCACAAATATTTATTAATCTGTTTTTATATTGTAAGAAATAAGATGTCCATTGGCTCTTAAAACTGTTAAACCATCAAGTTTTTTGTTTATGTTATTGCACAATTTTTTCGAATATTTATTGATACAATGTTTGTCATCAAATTTTCTACAAGAGTAATGTCTCTTTCGCTATAAATTGAAGTCCGAGAGCATCTACAAAACGACACATTCCACGCCAGAAAATAAATAGTTATGTAGGTCACGGTATTTATATGAAACTGTGTCGCCACAAGTGCGAAGTGAAGATTGTATGTACTTCATCTTCATCATGCGTCTAGGTGCTTTAATCTCCATAATTATGCAAGATCAACGATGTTTTTTGCGTCAATTCTATCTATTCTTAAAGAATAAGCTGTCTTCACTCTTTATTTTCAAATTTCGTGATAAAGTTTTTCGGTTTGTTCAAATGTATTTTCAATATATTTGCGAACGCCAGTAAATATCGTATATTATTGGCTATTCGATCCTCACTCGTAGCATTTGGATCACATAAATTAGGGATGATTAATTTAGTGATAATTAATTCTATATCTTACTATACTGTTTTAAATGTACATTTTCAGCTATTTCATTCTTATAGATAAACCAATTGCGATGTATACACGTCAGGTCAAGATCAAAATTTGTACTAAAATTTAGTGCAGAAAAAATTTTTGACGTCGTATAGAAACTGCCTAAAACTATTAATCATTAAATATGAAAATGGAGTGCGTTACGCTGATTGTATGTAATGGCACTCGTGTTGCCATCAAAGTTAAATACTATAAAAACTCATGAATGAGAAGTAGGTAAAAATATAAATATGGTATATTTTGAGTTATTATTAGGGCTGCGCGATCAATTAATTAGTCAAAAATCCGTAATAATCAATTTTCTGATCAATCGGTTGATTGCTCTCAATTCATTTGCTGCACTCGAATCACTCATCTATTATCGACGCATACGCATACGCGCCTCGTATACAAAACCGAATAATTCTGATTAACTCTGTCTGCTTTTTTGCAATCATGGAAATTCCCCATATTCCTCCATCACTACCCAAATCACGTATGTGCAACTTTTATATTTACATCATATAGAATGGACTATGCATTGAATTGATGGAAGTACTACCCACGAACGGAGACAAGGATAGCCATAGCGATGTATATATACATGTATATGCGCATGAATAAACCTCGTTCATGCTAACTCTTTAAACTGAGTAATGACGTTATGGTGCGTTGAGTTATTCCACATAAAGCACTTCGACTTTCTATTATCAACCATACGGTGCCTTCCATCTCTATTGCTCTACACGGCAGCAGAGTCACCTGTTCTCCAACGTAGGTAATGCTTAGCCCATTCTATATGGACTAGGGGGTTTACATAACACATTGTAAAGTTATGTAGTCCGCATTAAGCATAAAGTCGCTCGAATGAATGCCGGCAGTAGAAACAACCTCGCGGTTATTGTAAACCCGCAGAAATATTTTGAATTCACAAATAGAGTTTGCTTGTGTATGTTTTAGGAGTTGTATGCGACATTAGAGTAAAGTTACGTTCACGGCGGTTATACTGTAGCACCAAGTAAACGAAGTTTCATCCTTAAGGGAAGACTACAGTGAAATAAAGTCCCGTATTTTTGGATTAATTTTATTGAAATTTGGACCATTTATTGACAATCCTGAAGTAAGAATCTGGTCTAAAATTCAGCTCAATAGGTTAAGTAATTCCAAAGATATGCATTTTTTTCTAAGATTCCTTCGAAACATCCCTTGCGCATTTGGTTTCATCGTAGAAGGTTGAGATTTATTGTGGATACATTTAATACCATAGACTAAAAGTTGTCACAATGAATTTTTGATTAGAGTTTTCTAAGCCATTGAATTTTTTTTTATGCAATTTTTGGTGTATTGTAGGATGGGAAATGAATTATATTCACCGGAGTTCAAATTCCCTGCTGCAATTTCAAAATAATATGCCTAAGAATATATCTATATATATAATATATAATATATTTGACCAAAGGGTCAAATGATTGGATGAATCCTAATGAGCAAGTAATTTTTTAAATACCTCAAAACATAGTTCTGAGATAAACACGATTCAATGAATTCCGACTCATGAACTCTAAGAAGCAAATATAAAGCATGCGCACAGAATGAGTTATTTACTGTAGAGATAAGACACTTTGACTTAGTTGACTTTAAAGTTGATTTGGACCATAAAAAATTGAGTCAAACAGAAAAAAATTCATGATTCTGTAATTTTTTGGAATTGAGTTCAAAATTCATCGCAGAATGTAAGTAATAATATTGATAAATCATGTGTCGCTAGTCAGTGTCTAAAATTGTTTCGATTGATCTTCAATTCCATTCCTCGGTGTCAGTTTGTGTCCAAGCAGCCGCTGCGTGTCTGTCCTGAGGTCAACCCTCTTCTTACTCCGCTTCTTTCTCCAGAATCATTCAATTTTCAATGAAATCGCTCTGGGACATAAACGCAAAGAAAAATCCAATGATTTTATTTTGCAATGATTATTAGCGCTAGACAAATATTTCAATAATGTATTGAGTAAATAAAAACGATCATCTAATATTTGTCTAGCCCCCACTTAAGTGTTCTACACAATAACGCACCTGAATTAAACTTTGGAGCTGACTGCTTGCAAATTAGTCCTGTGAAGGAACCGTTAGAATTCCCCGGGATCATACGTCATCCCTTCTGTTTCTGTTTCAGCTTTCCCCGCAGCGGTTTTTTTTTATTTTCACTGTTTGTCTGACTTTTTTGGACTTTGTCGTTGCTTGCAATTCAGTCTTACGCTTTTGTTATCACAGAATGTCGGAATCGGTGTGTTTCTGTTTAGGAACAGGTTAGTTTTGTGTATAACAGAAACTGTATTTATTCAAGTATACGTCACTTCCAATGGTTTGTACATTACTGATACACACAGGCAACAAACTCGTTACACCAACTTACATCTATTTATTCAAAAGAGGCGCTGAGCGCACCTGTGTCTCTGCCCTCTCTTACTCATCCACACACGCCAAAGCTATTGCCTTAATAGCTTTCATCTGTCATCTCGTTGCTGGCTTATATTTCTTGCATTATCTGCCACTTTCTCGGACCTCACTGACATCTTTGCGTTTTGAGCATGGAGCGCTCCCATGTTGAACTCAGCAACTGCGGTTGCTACTGTTGATGTTATTCTTTTTTTAAAGATGAATATCTCTGTCATACATTTTCGCCAGATTAGGTAATGCAAGTTTTCGTTAGCATTTTGTGTCGCACTACGAGCACACCAGGCTAGTAGATCATTGGTCGACACGCGTTCGTATAGAGGCTTCAGCTTTTCGACTACTCGTACTTTCGGGTTGAACTTTAGTTTTCATGGCTCTTCGGCTTTTCTCCGTCGGCCACACTTCTGTTGTAGAAGTACCATGAGTCTGGTCCAGTAGGGCATTGCTCGTGCTGAGGGTTCCTGTCGGTTGACCAGCAGTGTCTAATTGTTCCATTTATTGTTCATTTTATGGTTGCTATGTTAGGAATGTTTGTACAATGGCATTTCTGTAATAATTAGTCAAGGATACTGTTATTTTTGGGTTATTTATTGGTACATTCACCTCTTGATTAACACAATACTTCTGGATTAAAAAGTCTTACTTTTCTTATTTATAACATGTAACAAGACGAGGGACGAAAAACAAAGAGTTTATGTTCAGTCAGATCTTATAACTAAGTACGAAACAAGAACTTTACTGACTAGATAATTTTAAACTGGACAAACCTTGAGTCATGTCGATGCAACAGTTCCCATGACTCCCACTTCGTGTCGATACCCTACCTTTTCTCCGTTATTAAACCTACTTGCTGCTTAGAAATTCAAACCTCACTCTATTCAGTGGTTCCATACAAATATCAGCTAACTGATCCTTTGTGCTTATGTAGTTAAGTCCAAAACTTTGTCTTGTTTTCTTTTGTATTTGACGTCGATATGTTTTGTCCTATTGTGATACTCCGGGTTTTTAACAAGCTTTATCGCGCTTTGATCGTCGACGTACATTATTGGTACCTCTAACTCATGACTAACTAAACGTTTGACGAGTCTTTTTAACCAAATCAATTCTTTAGTCGTTTGACTAGCCGCGATATATTCAGATTCTTTCGTCAACAGAGTTGCTGACCTTTGTTTTTGCGTTCCCCAAACTACAGGTGCTTTACTAATTTTTATTAACCCTTACGTGCGCACCATACTTCTACGTTGATGCGCACCCGGGGTACCCGTGTACCCATCTCCAGTTTTAATTACTTTTTCCTATTATCGTGCGCAAAGTTCGATTTTGCGTATGCATTTGCGTTCGCAAAGTACCACTTTCCCACACGTTGACAAGAGCGTGCGGGAATGCAACTGAGCGAACCGGGATGTAGCTAAGCGTGCGGGAATGTGGTGAGCGTGCGGGAATGTATAAGAGTATGCGGGCGATTCCAAGGTATATACGCGCGCGCCATCTCTGCAGTACTCTTCGCAATAACACGTGCGAGCGATACTTTGACGTTCGTTGTCCGTATTAAGAAAACGACAGAATACAAAACACAGAACGCACGCTTTAAAGATATAAACTAACCGGCGCGCTCAGCCGGTTTGTTTACGTCTTTGTCGTCTGGAATGGACCTGTCAAAACGTGCGTTCTGTGTTTTGCATTCTGCCGTTCTCTTAATACGGACAACGAACGTCAAAGTATCAGTCGCTTCGCATCCGCTCTTTAGAAAGAACAAGTGAAGTGAGAGTGAATAATTATGATTAATGTACAAAGTGATACGGATAGCGAGGGTGAGGATGTGTCTAATGATGCATCTATAACCACATCAAATGCATCAGAGTCATTAAGGGATCGTCTCAGTGTGACCCTCCGAAAAATCACTGATTTTCGCGAATTTTTTTTTTAACGATCAAATAAACTAATCGGTCCGGGTTTTTTTTCATAAATAAATAGGTTTATGGAGAATACAAAATGATTTTTTAAAGTTTATTTATTGAGTGCATCATTGTTGTATAAATTGTTGTAATTTCACGTGAAAAAAAAAGGTGCTGCACGGTTTCCACGATGACGGCCGCAATTTTGATCTGAAAAAAAAAATTTCAAAAAGATTATTGATCTGTAGGAAAGTCGCTATCGCGCTATGGACGGTTTTTTTTCTTTTTTCAAATTTGACAAAATGGCGGCGGTTTGAACAAAAAGTGTCGAATGTGGCCCTTTTTTTCGACAGTTTTTCGTAAAAAAAATAGGAAGTTTTCAAAAAAAAAAAAAAAAGCTTCCATAGCGCGATAAAGAATGTCGTTTAAAATGTTCTCCCGAAATTGGAACCAGATATCTTTAAAACTCTTCCTTTGAGAGTGGAAACCGTTTTGAAAAACACCATTCTGAGAAAAACGCGTTTAAAGATTGAAGTTGGAAAAGTTTATATAAATCGTTTACTTACGATCAATCGGCGATGCCAGGTCTTGATTTTTTTCTTGGGGGTTTCTCTCGTACGTCTATCCGTGGTGGATATCAAAAACGAACTGAAATGCTTGGACAGTTTATTCTGCAAGGTTATAGAACCTAAGCACCTTAGTACTCGCACAGGTAGAAAACCCGTTCCCTTTCTACAAGAAACGCTGTAGCGACCGTAATAATTTGAATTTCGATTTAAAAATTTGAGAGAATGTTTAGAACAGTGTATACTATACGATAATGCAAAAAAAAAAAAAACAATTTTTTGAAAATTTCACACTTGAGACGATCCCTTAAGAAATATACCGTATCATTTTGTATATTGTCACGTTACGATAAATATTAATAATAATTGAAAATAATAAAGAAATCAGATTTTTCCTAATTTAATAAATTTATAATAGTTCTATAATTTGTTTTATTTGTGCGGGGGGGGCTTTGCCCCCCCGAACCCCCCCGTCCCAGCGCCCCAACGCCACCGTTCTATACGTTTCAATTATTCAAAATAATTTTAGTGGTCGAACTTTGCGCAACTTAATAGGAAAAATAGTATACGATACTCGTGCGCATGTAGGTTATCCCGCACGAGCGAAGCGAGTGCGGGAACGGCCTACTTTGCGCACTCGTATCGTAATGTACTATTTCAGGTCAGATGTGAACAGAATCATTATAAATCGACTTACTTCATTGAGCAAACATAATTAAAAAGTGATTAAGCTATATTTACTGTGAAGTTCTTTAGAATCATGAGAAGATCACAGTTTTATTATTATTCATTCTGATAATATCTTTATTATATATAGTTTAATTATACAGTCCGACCTCCGAATAAGAAACCCGGCAATAAGAAACTTTCCCCAGTTCCTCACTCGAGCGCTTCCCCCACTCTGACTCGAACTCCGAGCTCGAGACTTTCGTGCGCGAAACCTCTGGTTAAGAAACCATCCTTGAAGGGAAAGAGTGAGAGAGACAGACAGAGGTAGCGAGCATGGAGCGCGCGCCGGGTGGGGGTATGCGATATATAAGAAAAACTCTTCCCCTTGGGGGCTTCTGGTTTCTTATTCGGAGGTTCGACTGTAATCCTTATACTACTATCAAGCGATGCTTCGCGTCTACAAGTCTTATATGGCCTGAGATTAATCTCCCGGTGTTACTCTCCAGCTCTCGCACGAGCTCTCTATCTCTCTCATATCCGTCTACGCTCACACGCCGTTGCTGCGCAGACTGTGCTGCCATCTATATATATAAGTGTGTTCTATATTATACTTAACACGCTTCCTCACATTTATATACGGGGCATTCCATACCAAAACGATCAAGATTCTACGATGAGGTCTAGATTTTTTAAATTATTTGTTGTATGAAAGTGCATGACAAAAACTCATTCGGTAATTATTTAAGAATTTTTCGACCCAGCGTATCTGATTTACGATTTAAAAACTCGAAAAAAAACCTCACTTTCTAAAATCTGAAAAAATTCTGAAACATCTTGTGAAATATGACAAAATTTTTGAGGCTTATTATAAGACGGAGATTTCATAACTTCGAACGATAAATTGAAGAAAAAAAAAATTATTATTATTATTGGATTGCATTTTTTACATAAGAATGAACATAAAAGCTCGTTATAATATGGGTCGAAAAATGTTTATTTATAGAGTTACAGGTATATCATTATAATATTTATATACAGTCCAACCTCCCAATAAGAAACCAAAAGCCCCCAAGGGGAAGAGTTTTTCGTATATATCGCATACCCCCACCTGGCGCGCGCTCCGCGCTCAGTGACACTGTCCGTCTCTCTCACTCTTTTCCGCATGCGATCCTCTCAATAGGAAACACGCTCGAACAAGTTCCTACTTGTTATTCCCATCGCTCATGCAAAAATTTTTTTGACTGCGCGTGGACATTTATCTAGCGAATCTTTGTTTCACGTCTGAATTTCGATCATATAACTGTCTTAAAATGACCGAAACGTTGAAAAAGCGTAAGAGATCAGACTGCAGTGTACAAGTCGAAGAGAATGTTACGGAATCTCCGCCACAAAGTGATATTAATTTAAACAAAGAGGTTGCTGTGACCAAACGTAATCGATATACGTTTGAAGAAAAGAAGAAAATTTTGGAAGAGTGTAAAACCCTGAACTCTCGAGAACTCTGTGCGAAATACGGCTTGAATAAAAGTGTTCTCAGCAAATGTAGATCCAATGAGGAGATAATAAAGAATGCCGCCAAAACGAGCCATTCGAAAACATTGAAAAAAGTTTCAGAAACAAATGAACGTGACGCCGAATTATTCATGTTATTCTTGATTGTCGTTGCAAGGGCATTGCAGTTTCTGGACCAATGCTATGCCGACAAGCTCTCGTGATAAACTCTCGAATCGGCGGACCAGAAAATTTCAAAGCAAGCCACGGGTGGCTAGAGAAATGGAAGAAACGAACCCACATTAAAAATTTAAAAATCACCGGTAAGTATTATCACAGGTCACAGGTGATTGGAAATATAGGGGAGGAAAAAGATCAGAGCACCTAACAAAATATGTATAGTTTTGTGTTAGTAAAAACACTCTTTTACCTTATTTCCGGGACTTCCGTTTCCGTTTGAATGTGAGTGACAGGTGTGCGAAAGAGTGCGAGAGAAAAGGCGAGAATTTAGCAGGATAGCAAAGGTGAGGAGAAAAGGAAATAGGGCAGAGAAGGAGCGGGAAAGACATAGACGGGAGGTCGGGTGAAGGGAATAGGGAGGCAGGGATAGAAGGGAAGGGCGGGTGAAAAAGAAAGAAGGGGGAGAGATTTGAGGTTAGGCAGAAAGAGCTGGCGGAAGGCAACGATTCGGATAAGATAGGAAGAGGCAGTGACACCTAGGGAGTAAGAAGGGGGATAGAGTAGACAGGTAGGCGGCGGATAGATAAGGTAGGAAGCGGTGAAGGAGAGAAAGAGTATGAGTAACGCGGGTGGCCAAAAAGAAGGGGCGAACAGCGAAGAGGAGGAGAAAAAGAAAGGTAGGCCGGGGGCAGTAGCAGCGTTAGGGAGGGATAGGAGGCATAGCCTGGGATCGGCGACGGTACTAGACTTATGGAAGAGAAAGCGGGAGGAGGAAGGGGAAAAAGGGGAGGAGGAGGTAGACGGGTTGCAGGAAAGAGAAAGAGTATTTGGGAAAAGCAGGAAAGTGCACCGGTCGCCGGAGGGTAAGACAGGGGAGGAAGGGAAGGCAGAGGGAGGGGGTATACAAGATATGCTAAGGTTGATTAGGGAAGAGCTAAAGATAGGTCTAGAGGAGGTCAAAGGGCAGGGAAGGGGGATCAGGGAAGAAATGGAAAAGATTAAAGGCGAAATGACTAGAAGGGAAGAGCAGTGGGAAGTAGAGAGGGGGGAGATGAAGGAAATGATAAGGGATCTAGGTAAAAGACTAGAAGAGGTAGAAGAGCGGAGAGGGGGGGAGATGGAAAGGGTAAAGGAGAGGCTGTTAGAATTAGAAAAGAAGAGTGCAGAAGGAGGGGGAGAAAGACAGGTACAGGGGAATGCGGAAGTGGCGCAGGTAGCTATAGATAGATTAAAAGAGATGGAGTGGGCCATAGAGAGGAAAGAAAGGGAAGAAAGAAGGGGAAATATAGTAGTGAGAGGAGCGAGACTTGAGAAGGGAAGAGAAAAGGAAGAGTTGAAAAAGATTTTGCAGCTGATAGGGGTAGAGGTCGAGGTAAAGGATATGTGGGTGGTAGGCGCGAAAAAGGGGGGAGAAAAGGGGATATGGATAGCAAGACTAGGAAATAGGGAGCAAAAGAAGCAGGTAATGGGAAGAAAAAGCCTACTCAAAGGGAGGGAGGAGAGAATAGACGAGGATCTCACCTGGGCAGAGAGAAAAATGAAATGGAAGTTGAGGGAGATAGCAGCTAGTGAGGAGAGAAGGGGAAACAGAGTGAGAATAGGGTATGCAAGGATCTGGATAGAAGGGAAAATGTGGAAGTGGGATGAGATAGGAGAGGTGCTTAGAGATGGTACAGGGAGAGCGAGGGAAGGGGGGCAAAGGGAGGGGAGGGGAAAAGTAGGGGAAAGCGATAGGGAAAGGTCAGCAAGCGAGGAGAGACAAGAGGGAAGTACAGAAGCACAGGGAAGGGTACGTAGTGAAAGGCAGTCGGGGGAATGGGTAGTGGGGGGGGACAGAGGCAGGTGGGGAGGGAGATAAGGAGGAGAGAGAGGGGAGTAGGCGAGACAGTAAGGGAGGGGTGGAAAGTAGCTTTTTGGAATGTGGCGGGGCTCGCGAGAAAGGATGAAGATTTCTGGAGGGGGCTAGGGGAGTGGGATGTAATATTTCTAATGGAGACATGGATAGAAAAGAAGGGGTGGGAAAGGATTAGAAATAAGTTGCCAGTAGGGTATAAATGGGAAGTACAGTATGCGGTACGAAAAAATAGGAAGGGAAGAGCAATAGGCGGAATGCTGTCAGGGGTAAGAAGGGAGATAGTAAGTGGGGAGGGAGGGAGGGAAGAGGTAAAAGAGGGCGTGATAACAAGGAAAATAAGTGTAGGGGGGGAAAAATGGGTAGTAGTAGGAATATACATAAATGGAGACCTAAAAGAGAAGATAGGGGAATTGAAGGAGCGGGCAGAAGAGATAGAGGGAGGGGTAAAAGTGTTAGTGGGGGGTGATTTTAATGCCAGGACAGGGCAGGAGGGGGGAGGATGCTGGGGAGAAGGAGAGGAGGAGAGTAGGAGTAGGAAATCAAAGGACAGGAAAATAAACTCGGAAGGTAGGCAGCTGGTGCAATTTTTAGAGGAGGTAGGATGGGCAATAATGAACGGGAACATAGAGGGGGATGAGGAGGGGGAATTTACGTATGTAGGAGGGGCAGGGGTGACAGTGATAGACTACGCTATAGGAGACATCGAGGTGAGGGATAGGGTCAAAAGGATAGAGATTGGGGATAGGGTTGACTCGGATCATCACCCGGTAATAGTGTGGTTGAGGGGGGCAGTGGCTAGGACAAGGAAGGGAAAAAGAGTAGGGGGAACTAGTAGAGGAGACTGGACGGAGGAGGGTAGGATGAGGTTTAAAACAGAAGTCAAATGGGAGGGGATAGGAGAAGTGGATGTAGGGAAAGAGATAGAGAAAAGAATAAGGGAGTTTAGACGAGCCTTAGATGTAGGAGGGAGGGGGAGGGAAGCGAAAAAGGGATGGTGGGATGAGGAATGTAGGCGAAAAAAAGCGGAAGTTAGGCAGAGTCTAAGGAAATGGAGAAAGGGGGAGGGAGAAGGGGACGCGTATAGAAAGGGAAGAAGGGAATATAATAGGCTATGCGAGGAGAGAAAAAAGAAAGAAAATGAGGGATTCATAAAAGAAGCAGCGGAAGCAAAGACAGAAAGCAAGGTATGGGAGATAGTTAATAGGGAAAGAAAGAAGTGGAAGAGGGTGAATGAAGAAATAGGAGATCAGGAGTGGAGGGAGTATTTCATGGGATTATTAGGCGGGGTAGAAAGCAAGGTAACAGAAGGCGGGGAGTCGGTAAATAGGAAGGGGGACGGGGCAGGGGGAGCTGCAGAGGGAAGAGATTAGAAAGGTGATAGGAAAGCTGAGGGATGGAAAGGCACCGGGGGGGGATGGAATAGTTAGCGAGGTATGGAGGTATGGAGGGGAAGAAATGGAGCAGTGGATATGGAAAACATGTAACAGAGTTTGGGTGGGGGAGGGCTGGCCAGAGGATTGGAGGGAGGGATTGATAGCGCCGATAGTTAAGAAGGGGGAGGGGAAGAGGGTAGAAGAGTATAGGGGGGTGACTTTGATGCCAACTCTATACAAGGTGTATGCGATGGCATTAGCGGATAGGTTAGAAAGAGAGGTAGAAGAAAAGGGCTTGATTCCACAAAACCAAACGGGCTTCAGAAAAGGCATGGGCACTATTGACAATATATACGTACTCAATTATTTAATCAATAGGCAGGTGGGAAAGGATAAGGGAAAGATGGTGGCGTTTTTTGTGGACCTGAAAGCTGCTTTTGATTCAGTGAACAGGAAGGTGCTGTGGGAGACTATGGAAAGGAGAGGGGTGAGGGAAGGGCTAAGGGTAAGGATAGAGGAAATTTACAAGGAAACAAAGAGCCGAGTAAGGAGCGGGGGAAAGCTAGGAGAGGCGTTTTGGACAGCGAGGGGGGTAAGGCAGGGATGTCCGCTCAGTCCGCTTGTGTTCAACCTGCTGCTGGCGGACTTAGAAGAGGAAATGGGGAGAGGGAGAAGGGTTGGGGGGGTGGAGTTAGCCGGCGGCAGGGTATGCACTTTAGCCTATGCAGATGACATAGTGTTACTAGCGGAAAGTGAAGAGGAAATGGAGGTAATGATTAGGAAGTTAGAAAGGTATATGGATAGGAAAAGGCTGACGGTAAATGTAGGGAAATCAAAGATTATGAGATTTAGGAAAGGAGGCGGTAGAAGGAAAAACATAGATTGGAGATGGAAAGGGAAAAGGATAGAGGAGGTGAAAGAGTTCAGTTATTTAGGGTATAGAGTGAAGTGCAATGGGGGACAGGAAGCACAGGTGAAAGAGAGAGTACGGAAGGCAGGGGTAGTAATGAGGCAGGTATGGGGAATAGGAAAAAGAAGATTTGGGAGGGATTGGGAAAAAAGGATTTGGTTATTTGACAGGCTAGTATGGACGGTAATAGAGTATGCATCGGAGATATGGGGGTGGAGGGAGTGGAGGGCGGTCGAGGCGGTACAGGATAGATTTTTGAGATGGACATTAGGAGTGGATGGGAGAACACCGGGTTATCTAGTAAGGGAGGAACTGCAGAGGGAGAAACTAAGGATTAGGGCAGGGAGAAGGGCATGGAATTTTGAAAGGAAGCTGGAGCGAGGGGAGGGTAGCGAGTTAGCTAGGAGATGCTGGGAAGAGATAAGGGACAAGGCAGAAGCTGGGAGGCAGGGATCGAGGTGGGAAAGTGAAAGGGAAAGTTTCTTTGCGGAAAGGGGAGTAGAGAGTAGAGAGGTAGTCGCGAGAAGGGAGAGGGGCGAGATGGAGTTTAGGGAAATAGAGGAGAGAGAGAGGGAAGAACAGAGAAAAGAGAGGTGGGAGAAAATAAGGGAATCGAGGTACAACAGATGGTACAGGCTAGTGAAAGGAGAAGGGATACCAGGATATCTGGGAAAGGGATGGGGAGAAAGCAGGTGGATAAGGGTGGCAAGATTTAGATTAGGAAGCGAGATGAAGGAGGCAAGGTACTGGGAAGAAGAGGAAAAGAGAAGGTGTAGGGTGTGCGGGGGGGAGGAGGAAACATGGGAGCACGTATGGGAAAGGTGCGTAGGCTGGGATAGAAGGGAGGAAAGCTGGCAGGAGGTGGTGAGGGAGATGTTAGGTGAGGAGGGGGTGGGAGAAGTCTGGATGAGAGAATTGGAAAGGATCAGGGATGTACAAGAGAATGAAAGAGTGAGAGATGAATGGGAAATGGAAGTCGATTAGGATAAGGACGAATTAGGGAATAGAATAAGGTAAAATAGGATAAGGTTAAGTAAAGATAAGGATAAAAAGTAAGAAAAGGATAAGAGGGAAAGTAAGGGAATGGCAAGGCAATGGCACAGGACACAGGCAATTAGAAATTAAGTAAATTAAGTAAGGATAAGGTAGGAAGTAAGAATTAGGGTAAGAATAGGTTAAGAAAACATGTAAAAAAAAAAATATTGTAAAGGAAGAGGAAAAGGGAAGTCCTTGTAACCCCAAGGGGAACAATAAAGATTACTACTACTACTACCTTATTTCCTCCTTTTTCCTCGTAATTAAGGAATATCTTTGTGTTTTACTCGAAATGTATTGCGAAAAATTGCGACTCTTGTATTTAGATTAGAAACCTGGCCTTTGTGAGGTTTATATGTTTCATTTCATGATTGTTTTTCGGGTTATTCAAAATGGAATTTTCATCATTCTACTTTTTACTTAATTTAGCTTTTTACTTGATTCTGAACTTTCTTTTACTCTCTTTGCTCCGGTTTCAGTTGTAAACAAAAATAGAATTATTTTTTAAATAAATGATCAAAAAAACTAGTAAATAGTTAAATAAAATTGTCCAATAAATGATGATATTTATCTTATGGACTTTTAAGGGGAGAAACTATCAGCCGACGTGGAAGCAGCTAATGTGTATAAAGCAGAATTTGCTGAAATGGTGGCTACAAAAAAACTTGAAAGGTCCCAAGTTTTCAATATGGACGAGAGTGGGCTAGTTTATAAAAGTACCCCCAAGAGGACATTTGTTGCAGCCGATCAGGCACAAGCTGCTGGTGGGAAAAAACAGTTGGAACGGGTTACTATAGTCACGTGTTCTAATGCCGATGGCTCTTTCATGTTGCCTCTAATCTTGATTGGAAAATCAAAAAATCCACGCTGTCTGAGGAACGTGAATAAGGATGAATTGCTAGTTTGGTACCGCAGTCAGACAAACGCGTGGATAAATAAAGAGATTTTTGAGGAATGGTTCACAGATGTTTTTGTTCCAAAAATTGAAAGTTTTCTCAACTCCAAGAACTTACCAAAGACGGCAGTAGTTCTCGTCGACAATTGTCGATCTCATCGATGCGTAAAAATTAACGACATCGAAGTAAATTTTTTTCCGCCAAATGTCACCTCTCTGATTCAGCCTATGGACCAAGGCATTATCCAAACCGTCAAATTACATTACGAGATTAACCTCGTAAATGCAATCGTTGAGGCTCAAAATGAAAACATGACGCTGATCGAGTTTTTGAAGACAATTGACGTGCACAAAGTGATTTTCTGGATTGCTGATGCATGGAAAAAGGTCAAACCCACAACGATGCAGAAATGCTGGAAAAACTTATGGCCCAAGAAAAATCAGAGATGCGTCGACTCAAACGGACGAGGACTCTTTTATTATCGATAATCTCGATATGTTTGTGGGCACTGACGTCACCTTTAAATCGATAACTGCAGACGATCGAGACGTAACCGAGCTATTGAATCTCATGAAAAAAGTCGACGGATATGAAGAGGTAGGCGCCACAACGGTATTAAATTGGATTCAAAAAACCGAAAAACGTAACGTATTATTTTTTTTTGTTTCTTCTTTAAAATTGGCCATGAGCTATGCTCGTTATGCCATCGTCTAGTGAGTATAAACGTTTAATTTTATGTCCATATTATTTTATCCCATTAATCTAAAAGAAGAAACAGTCGATATTTCTGAGGATTAATCTTCGATGGCAGAGTTCGACTGCCTCGAAAATATTCGACCGTCAGCTGAGTGCGTTGTGGAACAAAATGATACTCAACAAGACGAAAACGATTTTCATTACGTCTCGGAATCTTTTACTGTTTTATATGAAAATCTTTAAATGCCCTACTCTCTGTTTTTATGTTCCGCGCACAAAAATCTCGAGCTCGGAGTTTAAGTCGGAGTGGGGGAAGCACTCGAGTGAGGAACTGGGGAAAGTTTCTTATTGCCGGGTTTCTTATTTGGAGGTCGGACTGTAGCGTGGGTCATGTGAAAGTATACACCGCGGGCGTCGAGCGTGTGTTATTTTGAGGTTACTTACTTAGTGGTATGTACTTTCACCAGATTTGCCCTGTATTACAAATTGTATATTCGATAATTCAAGTTTACCGATTTTTTTTTTTTTTTTATTTATCTTTTGAAGTTATGAAATCTCCGTCTCCTAATAAGCGCCAAAAATTTTGTTATATTTTATAAGATTTTTTAGAATTTCTTCAGATTTTAGAAAGTGAGGTTTTTTTCGCGTTTTTAAATCATAACTCAGATATGCTGGATCGAAAAATTCTGAAAAAATTACCGAATGAGGTTTTTACCATGTACTTTCATTCAAAAAATTATTAAAAAAATCTGAGACCTCGCTGTAAAATCTTGATCCTTTTGGCATGGAATGCCCCATATATTTGCAGTCAGTTCAAATTTAACATACTTTTAAACTTTTCAAACTTTTCTTGACACAACGCTTTTGTGAAAATATCAGCGATATTTTCATTCGAATCAATTTTAACAATATTCATACTGCCTTCCTTCACCCATTCATATACATAATGGTAATGGACTTCGATATACTTTGAATTTTTCGTAAAATTACCATTTTTTGCTTTATCGATTGTTCCCGAGTTATCCTCATATACATTTATAGGCTTCGTTAATTCTACATCAAATGTTTTCAATAATTCTTTGATAAATATCAATTCACTCACCGCTTCCGACACTGCTACATACTCCGCAAATGTCGAAGCCTTCGTAACACTTTTTTGCTTCCTCGATTTCCAATATATAGCGTTCCCAAATAATCTTATTACATAACCAGTCGTTGATTTTCTATCTGAATTATCACCAGCCCAATCAGCATCAACATAACAATCAAGAATTTCTCCATTTTCTTTTCTTTTATAAACCATCTTTAAGTCTTTTGTCAGATAAAAATATTTCAAAATTCGCAAGGCATATTTATAGTGTGCTTCATAATAACAGTTTTGAAAACGACTTAAATAATTTACACTGAAACTTGATATCAGGTCTTGTCGCCGAACTTATGTATTACAATGCACCAATTAAATTTCTATATTTAACATTTCTTTCATATGTATCAGACTTCTCAATTTTCAATTGACTTCCATAGGTGTTTTATACAACTTACTATTTTCTAAATTGCATTTCTTACCTAATGACTCAAGATATTTGGTTTGACTTAGTTTCATTTCATATTCAGAGGACTCATATTCAACTGTAATACCAAGACACTCTTTAACTTTACCCAGATCTTTCATTTTAAATTTTCCTGTTAATAAATCTTTTATTCTTTCCATTTCTTTTTCCTTTTTACCACAGATTAATAAATCGTCAATAAAAATTAACAAATAAATTGTATCCCTTTCATTTCTTAGCGTATATAGGCATGAATCACTATTACTTCTTTTAAACCCGATACTTGTCACGAACGTATCTAGGCACTCGTACCATGCCCTTTGACTTTTTTTTAACCCATATAAAGCTTTTAGTAATTTACTAACCTTATTCGAACCATCTTTATAACCTTTAGGTTGTTTAATATACACTTCCGACTTCACTTTCCCATTTAAAAATGCAGTTTTAACGTCCATTTACTCAATTTCTAGGTCCATTTGACAACAATACGCTAACAAAATTTTCAACGTTTGCATTTTAGCTACAGGTGAATATATATCATTAATTTCCTCGGTTTGTTGAAAACCTCTAACGACTAGCCTTGCTTTATATGTGTCATCGGACTTTTTAGTATATACCCATTTTACATGAAGTACTTCCTTATTTTCATTACTTTCTACTAAATTCCACGTTTTATTCTTATTCAAACTTTCAATTTCTTCACTCATAGCCTTTTTCCAAGCTTTGTAATCTTTACTTTCAATCGCTTCCTCAAATGAATTTGGTATATCTGTTCTACACACGTTAATAAAAATACTATTACCATATACAGCATAATCATCAAACTTTTTTGGTGGATTTTTAATTCGCTGCGATCTACGAACTTCCGTTTCATCTTTAGAATCGAAGCTCCCTATAGTATCATCCATACTCCCATTCGCACTTTCCATCGATTCATCCAACGAGTCATTATCAGAATACTCATCAGCTCCCTTATCTAACTCACTATCTTCATCCTCAGATTCCTCTCTCTCTCCTCTTCACTTAACCCTATACACTTTATATTTTCTTCTATTACATCCACATATCTCGCAACTACGACTCTATTTTTCAAAACTACACGATAACCAACGTCACTATAAGCAATTAAAATTCCCATATCCGCCTTTTTGTCCCATTTCGAAGTTCTCTTTTGTTCCGGTACTCTTACAAAAACGACACTTCCGTATAAACGTAGGTTTGAAACATTTGATTTTTCTCCAAAAACTATTTCATACGGAGTTTTTCTTTCTGATGTATTCTCCAATGTACGGTTTTTTAAGTAAGTTACCGCACAAACTATTTCAAGCCAATACTTTTTATTCACATTCGCTTCCGCTAATAAACAACGTGATATGTTTATAATTGGTCTATTAAAACATTCCGCGGTTCCATTTAATTCATGTGTATACGCAGGACAATTATTGATTACAATTCCTTTACTTCTTGCAAAATTTAATATTTTTTCATTTAAATATTCTGTACCATTATCGCATCTCAAAAATTTCACTTTCTTTCCCGTTATATTCTCACATTCATTTACATATTCAGTCAGGCAATCACAAACTTCTCCTTTGGACTTCATTGTATAGACTTTCGCAATTTGACTGTAATCGTCGATAAACGAAACAAAATATCTTTCACCTTTAAAACCTGTTGACCTAAATGGTCCGCACATATCAGTGTGAACTATTTCCAAGATTTCTTTCGCTTTATTTCTGTTATTTCCGAACGGAGTATTATTCATTTTATTTTCAACGCACGTTTTTGCATTTCATAAATTCAGATTCCAATTCACTAGGAATACCATTTAACAATTGATTGTTGGCCAAAACATTCAAATATTTAAAATTTACATGGCCTAACAAACGATGCCATTTTTCCTTTTCACTCATCTTATTAGTACCTTTTCTTGCACTATTTACGAACGATTCGGCTGATGCTACTTTACTTTTCATAATATATATAACATTATTTTTCACAGCCACCGCCGTAATATTACTCTCATAATTAATAATTTTCGTCCTCTTACCTTTTGAGAAGATTGTATTTCTATCTGTTATTTTGCTGTAACTGTTCAAATTTGATTTCATATCTTTAACATGAAAAACATTTCTCATTTCAAATAGATTCTTTTTCCCAAAAACATCGAAATAACTCAAAACAGTTCCGATCTTGGTAGCTTTTACAACTCTGTCATCCCCCAAATAGACATTTACCGGCTTCTTAAGCAATATCCATTCATCAAAAAAACTGTCGTCGGTAATAATGTGGTCCGTACAACCACTGTCTAACGGCCAATTTATCTCTGACTTCCATTTTCCATGACTTATCTCTGTATTTAGCGCCGCATGCCGATCAACCGTTGTAACACACGCGTAATTTTTGCCTTCTCTCTTCTCATCTTGTTGAGCTGCCTGCTGTGCGCTTGCTCCGCGCCCTCTGCTGTTTCCTCTTCCGGTTCCTCTCCAGCCTCGTGATGAACGCCACGTGCCTCGACTGTTTGCCGTTGCCGTTTGTCCGCCATTTTTGCAGTCTCTTTGAATGTGCCCACTTTCGCCACATTGGAAGCATGTCCTCTTATCCACCATGAATGAATTACTTTTTCTTCCATGGTTTTCCTCTTTCTTATTTTTCATCTCAGCCATTCGAATCTTATTTTTCACATAGTCCGCAGTTTGATCTTTATCTTTTAGCGCATCAAATCACCGACGTAACTATATGATTCCGGTAGCGTGTTCAACATGTAATTCAACTTTTCCTTTTCGGTCAAATTCGCACCCGCATTTTTCAACTCGTTTACCGCCTTTTCAAAATCACAGAAAAATATTGCCGACTCAATGTAGTCTTTAAGCCTCAATCTCTCTAATTTATTTCTGCAGACAATTTGCAATGCCGTAGATTCTTTCAAATATAGGCTATCAAATTTTTTAATTATCTCGTATGCCGTTGTCTTCTTACTTACAAATTCCAGCTGCTTATTTGAAATATCACTATATATATAATTCATAGCTTTCAAATCATTTTCATCCCACTTTGCATTATCTGCTGCTATTTTCTCTCTTTCTATAGCTTTGTTGCACTTTTTGTAATTTTATAAATATCGTAATTTGTTTCTTCTACATACTGTAGTCTTCTCCATAAAACACCAGTATAACTGCGTCATTGTTTCTAGCCATCTTGTCTCACACGTGATTTCCTTCGTACGCGGTACACAAAATTTTTCACTTTAACCGGTATATTTTTTGATGAACCACAGACCTCTTGCTACCATGTTAGGTTCTTTAGAATGATGAGGAGATTACAGTTTTATTATTATTCTTTCAGGTAACATCTTTATTATATATAGTTGAATTATAATCTTAATACTACTATCAAGTGATGCTTCGCGTCTACGAGTCTTACATGGTCTGGGACTAATTCCTGGCGTTACTCTCCAGCTTTCGCACGAGCTCTCTATCTCTCTCATATCCGTCTACGCTCACACGCCGTTGCTGTGCAGACTTTGCTGCCATCTATATATATTGTAACGGGTGCGGTTTATCTTAGGCCAGAGCCTATGTGATAAACCCGTTATTAGTGTGTTCTTTGTCAAATTTAGCAGATTTATAAGGAACCCCCTCTTATGGATAAAAGCTGGATCAGTTTATCAGACCCGAAAAACCCTTGATAGTTGAACTGTGCGGACTTAGGTATTACCAAAGCCGCCTTGGAATGTGAACAGGCACCTCCGCCCGTTGCTCCCTTTGGAAAGACAAGGGCTTCTTCGGGCGTTGCTTTCAGTGAGAGACAAGTGAGCGACGTATGTCACCTGTTCGGAGATACGGGCTAACTAGTACTCCCTTCTAATTGCGAAATCGGAGTAAACAGAGTCGCCTGCCTATATTATGTTGTGGGTTATCAACCCAAAACACCCGATGATCGAACTGCACGGACTTAGATATCACAAAAGCCGCCTTGAATTTGTAAACAAGCACCTCCGTATGTTGCTCCCTTCAGTAAGACAAGGGCTTGTAGGCCGTTGCTTCAACTGGAGACCAGTGAAAGAAGCGTATGTCACCTAGTCGGAGATACGGGTTTCCCAGTACTCCCTTCTAATCGCGAACTCGGAGTAAAGAGAGTCGCCTGCCTATATTTTGTTATGGGTTATTGACCCAAAACACCGCCAACCTTTCAGACCAGGGAATTTCTTGGCTGGCTGTTGGTTTTATTTCCCTCCCCTTTCCAAGGTAAAGTTATATGTTCGAGTAATGTGTTGACAACGAGACAGACGAGAACGTGTTTAACTATAACACATGTGTAATAGCGATTAATCCAAGTACAATGATCCTTGTTGGTAGACAAAACATAAGGTTTTACAAAATATAACCGTAGAGAACAAAATTAAAAATAAAATTAAAGAAATAATCAATCTATCAGAATTCGTCGGTTCTGCTCCTAAACTTCCCTATAGCTCAAACGTTGAATACGCGACTCTACTCAATATTTCCTCAAGAAGTCCTGGGCTATCGTGAACTCTAATTTCTATACTCTTCACTAAATTTCGGAATAATCTCTATGCTTGAATTTCCTCTCTAAATCTCGTAAAGCTAAATTCGATAACGTTCTCTAGATGAGAAACGCCTCGTTACAATATGACGCAGCTCGGCGCTATGCCGGACAACTGGATTAATAACTTTGGCTATCCTTCTACTCGGTGACGCAGTTCGGCGCTTTGCCGGACAACTGGTAACCGCTCTTCGTGGTCCTCCAGTTTTATACTCTCCCGGAGCTGCTGTTGGATGATCCTGTCGACGTCATTTCCCTATTCGTGTGTCCTGTTGTGGGTCGTCGCCCTGATATGCGTTAGTCAGCGTCCGTCGTTTTTGTTTACTATTTTGGATGCTAGCAGGTCACGGTCGCTATCGATGGTCGTCTCAATCAGCTGTCTGTGTCAGTTATTGACATGTTTTGTATATGTCACGGGCACTGTTGGTGTTAATGCGACTTTGAACAACTGCCCGTTAGAATATAAATGTGTTCTATATTATACTTAACATTTACGTTCAAAAGTAGTGTATAGTTGCCTCAAAGAGAGATCGAAGGAGGGGATCTCGAACGCTCCATAGCCAATTATTTGCTTCATCGAGCAGCAGATGTTCCAAATGTTTGTGGTAATTGTAGTTAGATAGCGTCCCCCTTTCCAAGTTTACAAGGGCCCAGCAGTGACGCATTTGATCAGTTAGGAACATCTATTAACATTAACATCGATTTACAGATGAATGTATCAAATTTTTCTCTACTGGGTATCTGGGTACCCTGGGTGCCCCCTGGCACTAACCGTATTTCAAGTTCATTTTTTTATTGCAAAAAATTATCTTTTTCTAAATATAGCTATGGGAATCTCTTCGTGAAGAGTTAAAGTTCCTAGATCCGGAGGCTCAGATCGAGAAAAATTTTTTTTTTTAAATACCAGCAAAAATGTTATGAGGTAGGCACCTGGGTACCTGGGTGCGCACCTAATGGTTAAAAAACCGCTTGTTGACTTTCTTGATTCCTTATCACCTGCGAAGTCCACGTGGCTATAGGCTACTAAATTCAGAAAATCTACGTTAGACTTTAATTGAATACCGTAAATTACTGTCCTTTTCACATATTTTAAAATTCGCTTTACTTTCAATGAATCTTCTTAGGTGATCAGAATACTGACTTACTGCGTTCACTGCGTACATTGTGTCCGGTCTTGTCACTGTAGCTAAATATTGTAAGCTACCTACTGCTTCTTTGTATGGCGCGTTGATCGACGCCGCCTCTCCGTCCGTGTTCTGCATGCCTCTCCATCCGTGTTCTGCAGACTTAGATCCTGATGCGGATCAGCTGGTATGGCTTCCTGCACCCGGAACCGCTCGATTATTTTCTGGGCATACGATGTTTCGTTGGTGAATAGCGAATCGTTAGGTAGACGCTTTATTTCTACTCCCAAGAAATGACTTAATGGCCTGAACATTATGTCGATTTCAGCTGCCAAACATTCAAGCAGCTCGTCTATTTTCCCTTCGCTTGTTGATGCCACCAGCCCATCGTCGATATACAGGGTGACCACGATAAGGTGGCCACCCCCTCCAAAATCTAGCCGTGTGATAATTTGAGAAATTTTTTGCGTGATTTTTGAAGGATTTGCAACGATCTCTCCGATAGTGAAGTCGAAATTTTTTTAGAAACAGCCGTTTTTGCGCGCGAAAAAAAATTTTTCGATTTCGAGAACAAAAATAGGGTTTAATTTTTTTTTCTGAAAATACGCAAAATCCTGAGCGCGGATATCAAAAATTTTCCGGGATTCGTCAAACCAATCACCCAGAAATAAATCTCAAAATTCGAACTTTTTGTCGAAAATTCGGTACTAACTGGCGGAACAGGTGGAATTGAAATATCTGGCAAAATCGACCAGCGCCAACTTCACCCGAGTCCAGGTAGCGGTATACGATATGTCATTGACGATTCTGCGCGATGAGTTCCGTTGGACTGACTTTCTCTGTTTGCAGCTAGGCGAGCAGCAAGATTAGTAGTTTGAAAATATCTGCATTGAGAGAAGCGTGACAAAAACGTCCGCATTTAAAATTATCAATGATAATTACACGAAAGCAGCATAACGGGAGGTTAACAAGCATTTTGTTATCATCGGTTGCCAGTGACAACCGTTGTAGCACGGAGGTTAGCGAACGCTCGCGCGTGGCCGATCCGGCCGATCAAGATCCCGCTATTACCGTTTGCCGACGCGGCGACGTCGAGATGATGTAGCGCAAAAATTGAAATTCTTTCGAAAATGATCATCGAATCATCCCGATTCCGTCAAAGTGCAGCATTATTGACAAAGGCTTATCACTCTTATTTTACACAAAAATGATTTCGAGAAACTAACAGAATCCACCCGAAAAAGTGTATTGCTTGTTCGTCGCAAAATTTTAGGTCAGTTTATTTGTATTCTGGAGAACGATGCGCGAAAATTGGTTAATTCTGACACCGTGTATTTACTTTCGTACGTCGAATATTTCCGCGGCAACAAAGCACATGGGTGGCCGACTTTTCTGTGATTCTAGTAGTAACAATGAGCGCAATATTGCCACGACCCAGCGTTATTTTCACGCAATGATCAAACCGGGGTCAGTAAACCACGGTTCGAAATTATTTTCGATGAAAATATGCCGTTGCATTCTGGAATTTCGTTAATTGTCCGACAAATTGATACGTAATGCGTAAGAACGAAATGACTCGCATTTGTTCAGAACGAAACCCTTGCATTGCTCTTTACTTCAATACGAAAATCGTACTATTCTTATCCAGATGACATAAGTATGTACGAAGCACGACAGGCTGCGGTATCGTTAAAGTACGGCGAAAGTATGGCCGATGTTATGACAGAAGTAGAAGCATGAAGGAATAATCGTCAGGTTATGATTCATCTACCTTTTACCTGTGATTTTTCCATTTCGTGGGCGACAAAGACAGTATTTTTTCGTAAATGCGATCGCTACGCTTCACTTTCAATTTCAATTCAATGACAGTTCGTCAATGACAATAATTAGCAAACTAATATTGAGTTTGTAAACCGACGCAGAGATTTGATACTTAATTCTATACAATTCCTTACAGATATGGTAATACAAATGTTTGATTGGTTTTTACATGTGCAATGAAATATTTTGTTTCATTCAAAATATGTACAATGCATAAATTCGGGAATCCGTTATTTTTTCGGATCGCGCATAGTATTGCACAACAGAATTATGCACCTTCGATACTCCTCTTATGTTAATCCGTCCTCCTCGCTGAAAATTTTTTCAACGAATGCTGAAATTTACAGGGACGCGGGCATAATATTTACAATGTTGCCCGCTACATTTCTATACATTGAATAATGCGTAATTACTTTTCACTGCGTAATAAATATTCTCCGGCATTGCTTCGTGTTTGCCTTTCCCGGTTGGACTCATCTCTGTCAAACTATCGTTGTCTAAGATAATTTTGAAGAGTGCTCGGTTCGTTTCTTTCCGACTCTTGTACATAATCTCTGTGACGGCGGCCATTTGCACATTGTCAACCCACACGTCGTACCCTATGCTTAACCGTACTTGATGACAGTTTAAAAATGATAATTATCTTATCAAAATTAGTGACCATTTAGTGTAAAAGTATTACCAACAGATCGTTTTCCGCTACTCGGTGCTGTTACTTTCAGGACAATTTGAAAAGTGTTCCGTGAATTCGTTTGATTAACGCATTTATTCGTTTCTTTGTTTTAATTGCGACTGTAGTCGCAGTTTCATAATGTAGCTACACAACATTTTGTTGAAGACATTGAATTGAAGCATTATTTACTGAAAATTTAATGCATTATGAAACGGACGCAGCATTATTGTAAATGGTGTATTTTTTCACAGATCACGAGTGCACCACCTCGACATACAAGTTTAAATTTCTGAATCGACGTGATCTGAGATACTGTATTCGTGCGTGTACATATAATTATTTATAATTATTTAATTTATTTATTTATTTATTTATTTATTCATTCATTCATTCATTCATTTAATTATTCATCGATTCATTCATTCATTCATTGATTTAATTATTCATTGATTCATTCATTTATTCATTCATTAATTCATTCATTGATTCATTCATTTATTTATTCATTCATTTACTTATTTCTTCATTTTTTTTTTTTTTTTTTTTTTTTTTCTGTGCGTATGGCCAAATCGGTGGGGAAATCCTTTATGGACCACCCTAGGTAGGGTACCGTCACTCCCAGGAGTGTGGGACTCGCCTTACAGAATACCCACTAAAACCACCACCAAAAACCGTTCCTTGCTGTCGTCCACATCCCACGGAACTGTCGTCGTACCTGTTTTTGAGAATCAAATATCACGATTAGAACAATACGAGGCAAATATTTTGATGAAATTAAATCTAACAAACGGATGTGAACTAGACTTTTCACCATTTTCGTGACACCATTCTCGCGTTACAGAAACGCTGAAACTCAGGCTTATTTGCAATAAGATTCATTAGAGTTCAGTAGTATTCAATACGAGCCTGTAGTAAAAAGAAACTTGTCTTGTATTTCATTTCTGGTCTCGTTCTGTGTTATCGTCCGCCAAAAGCCATTCCTAGCTGTCGTCCACACCACACGGAATTGTCGTCGCATCTGTTTTTGAGAATCAAATATGAGGATTAGAAAAATACGAGGCACATATTTTGATAAAATTTGATTCGACATTTTTGAAACTACAGATGCAGTTTAACGTGCATCAAAAACAAGCGAATGTACACTCGACTTTTTACGATTTTCGTGACACTATTCTCGCATTACAGAAACGCTGAAGCTCAAATTTCTTTGCAATAAGAATCAATCATTAGAGTTTTGTAGTGTTTAATACGAGCGTTTAATAGAAAAAAACTTGTCTTGCATTTCATTTCTCGTCTCGTTCTGTGTTATCGTCCGCCAAAAGCCATTCCTAGCTGTCGTTCACACCACACGGAACTGTCGTCGCATCTGTTTTTGAGAATCAAATATCAGGATTAGAAAAATACGAGGCACATATTTTGATAAAATTAGATTTGACATTTTTGAAACTACAGATGCAGTTTAACGTGCATCAAAAACAAGCGAATGTGCACTCGACTCTTTACGATTTTCGTGACACTATTCTCGCATTACAGAAACGCTGAAGCTCAAATTTCTTCGCAATAAGAATCAATCATTAGAGTTTCGTAGTGTTTAATACGAGCGTTTAATAGAAAGAAACTTGTCTTGCATTTCATTTCTCGTCTCGTTCTGTGTTATCGTCCGCCAAAAGCCATTCCTAGCTGTCGTCCACACCACACGGAACTGTCGTCGCATCTGTTTTTGAGAATCAAATATGAGGATCAGAAAAATACGAGGCACATATTTTGATAAAATTAGATTTGACATTTTTGAAACTACAGATGCAGTTTAACGTGCATCAAAAACAAACGAATGTGCACTCGACTTTTTACGATTTTCGTGACACCATTCTCGCATTACAGAAACGCTGAAGCTCAAATTTCTTCGCAATAAGAATCAATCATTAGAGTTTTGTAGTGTTTAATACGAGCGTTTAATAAAAAGATACTTGTCTTGCGTTTCACGTCTGATTTTGCCAGCTCTTCGTGTCCGCCGATAGCCGTACCTTGCTTATCCTCGAGATCCCACGGGACTATCGTCTAACCTATTTTCAACATTAAACAGCACAATAAGAAAAATACGAGGTGCCTTTTTGATGATAACGATTCCTATGTTATTCAAACATCATATACAGTTTTGTGTGCGGTAGCAAACAAAGAGAGTTTTGACGTCCCACCACTTCTGTTATATTATTTTCACACATCTGAGGATTTTTTTTTAACCCTCTAAATAACAATAATAATAATTCATGACAGTTTCGCGTTGTCAATCATTGAAGATTTGTAAAAAGATTCATATCTCACATTTCATTCCTGGTTCCGTTGCCTGAGGAGATGCTCGATGTGCCCTCCGTTCTGCTGGACAGTGAGTGCGAGCCGTTTCCGGATCGACCCTCGCACCCGTTGCATCTCCCTAACAGGAATAGCGGCACACGCTTCGGCGATGCGATGGCGCATGTCGTGTTTCGTTGTGGGGGCCCGTTCGTAGACAATTTCGTTGATTCTACTCCAGAACCAGAAATCACAGACGGTAAGATGTGGTCAGCGCGCTGGCCACCTAACCGGACCTCTCGTACCGATCCAGCGCTCCGGGAACATGGCGTCCAGGATTGCCTTGTTCGCGTTACTGTTGTGGGCAGGGGCCCCGTCCTGCTGCCACCAAACCTGGTCCATACGGATGGGGTATTCGGCCATCAGGCGGGAGAGTTCCTCGGTGAGTACGGTCCTGTACTTGGCAGACGTCAGATTTCCGTCGAGGAAAATAGGCCCGAGGATCCTGTCCTGTAATACTCCAACCCAGACGTGGAGCTTCCAACGGTGCTGGCTGTCCTGTTCGACGATCCAGTGTGGGTTTTCCGGAGCCCACCAACGACAGTTCTGCTTGTTGACGAGCTCGAGGTTCGTGAACAGCGCTTCGTCCGTGAAGCCCACGTTTCTGAAGAAATCGGGATCCTCCTGCAGACGCTCCAGTCCCCAGCGACAGTACGTCAGTCTTGTTCGGCATCACCTGGGCACAGCTTTTTGCACCGGCTGGTACTTGAAGGGACGGTTCAGCTCACGTGCGATTTTTCTCACAGATTCTCGAGGAACCTCTGTAGGGAATTAATTACTTCTTTTAGAAAGCACGAAGAGACAATTATCGCATTGACCCCTAAATATACGTTGAATTTGTGTCCAGAATTGTCTCGTCTCTGATAAATCTCACCCAACAGAACGAGGTATGACTTGGTAATAAAATTTCGCATCAAACCGACGGGGAAATATCTCGCTGAACTGACGAGTCAATGCAAGTTAAGTTACCTTGAAGTGTTGTGAGAGTTGTTAATTTTACACGATCAACTGTAGCGTTGTAAGCTGTTAAAGAATATGTTTATTTTACCACTCATTTTACCAACGTTGGGTTACTGTAGCTGTATTGTTGGAATAGTTGTTGCTAGAAAACTAGAGATTAAGATGGAAAGGGACTTGCGGACGACCAGGAAGCATCGGATACCAGCGGAGACCGGAAACAACTTTACAGGATCGGCGTGGATGCACCGAGAGCGATTCCCGGAGGATGGGCAGCCACCGTCGAGGCAGTCTTTTCGAAGGTACGATGTTCGCAATGAAATAATTTTCAGAATTGCATAATCGTGTTAATTTGCACTAAAACTCTATGCAGCTTGCACACATTGCCCTGAATAATATATTTCAAACATTTATGCGATATAACTGCCGGCTACGTCAATTTTTTTCCTGTAAGAAACCGATGCTTGTGAAACTTTGCAACAATGTATGATTCGCGTATGCGAAACTTCATCTCTAGGCCGGCGGCAACGAAGCACGGAGCACGGAGCACGGCGTGCTGAAGCGGGCACGAGAGCAGCGCATCAAGCCGGTGCGTGATGGCCCTGTCCGAGCAGCGGTGGAACACGCCGTCCAGGAAAACGGAAGACAGAGCCTCAGACGCCTCGCGAGGACACTGCGTATGTTTCTTTTTTCTTCGTTATATTTTTTCTCAATATAATTTATTCTGAGATGTACGTATGGGGCATTCCGTGCCAAATCCGCTAATTTCTACACTTTATTATTGGTTATCTTGAATTTTTTTGACGCAATAGTGTCTATAAAACTACCAATTGCCGTGCAACATTTTTCCGTGTACCCGCTTCGGGGTGAAGAATATCCAAACCTTTTCCAGGATCTGTGAGAACGCTAAAAAATTTAATTTGGTGTTTTCATCAATTTCAGATCGACCCCGTGATTAGATGATTTTTTAAATATTGCTTCCGGCGTTTCCAGAAATTTCCAACTGACCAGAATTAACCGTATTTTAGTTATTCACATTAAAATCAATGGTGGGCGGGTAACCTGAACTGTTCGTTTCATGCGAGGGGGAAATAATTCGAGATTTGAGTGACACGGTAATTGTTTG
The DNA here is from genome assembly GCF_021155785.1 of Neodiprion fabricii. Classification (NCBI taxonomy): domain Eukaryota; kingdom Metazoa; phylum Arthropoda; class Insecta; order Hymenoptera; family Diprionidae; genus Neodiprion; species Neodiprion fabricii. The sequence continues at coordinate 14,588,487 of NC_060241.1, read as the reverse complement.
AGTGAAGTTAATCTGAATAAATTAATGTAATTTAACTTAATTTTCTTATTTGAAATCAATTGTTTTCAGTGAGGTAGATTCATTTAATTCAACTTGACTCGTTTCAATTCATAAATTTCAATTCTTGATAATTCACGTTAATTCAAGTGAGGTTGGAAAGTTTCGAATTCATTCTTTCGTATTTCCAATTAATTCAAATTATTTTCCTTAACTCGAATTGATTTCACATTTTCATTTAATTTTTTATTCTGCAAACACATAATTCTGGCATGAAACCAAAGTAATTCGAATATACTTGATTCAATTTTCCATAATTCAGTTGTGTCTCAGTTAATTCTCAATATTTCAGTTAAATTTAGTGATTCAGTTAATTCTCATTAATTAAGTTATTTTACATTTATTCGGGTGAATTGCAATTATGCCGAAAATCCATTGACTCGTCAGTTCAGCGAGATATTTCCCCGTCGGTTTGATGCGAAATTTTATTACCAAGTCATACCTCGTTCTGTTGGGTGAGATTTATCAGAGACGAGACAATTCTGGACACAAATTCAACGTATATTTAGGGGTCAATGCGATAATTGTCTCTTCGTGCTTTCTAAAAGAAGTAATTAATTCCCTACAGAGGTTCCTCGAGAATCTGTGAGAAAAATCGCACGTGAGCTGAACCGTCCCTTCAAGTACCAGCCGGTGCAAAAAGCTGTGCCCAGGTGATGCCGAACAAGACTGACGTACTGTCGCTGGGGACTGGAGCGTCTGCAGGAGGATCCCGATTTCTTCAGAAACGTGGGCTTCACGGACGAAGCGCTGTTCACGAACCTCGAGCTCGTCAACAAGCAGAACTGTCGTTGGTGGGCTCCGGAAAACCCACACTGGATCGTCGAACAGGACAGCCAGCACCGTTGGAAGCTCCACGTCTGGGTTGGAGTATTACAGGACAGGATCCTCGGGCCTATTTTCCTCGACGGAAATCTGACGTCTGCCAAGTACAGGACCGTACTCACCGAGGAACTCTCCCGCCTGATGGCCGAATACCCCATCCGTATGGACCAGGTTTGGTGGCAGCAGGACGGGGCCCCTGCCCACAACAGTAACGCGAACAAGGCAATCCTGGACGCCATGTTCCCGGAGCGCTGGATCGGTACGAGAGGTCCGGTTAGGTGGCCAGCGCGCTGACCACATCTTACCGTCTGTGATTTCTGGTTCTGGAGTAGAATCAACGAAATTGTCTACGAACGGGCCCCCACAACGAAACACGACATGCGCCATCGCATCGCCGAAGCGTGTGCCGCTATTCCTGTTAGGGAGATGCAACGGGTGCGAGGGTCGATCCGGAAACGGCTCGCAGTCACTGTCCAGCAGAACGGAGGGCACATCGAGCATCTCCTCAGGCAACGGAACCAGGAATGAAATGTGAGATATGATTCTTTTTACAAATCTTCAATGACTGACAACGCGAAACTGTCATGAATTATTATTATTATTGTTATTTAGAGGGTTAAAAAAAAAAATCCTCAGATGTGTGAAAATAATATAACAGAAGTGGTGGGACGTCAAAACTCTTTTTGTTTGCTACCGCACACAAAACTGTATCTGATGTTTGAATAACATAGGAATCGTTATCATCAAAAAGGCACCTCGTATTTTTCTTATTGTGCTGTTTAATGTTGAAAATAGGTAAGACGATAGTCCCGTGGGATCTCGAGGATAAGCAAGGTATGGCTATCGGCGGACACGAAGAGCTGGCAAAATCAGACGTGAAACGCAAGACAAGTTTCTTTTTATTGAACGCTCATATTAAACACTACAAAACTCTAATGATTGATTCTTATCGCGAATAAATTTGAGCTTTAGCGTTTCTGTAATGCGAGAATGGTGTCACGAAAATCGTAAAACGTCGAGTGCACATTCGTTTGTTTTTGATGCACGTTAAACTGCATCTGTAGTTTCAAAAATGTTAAATCTAATTTTATCAAAATATGTGCCTCGTATTTTTCTAATCCTCATATTTGATTCTCAAAAACAAATGCGACGACAGTTCCGTGTGGTATGGACGACAGCAAGGAATGGCTTTTCGCGGACGATAACACAGAACGAGACCAGAAATGAAACGCAAGATAAGTTTCTTTTTACTAAAGACTCGTATTGAATACTACTGAACTCTAATGAATCCTATTGCAAATAAACCTGAGTTTCAGCGTTTCTGTAATGCGAGAATGGTGTCACGAAAATCGTAAAACGTCGAGTGCACATTCGTTTGTTTTTGATGCACGTTAAACTGCATCTGTAGTTTCAAAAATGTTAAATCTAATTTTATCAAAATATGTGCCTCGTATTTTTCTAATCCTCATATTTGATTCTCAAAAACAAATGCGACGACAGTTCCGTGTGGTATGGACGACAGCAAGGAATGGCTTTTCGCGGACGATAACACAGAACGAGACCAGAAATGAAACGCAAGATAAATTTCTTTTTACTAAAGACTCGTATTGAATACTACTGAACTCTAATGAATCCTATTGCAAATAAACCTGAGTTTCAGCGTTTCTGTAATGCGAGAATGGTGTCACGAAAATCGTAAAAAGTCTAGTTGACATCCGTTTGTTAGATTTAATTTTATGAAAATATTTGCCTCGTATTGTTTTAATCGTGATATTTGATTCTCAAAAACAGGTACGACGACAGTTCCGTGGGATGTGGACGACAGCAAGGAACGGTTTTGGGTGGTCGTTTTAGTGGGTATTCCGTCAGGCGAGTCCCACACTTCTGGGAGTGACAGTACCCTACCTAGGGCGGTCCATGAAGGATTTCCCCACCGATTTGGCCACAACCAGAAAAAAAAAAATAAAAAAAAGATCAATAAATAAGTGTTAGAGAAAGAATGATGGCAGGGACGACGGTTGGTAACGGCGAGGTGCCAGAGTCGGGCGCGCGGCATTCGCGGTTCGATCACGTGGCTTACCAACCACGTGATCTGTTCGTGGGGCTGGCGGAAGGACCCCGCCTCGATCAGTTCGACGCGTACCGTCCGAGAGAGAACGTGCGAGTGAGAAGCGAACGTGCGAGCGAGGAGGCGAGTACGACCCACGATTGAGTGGAGGGATCGCGACCCTCCATCTCAACGGTGCCTGTGTGGCCGGAATTCTCTGTGTGAGAGCCGTGGGTACGCGTGTGTGTTCTGTGTGAACGATGAGTGCAGTTGCGCAATTACAGTAAGCGGGCGGGAGACCGCATGGCGACGACGCCATTTTGTAAGGCCAAACGGGACGGGATAAAGCGGAGCGTTCAATCTCTCTTTCTGGCCAATTGTACGGCGAAGCCGAATAACTTCCCCTATGAATTACAATACCATGATAAAAGTTATTTCTTTTCAAATCCGTTAAAGAGAACGAATTCTTAAGGTACAAATCCCCTCCCCAGATCCTTTCGCCTATGCGTCGATTCGGGAGTAAGTTTCAATCTCTTTGAAAAAACTTAAAAATTCAAGAGGTCGGATCTAATATGGCAGATCAAAACGCAGAAGTTGTTTGGCGAGAGCGAAAGTTGGTACTCGGGGATTGTTGAGATCGCTGATTTTGAACCCGCACTCAAAAAGTTAAAAATTCAAGATGGCGGATTCAAGATGGCGGATTCAAAATGGCGGATCCAATATGGCGAGTCACATGAGTGACTCTCACTCAGCCCCCTGACACTCACCACTGCTCGTATACTAAAAAATTGTACGCGTCTTGTCTCCGTTTTTCAGTTCCCCTATGTGGCGCTAGTAGACTTCTACACGCTCGCTGCCCTCGCTGACCGCGTGCAAGCTCGTCAGGTAACTACTAACGCCACTAGTGGTAGAAATTGGCGGCAGAATCGAGGGACATTTTGCGAACCACTTTTAGCAGCGTGTGTCAGGGGGCTGATCTCACTTCTCTTGTATTAGAATCACATTGGGGAAGACACGTAAGAGGATTGTCACTGACATCCCTAGTGATTCTGAACCTGTTGATGGGCTAAGTGATTCAGGAACTGAAGATACAGAACCACCATCTCATGTGGTTGGTAGAAGACGTATCGTTGGAAACGTAAGGGGTTTGGATAAAAATTTGGCATCAAAGCTTATAGAAGATGATGATGATACAGATGACGATACAGACAATGAAGAAGAATCAAACAACCTAGCCATTGAAACATGGAAGAAAGCCACGAAAATTAAGGATGACCTTTCATTCACGGGAGACTTCAGGCCTAAACTCCTAGATGATATTAAAACACCACTGCAGATATTTTCATGCTTATTTCCGGATGAGCTATTAGATATAATAGTAACTCAGACCAATCTCTATGCAGTACAAAATAAGCGAAAAGCCGACCCGATAACGAAAGATTAATTGCTGATCTTCTTGGGTCTAAATATTCTAATGGGAGTAAAAAAACTACCCTCGTATCGAAATTATTGGTTTTCTAACCCTGAACTTCATGATGATTACGTAGCTTCAAAAATGACAGTCACTCGATTTGGGTTTTTCCTTCGGAATCTACATATGGCTGACAATGATAAGGAACCAACAAGAACTGATCCCAATTTTGATAGATTATATAAAATAAGGCCCATGTTGAATAAATTGAATGATACTTGTAAAATGCACTGGGGGCCAAGTAAGTATCAATCTGTAAATGAATCAATGATTAAATTCAAAGGTCGGAGCAGTCTCAAACAATATATGCTAGCGAAGCCAATAAAACGAGAGTATAAATGTTGGGTGCGTGCAGATGAATCGGGTTATATTTGCGAATTCGTAATATATATAGGTAAAAAAGAACGTGTTGAAAAGGAACTAGGACCAAGAGTTGTAACAGACCTTACCCGTGACTTAGTTGGGAAAAATCACCACGTATATTTTGATAATTATTTCACCAGCGTTGGTCTTATGATCGAACTGAAGAAAGATAATATCTTTGCGTGTGGTACTGTCCGTAAAGATCGCGTGAGACTACCAAAGCGTAAATACCTGAGAAAAATATGGGACATGGGGTATATGAATGGAAGACTTCAAATACAGGAATTCAGTGGGTCAAATGGATGGATAAGAAACCAGTCCAGTTCCTATCAAATTATCATAACCCTTCCGAAACGACAACCGTTAATTGCAGAGAAAAAGATGGCTCATTGAAGCAAGTAAGCTCCCCAGTAATATGTTCCGATTATAACCGTTACATAGGATTCGTTGATAAATCAGACCAATTAATATCAACGTATAAGATAGGTCGTAAGTCCAAAAAGTGGTGGAACCGAATATTCTGGCACTTTATAGATGCTACCGTCGTAAATGCTTTTATTATTTGACGAGACCGTATACGGTCCCCTGTGCCGCAAAAGGATAATGTATACAATGCCCGAAGCCTTGTTATGATATCAATTTTCTCTATCGAAATTACTGCAATGTTTCACTTATACTGTTTCAATTCAATTTCTATGAGATCCTTATCATACAGATTTCGTGATTATGTTTATCAAGTTTAAACGATTTCAATTTCACTTTTATCATTTTATGTTATTTTTTATCATTTTGTATTTGTTTGGTGCAAACCCGATCATGGTTGGGAGGTAGGGACGGGTTAGGTGGGTCTCTGTTCGATAGCGACCTCCACGTGGTGAGACTTGGGAGATTGATGATATTTTCGTTGTTATATTATGAATTTGCTAACAGCTATTCGTTGCAATTTTCAATTTAAAATGACCTGTGACGACGTCTGGCTGGTATTCATAGTTACGTATTATTTTCGAGACTGTATTAGGAACAGCTCTCAATCGATCAAGCTATGCTTTGAGCTGACTCAAGACAGTCCTGCAAATCGAACCTGACTATGAATACCGGTTATTAGACTATTACCAGTCACGTGATTGCATTGCGTAGAAATACGGACGCCGGTGAATATAATTTTCGTTGAAATATTGAGAATGTATATCTATATCAACATTCGTATGGGGAATTCTACGTCACGTCAATCAAAAAATGACCTCGTATTTTTTAAATCTGTTCATACTTTTTTTCACATGAAATAAAGGTGAAAAGAATCAATACGCATTTTGGTGTTCGTCCGATTTATGTTTGTTTTCGAAAGTTACAAGACAATCATTTAATTTTGATAACAAAGGAGTGCGCATATATCGGGTTCCATTCGACGTGAAGACATCATTTACAGTGCATTCGGAAGGTGAACGAATAAGCTTTCATAAAAAAAATGCAATGTTGAACATTATTGAAAATCCCAATTTTTATAAACAATTAAAATGTTTGACGATTTTTAACTCATTACTGACGAGTTTTTGAATTACAAAAAAAAAAAACAGTTTCGGGTTCCTTATGAAATTCTGTATTACTGGTAAATTTTTCAAATAGAATCTGAAAGGAGTCTATTTTTTTTCTATTATTCATCAGGTGCTGCGTCGTGCCGAGCGGAGTAGCCCGCGCGTTCTACCTAGGCAACGCCCTCAAATTTTCAGTGAATAATGCATCAATTCAATGTCTCCAACGAAATGTTGTGTAGTTACATTATCAAACTGCGACTACAGTCGCAATTAAAACAAAGAAACGAATAAATGCGTTAATGAAACGAGTTCATGTAACACTTTTCAAATTGTCCTGAAAGTAACAGCACCGAGTAGCGGAAAACGATCTGTTGGTAATACTTTTGCACTAAATTGTCACTAATTTTGATAAGATAATTATCATTTTTAAATTGTCATCAAGTACGGTTAAGCATAGGGTACGACGTGTGGGTTGACAATGTGCAAATGGCCACCGTCACAGAGATTATGTACAAGAGTCGGAAAGAAACGAACCGAGCATTCTGCAAAATTATCTTAGACAACGATAGTTTGATAGAGATGAGTCCAACCGGGAAAGGCAAATACGAAGCAATGCCGGAGAATATTTATTACGCAGTAAAAAGTAATTACGCATTATTGAATGTGTGAAATGTAGCGGGCAACATTGCAAATATTACGCCCGGGTCCCTGTAAATTTCAGCATTCGTTGAAAAAATTTTCAGCGAGGAGGACGGATTAACATACGAGGAGTATCGAAGGTGCATAATTCTGTTGTGCAATACTATGCGCAATCCCAAAAAATAACGGATTCCCGAATTACGCATTGTACATATTTTGAATAATACAAAATGTTTCATTGCACATGTAAAGACTAATCAAACATTTGGATTACCATGTCTGTAAGGAATCGTACAGAATTAGTTATCAAATCTCCGCATCGGTTTACAAACTCAATATTAATTTGCCAATTATTGTCATTGACGAACTGTCATTGAATTGAAATGGAAAGTGAAACGTGGCGATCGCACTTACGAAAAAATACTGTCTTTGTCGCCCACGAAATGGAAAAATCACAGGTAAGAGGTAGATGAACCATAACCTGACGATTATTCCTTTATGCTTCTACTACCGTCATAACATCGGCCATACTTCCGCCGTACTTTAACAAAACTCAGCCTGTCATGCTTCGCACATACTTCTGTCATCTGGATAAGAATAGTACGATTTTCGTATTGAAGTAGAGAGCAATGCAAGGGTTTCGTTCCAAACAAATGCGAGTCATTTCATTCTTACGCATTACGTATCAATGTGTCGGACAATTAACGAAATTCCAAAATGCAACGGCATATTTTCCTCGGAAATAATTTCGAACCGTAGTTTACCGTCCCCGGTTTGATCATTGCGTGAAAATATCGCTGGGTCGTGGCAATATTGCGCTCATTGTTACTACTAGAATCACAGAAAAGTCGGCCACCCATGTGCTTTGTCGCCGCGGAAATATTCGACCTACGAAAGTAAATACACGGTGTCAGAATGAACCAATTTTTGCGCATCGTTCTCCAGAATATAAATAAACTGACCTAGAATTTTGCGGTGAACAAGCAACTGTCAAAATTCGGGTGGATTCTGTTCGTTTCTTCAAATCATTTCTCTGTAAAACAAGAGTGATAAGACTTTGTCAATAAGGCTGCACTTTGACAGAATCGGGTTGATTCGATGATCATTTTCGAAAGAATTTCAATTTTTGCGCTACACCATCTCGTCGTCGCCGCGTCGGCAAACTGTAAGAGCGGGATCTTGATCGGCTGGATCGGCCACGCGCGAGCGTTCGCTAACCTCCGCGCTACAACGATTGTCACTGGCAACCGATGATAACAAAATGCTTGTTATGCTCCCGTTATGCTGTTTTCGTGTTAATTATCATTGATAATTCTAAATGCGGACGTTTTTGTCACGCTCCTCTCAATGCAGATATTTTCAAACTACTAATCTTGCTGCTCGCCTAGCTACAAACAGAGAAAGTCAGTCCAACGAAATTCATCGCGCAGAATCGTCAATGACGTATCGTATACCGCTACCTGGACTCGGGTGAAGTTGGCGCTGGTCGATTTCGCCAGATATTTCAATTCCACCTGTTCCGCCAGTTAGTACCGAGTTTTCGACAAAAAGTTCGAATTTTGAGATTTATTTCTGGGTGATTGGTTTGACGAATCCCGGAAAATTTTTTATATCCGCACTCAGGATTTTGCGTATTTTCAGAAAAAAAAATTCAACCCTATTTTCAGTCCCGAAATCGAAAATTTTTTTTTCGCGCGCAAAAATGGTTGTTTCTAAAAAAATTCCGACTTCGCTATCGGAGAGATCGTCGCAATTCCTTTAAAAATCATGCAAAAAATTTCTCAAATTATCACACGGCTAGATTTTGGAGGGGGGTGGCCACCTTATCGTGGTCACCCTGTATATATATTGAAAATGATTCTAACGATCATCAATCAAAGATTATAATGTAGGTGATTATTATTATAAGCATTTAATATTATCTGATTCAGTTTGAATCAGGGCCGAACTTGATGTAATTGAGGAAAATAGAATGGCATAAATAGGTCTATTCGCGAAATAATGAGGTTGAGTAGAGAACAGTAAAGATGGGAACTTAAAAGATAGCGAGTCTTTTGCAGCTAACATAATAACTGAATGCTCGGTTTTGACGAATTAGCGCGAGACTTTAGGTCGGTCACAACTAAGATTTTCCAACGCTACTTTTGCTCCAGAGGGCTTATCCGGGTAGACGTCCACGCACTCGCGACTTGACAGACGAAAGACAAAGCTTCTTGGGCCTGAGGGTCCAAGGAGCTGCAGTTGCAATAAGTTACAACGGTAATTAGCCAATGAAGTGCAAGGGCGACCCCCTGGTGTCCAAATCCACTCGGTCAGCGTTACTTCGCGCTCTTCGACGGTCTTCCGACGATTCTCAATCTTGTCGCTTACACGTGTGAGATGTCGACTAAACAAGGGTCTGTGTATCAGCTTCGACGCACGACTGGAGTTTACTCGTTACAAACGATAATTATGATTTATATTAAATAGAAAAAGAGGGTAAATGCACGCATCTTCCAAAATGATAAGAGAAACAAACATATATCTGTAATTATTTGGATTATTTATATTGCTTCAATAAAATCGTCTTACATAAAGTATGGTACAAAATAATAATAATAATAATAATAATAATAATAATGATGATGATTATGATGATGATGATGATGATGACGATGACGACGACGACGACGACGACGACGACGACGACGACGATAATGATAATGATAATAATAATAATAATAATAGTGACAGTGACAGTGACTGTGACTGTGACTGTGACAGTGACAGTGACAGTGACAGTGACAGCGACAGCGACAGCGACTGTCGCTGTGGCTGTGGCTGAGGCTGTGGCTGTGACTGTGGCTGTGGTTGTGGCTGTGGCTGTGGCTGTGGTTGTGGCTGTGACAGTGACAGTGACAGTGACAGTGACAGTGATAGTGACAGTGAAAATGACAATGAACGTACAAACATACGCACACATTCAGCTTTCAGACCAGAGATAGTGAACTATACAGTGAGACGACGAAGCATCGCACAAAGAGGAGGCCCCGAGTATAGGATACGCTGTGTAATGTATTCCATCTCATTTTTTGCACGTTCAATCTTACAGATATATACGTTTGTCTCTTTCTACTTAACGCCTCAAGTTTCCGAGTGTTACACTTGATTTTACTCCTCCTAAAATTTCCGTACTGGGCCTCATAACTCAAATCGTTTCTTAAGAAGTAAACTCCAAAAAGTATCTTAAGATAATTCTTACGCATTCATTCACGCATCTTGACAGATAACGTATTTTAATTTGGTGGATCCAAAGGAAGTAGTTCATTCTAATTATTGATGATAATTTTGACCTAAAAAGAGATATATTTCCAGGCTGAGCGCTACTGATCCTAATTCAGCAGTCTCTTGTCTCAGTTCTTGGTACCAGTTACAAGAAACAAAGTTGAACATTATACTAGGGATCGTTGCTGGTCTCTACGTGACTTTTGCCAGGAGGGGTGGAACTCGCCGGTTTAGGCAACACGATATTTTAATGTTATCCATGGCTAAAGCTTTCGTTAGAGCGTTGAAAGGGAATTTGGAAAACACTTCACGTGAGTCCTAGTTATATTGTAATTCCGAAAAAGGTACACCCGAGCAATACGCCGGACGTAACACCAAGTTGTATAACTGGCGACAATTTGCGGTGGCGAATCTTGATATTGTACAGGCCAAATTCAGTCTTTCCTTCCGTCGCAATAAGCATTTTGTTTCTCAAAAATATACAGTGTACAAAATTTTCAAATTCAAGAAAAACGTGTTCCGCGACATGTGTTATTATAACGTGCGTCATCAAAAAATTTTTTGCTACGCTTCGAACGGATGGTTGTAGTCAACACAGTGATTCCCCACTCCAAAAATTTTTATGTCAAGAATTTAGACAGATTTTGATAACTTCGTAGTTTTTTAATGATTTTCAATGTGTGAAAAGTTTCTGAAAGTCGAAAGAAAAACCTGTTAAATATGTGAGAGTACTTACCAAATTTTATTATTTTCATAAATTTTTTTTAAATACAGAATTTCAAGAGTTGTTTACAGCTCAATATCTTCTTTTCTTTTTTTTTCTTCTGATACGATCAAAATAAAAGTTCTTGAACTGAAACTGTTCCTCATGTCTGAGTTTCTTGATTGAGGTCGAAGACGTTATTGGTCTTGAACGCCTTGAAAAATATTGAATAACTACAAAACTATGTGAATTGACGCAAAAATACATTTTTCCGTGTGTTCCAAAAATGGAAAACGGAAAACCAAGTTTCGGCACCATGTAAACTAGAGGGAAAAATTTTTTACTATGCGGTATGTCTTTTTCTTGATCAGACCGAGTGCCTTCAAGAGTAGCACTACGGAAATGAAATAAAAAACTCAATCTGATACACTCTATATTAATGTATTACGCGGAGCAATTTCGAAACATAATATGAGCTATGAATATAATACAGCACGTCTTTTACTCCAAAAATTATACTCTACAGTTACAGTTATACCTCTACAGTTTACTTATATTGAGAATCCCGTGCCCCTCCCTCCATCTCCCATCCGTAGCTATCGAATGAGAGGAATAATAGATAAGTAGGTATGCATTTATGCAAATGTTTTTCCCGCACTCGTCGCGCGGACAACAATCCCGTGCCCCTCGCTCCGACTCCCGCCCATAGCTAGCGACGGAGAGACGCAAGGCGCATGCATACAATGTATGCATGAATATTACGTGCGTGCTGCATCGCTGATCATTGCACAGTTTCTATCTCGCACCGATCGCGCGGACAACAATCTCGTGCCTCTCTGTCTCTCATTCCCTTAATTATAGCGAAAAAACAAACTACCTATGGGTGAGAAAGTAATTTAACAAGCACAAACCTCACGGAACAAAACCTTCAATTTTTGGGGGTAAGCCTCAAAATTTAGGGGCTTACTTCGAAAGTTGAGGATAAACCCTTAAATTTGGGGGTTTACCCCCAAAAACTGAAGGTTAACCATCATTAATGGAGGGCTTATCTCCAACAGTTGAAGATTAACCCTCAACAATTGAAGATTCATTCTCAAGAGTTGAAGGTGAATCCTCGATGTTGAGGGTGAAGCATCAACGTTGAAGGTAAACCCACAACGATGAAGGTTAATTCCTAACAATTGAGGGTTCAATCCCCAAGATATGAAGGTGAACCCTCGACGTTGAGGGTACACCTTCGACGATGAGGGTGATTCATATCCGTAAAATTTCATTGATGGTAAATGTGAGGGTGAACTATCAACATTGCGGGGATTGTCTTCTGCGACCCCAAGGGATACACCTAACTCTTCTTGAGGGCAAACTCTAAAATTTGGATCTCAACGCGAAAATGTAATATGTGAAAGGTTGGCGGTGAACCCTTGATTCTATTACAGGGTAACATAACCCGTGAAATTTCCAAGGTAATTCTTATGATATTCGTTGAAGTTCTATTATTCTCAATAACATCTGAAATGATCTATCTATATATTATTTATAGCAAAACGAATGATTCAATTTGAATTCAATTTTCGAGCAGCTCGCAGGAATTAAGCCATCGCCTCATATAGTATAAGGATCACTATTGATATTGCATTTTACTTACTCTGCATGCCATTATGCAACGCTCCAAAAGAATACTACTTAGAGTTTTCAGGGTTGAAATTAGAAATCATAAACTACACTATATATGGGAATTCCCACGTGAACTCGGTGAATCAAAACCGTTGACCCTCTTTGATTTTCTCAGTGATTTTTTATATGATAGTTCTTGGAAATTACCTGAAAATTATCGTATCTGAATATTTTGTATATTTTCATATAGTGTATGTACATTGTACATGTAGGCATACATCTTCATTATAATATAATCATGAATAGAATGCATCGGGTATGGATAATTCTTCATGGCTATATGTATTATACATACGTACATTAAATTTTATTTACGATTATTTTTCTGCGTGGGAATACATTATACTCTCCTTCTATGATAAACGCGAATTCGTATAGATATACAAGAATTTAATAATCTTAATATATAATTTTCGTGGCATTGAATGATAGAAATAAATATCCAAATGCATATATAACATATATATATATGATTGCCTCAAGATATCAAATGAGAAATAACCAGACAATTTCTTGATTGGTCAGTTTCTATCGTATTTACTAATGGTGTCTAATGCACTTTTGTAATACTGTTACATCTATATTCCTAATAAAATGACACAATAATCTCTCGACTCGAGAATTCTTTCAAAGTGAATTCTCGATTGGGAGGTTCACCCTCAACTTGGAGGTGAACCCCTGACTTGGGGATTAACCCTCACTTAAGAGGTAAGCTCCCGCAACTTGGAAGTAAACCCTCGACTTGGGAGTAGACCCTCGACTTGAAAGTAAACCATCAATTTGGGAGTAAACCCTCGACTTGGGGCTAGACCCTCGACTTGAAAGCAAACTCTTAACTTGGGAGTAAACCCTCGACTTGAGAGTAAACCTTCGACTTCGAGGTTGACCCTGAATTATGGGGTACGAATATTAGAGGTTGAGGGTTGTTGTGGGGGTTATTTTGGGGGTAAAATTGGGTTTTTTTTCGTAAGGGCATTGTATAACTATTTTGTTTTGTTTCAATTGTTATCAAATCACTCGTATCCGATACAAGTTTTTGATTGTTCATGTTTACTGAAGTGTACTGTGTATTCTACTTCTGTAATAAAATCCAAAGCAAATGAAAGATAACGATTTTCCTCATTAAGGTATAATCATAGTATGATTCTTTTGTTTCATGTTTCATTTGACATCAAACGTCTTGTATCGGATATAGGTTTTTGTTCGTCTCAACTAATTTTTCTTAACTTTACTATTTGCTATACTTCTAGTCTTTTATATATACGCATACCTAAATTGTACAGTTGTACTCACCAGAGTATAGAAGTATAGCAAATAGTAAAATTAAGAAAAATTAGCTTAGACAAACAAAAACTTATATCCGATACAAGAGGTTTGATGTCAAATGAAACATGAAACATGAAACAAAATAATCATACAATGATTATACCTTAATGAGGAAAATCGTTATCATTCATCTGCTTTGGATTTGATTACAGAAGTAGAATACACAGTACACTTCAGTAAACATGAACAATCAAAAACTTGTATCGGATACGAGTGATTTGATAACAATTGAAACAAAACAAAATAGTTATACAATGCCCTTACGAAAAAAAACCCAATTTTACCCCCAAAATAACCCCCACAATAACCCTCAACCTCTAATATTCGTACCCCATAATTCAGGGTTAACCTCGAAGTCGAAGGTTTACTCCCAAGTCGAGGGTTTACTTCTAAGTTGCGGGCGCTTACCTCTTAAGTGAGGGTTAATCCCCAAGTCAAGGGTTTACCTCCAAGTTGAGGGTGAACCTCCCAATCGAGGATTCACTTTGAAAGAATTCTCGAGTCAAGGGCTTATTATGTCATTTTATTTGGAATATAGATGTAACGGTATTACAAAAGTGCATTCCACACCATTAGTAAATACAATAGAAACTGACTAATCACGAAGTTGTCTGGTTATTTGTCATTTGATATCTTGAGGCAATCATATATATATTGTTACAAAGAGTGAAATCACCCGTTTTGCCTCTTTTTGATGATCTAGTAGTCATCATAGATAAAAGACGTTTATAAACCTCTTATGTATTTCAAAAGAATAAGGTTACTGCGTCAACCAACATTATTGTAAAAACAGTCTTGTTTCAGACTTGTTCGCTAGTTGTCGCTAGCTTTTTCGCCCGAGCCGCTTGGAAGGTGTTGGTCGCTGTTGAGTCAAAGACGAGATTTGAAGTAGTTTACAATATACACTATTTATTTGTGTATATTTACATATGTACAAGAATATTCAAGATTTGGGTTTCCAAGTTATGATAGGAGCAGTAGTTGTTAGTCTGTGGTGTGATGGAGGTTGCAGTGAAGAAGTGTAGCTGTTAGGAGGAGCGGTGACAGGTGGTGGCGTGTAGCGGCTCTCTGGTGAGCTCGGCGGCGTAAGAGGACGACGGTTCTCTGCTGAGTTGTTGGGCTGCGAAGTCTCCCACTCGCTGTCTGATTGTGTAGTCTGAGTAGTCACCGTGTTGAATGCAGTTGGTGACGTCTTGAATGGTGACAGCAATGCTGGGATGGTGCGGCTGTATCTCGGAGATGTGAGTCTGGCTCTTCTGATGTCCCAGATTGATAACAGCACGCTCGGTGGCCTTGTGAGGGGCCGTGTTGATAACTTCACCGAATGAAGTACACTGTAAAAAATTTGGTGTCAAAATCAACACCATTTTAACACCACGCGTAGTCCCGAAAAGTCCACTCCGTTGGTGTGCATGCTTGGTGTTAACAGACGGTGTTAAAAGTTTGGTGTTCCGAAGTAACATCGATTGCAGTAACACCCGAAACCTGACACCTTCAGAATAACACCAGAGTATTGACGCCCAGACAATTATGACACCATAAAAATCAGCACCAAGGAATTTGAACCTTGCGAAATAACAACATTGAAATGGACACCATAAGAATCCACACCACTGAATAAGCACCTTGCGAATGAACACCAGTGGATTAACACCCTGGCAATAACACCAAAAAACTGACACCCAGTTGATAACACCAGAAAATTGACATCCGCAATATAGCACTATAGAACTTACACCCTGAGAACAACTCCAAAAAATTGACACCATGGTAATAACACCAGAGAATTGGCAAACCGACTATTTTTTCTTATATGAATATAGGTATATGCATATATGACACATGAGGTAGGGTTTAAAAATAAAATACAGTGATTCATAAGATAATCCAAGTCAATATATAATTTCTGTTACATAGGTAAACACCGTACATGTGCTTTCAAATACATACATATATAAACTTATTTTTGCTTATACATATATATATATATATATATATATATATATATATGTCGGGGTGAAGCCTCGAAAAGGCGGAGAGGATGTAGGATTTCCAATTTGTGGATTGTTCATTATAGAAAGCGCGATGATCTCAACACGTCCGGTCAATTCGCTTGCTTTTCCGTGACTGTCGATTTCATCCAAGCGTTGTTATAAACAATTCATTTGTTTGTTCTATATTCAAAGCATGTTGAATAACGCTTGACGCTTGATACGGCGGACTCATTCAAAGTTCAAGTTTCCAATTCACTTGATGATGCATCCTCTTTATTCTTCTCCGACATATATAACCACATGAACCTTAGAATAATCTTACATATTATATATTTGATATCAAAAGTACAAAACTTATTTTCTCTTTAACAACAAATTGGCTAAATAATAATTAATCATTATTGTTTGTACTTTCCGTTCTGCGGGATAGGAACTTTTCAATACCGTATGCATTTATATGAACATATGAATTGAGTGACACGAAACGGCGTAAAAACTAATAGTACAATATACATATAGATTATTATTATGATAATGATGAAAATAGTAGCATATAGGTACGTTTAAAAAATATGACATTTCGGCACTACGAACGTAGTAGTTTTGTGATAACTTTGATGAAATTCATAGGCATACTTATGATCCAACAGATTGAGATCGATTAAACTATAGGTCTTTATAATTTTGGGTTAGACTACAAAAGCATGGTACTCGTCACTAAAATATTTTGTTTTACATTTGGTACAAATAACGAATGGTACATTGCGATGTACAAAGATATGAGTGATGACCTGAAATACGGGTAGATCCGTTTGTTCATCAATATGGGTTGCAATTGAAAATCCGACTTTATAAAGAAATCCAGAAACTACTTTTTTCACCACGAATATTCTATCGGATGGATTAAATTGAAAATCGCTTCTCGCTAATAAAAATTCAGATATAAAATTGTCATACCTATCAAATTTGCCTCCGCCTGTGCCAATAAAATTTCTTTCTTTTGTGTCTTAGGACAGGCATTGCGGAGGAAGATCAACTGTCCTTGCGCACTTTCCTCATTGTGAGGGTACACATTTTTGGGGGTCGAACGTTTTCTTTCTGCTCAATTTTAACTTCTTTACTTGGCACCTGACGACGTCTATTGAGGGTGCGCAGTCTCCAGGAGATGTAACCTGACCGGCCTTCAAGGTCATAGAATATTTCCTGAAATTTAAATCAGTAAATGCTAGATAGTTTTATTAACACATAAACAGTTCGCTACTGTATATGATCCTGTAAAAAATATCGGGCTAAAGTTTCACTTATATATAGATAAAATATGTTAATTCAAAATTTTTTTCAAAGCCAATGCTGACTAGAATGTGGCAGTATTTTATTCCAATTTAATAATTTATTTCCAATAAATTCACCAAATGGAGATAGGTTAGTGTACACCGAGCGTTTTGGTAATTCAGTACGCGGAATGAAATGATAATGCTTGGTTGGTACTCAATTATACAAGTCAGCACCAAATGGTTTAAAATAACACTATATAGCGTTGAAAGAACCCTAGATACTATTCAAAGAACACCAAATAGTGTTAGATGAACAGAAAATAGCATTTAACGATTTATTGGAAAATATTATTTATTAACACTTACCTGCAATAATAAAATCATTCTATTCCAAGGGCTTGCCATTGGGAGTGAGCACTTTTATCCATTTAGTCTCCCCGTTGTATCGTCCCTTTCGCAACTGGAAATATGTCCCGGTAACAATGTCACCACTATCCGGTGCATCCTGCACATTTGCTGCTTGCTGCACACTATCAATCAACACATTTTCCATTTCAGGGCCATCCATATTAAGCAAAGTCACGGTAAAAAAATTAACAAAATCTGATTCTGACATAATTAGAACCATATACGAGGCAGACAACACGTTTTACCTGAAATGCGAAGCGACTGCTTGTAAGCGCGCGTGGAGGAAACTGAGCTTCTCTGACTGCGGGCTAAGGACTTGCGGCATGTTAAAACTTGTACGCGTAAGAGCTTTCGACATCAGATTGACACCATCGGTGTCAATTCAACATTACATTGGTGTCAATGCAACACTGTGTCGGTGTACACGCAATTCTGTGACAGACTTGGATTTTGAGGTTGACACCATCGCCGTCAAACCAACACATTGTAAACAATCGACGGTGTGAACTTCTATAAAACTTCTATAGACTGCATTTCGGTTTGGAAGCAACACTATTTGGTGCTTTTTAACTTCCCGTTTCTCCATTTTCGGAGAAAAAAGGAAATTATTGTCATCACCCCGAAAATGAAAAGTTAGGTGTTCACTAAATCTTGACGTTTCAAGATCTAGAGAATCATCTCCGACCGCTTTCGGATGGACGACTGTGTGTGTGTATGTGTGTATGTATATACGTATCGGATCAATTTTTTTGTCCGACGATATCTCAAAAACGAGGCACCGCATTTCAATGATTTTGGTCCCAATCGACGCGGCTTTTCAAAACTTAGAACTGATTAGATTTTTGCTTTGATCGGTTCAGTACTTTTTGAATTATTCGAACAACA
Organism: Neodiprion fabricii; assembly: GCF_021155785.1. Lineage (NCBI taxonomy): Eukaryota > Metazoa > Arthropoda > Insecta > Hymenoptera > Diprionidae > Neodiprion > Neodiprion fabricii. Next base: position 14,570,025 of record NC_060241.1, on the reverse strand, counting down.
AATCTCCGAAAAATAAAATAAAAATATCCTGAGAATGGATCAACGGATTTGAATGAAAATTGGTACCATGAGATTTCTGGGGTCGTTGATCACGAATATGGGATCAGATTTGCAAAATCTAAAATGGCGAATCCAATATGGTGGAATAAAATCTAAAAATATTCGGATTTTGGTAGAAATTAGTAGTCGGAGGTTTTTTGGGTCACCGATAACAAATCCAAGGTCAGAATTCCCAAATTCATAATTTTTTAAAAACCATTATAGTGGTTACCGTGAAATCACGCGCTTCGAGGATGACTGTCGCGAGGCGAGCCTTTGTTCCGGAATTGTGTATTTAGCGAAAACCCCGAATTGTAAATTCAGCGAAAACTCGCTCGCCGGCCGACGTTCCAAGGGGTGTCAGACGAGCGAGCGAAGGCAGTCCCGTCTTGAGACCGTCTGAATAACGACATCAGCGGAACCCGGCTCCTTCGAAGCGACCACGTATAGAGCTATAAATCCTTTTTCTGAAACCGACGGTTAGAGCAAAATTCTCTAATCTACCCACGGCCGTAAAAGGTTACTCGCGTCGCGGTGTAAGTCTTACGAAGCTAAAATAAGTGCAAGCGTTAAGCCACGAACTCTATTGAGCTGTGTAGCCTGTAAGTAAGTGTGTGTAAAGGCGTGTATACTTCGGCGAGTTCGAAGCCGAAGCGGCGAAGCGAGAGAGGGAGAGAACGTGAGTAGTATAAGACCAAAATAATTGTAAGCTTCCTTGTTTCGAACCTTCTCTGCTTTTAGTTTTGAACTATTAAACATTTTAACTTGGCTTTCCATCAAAACATTGGTACCATAAATTGAAATCTTCCAAACCTATTCCCAGGGAACGCCCTGTAGAGGACGTTCACCTCCCAACCCACCTAGGAAATAAATATAAACCTCTGTGAGAACTTAGAGGGTTGAAGCCGTCGCGTGCGAGACCGCTCCGCACGTGACACGGTGTGATGGAGCTGGAACATTTCTAATGAAATGTAACAGTTTATATCCTCTCGTAGGAACATGCCGGGGATCATTTAGATGAGTGCAAAATTTATCATGCAGCGTGGCCCGCCTTATGCGCTTGGCTTTCTTATCGGCAGCAGTGCTCAAATTACGCGATTATGCACTTCATATGCACTGTCGCCGAGCCCGGCGAGAGGCTGTGTGAGCAGTCTCAATACTGCTTCCAGGCGTAACGCACGTCTAATTTAATATACTATAACGTTAACGCTTCCTTTTACCATTTGTTGTTATCAATTACCATTCAATTTCTCTGTTTGAATAAACATATGAATACATATATAATCGTTGCGCAATATTTGCATGACAAATTTGGCGATCCTGCCAGGATCCGGTTTAAACCAACGAACGCGGCGCGCGTATCAAACGGCCGGATCATAGTGACGAACTTTGGAAGTTAGTGCACAAGCCCAATAAATTCACGCGCGAACCTTCGGCTACGCGTTTATAAGTAATTATTACGAATTGTACCTAGCAAGGGATAGAGTGAAAGGCCGCCTTGCGTAGACAATCAAGGACTGGGTGTAGACCGCTTGATAACCAGGGACTGAGTGTAGACCGCCTGATTCTACACTGGACAATTCCCATAGTAAACTTGTGTATTTATTGGAAAGGAAGCAAGTATAAAATTCTGCACTCCTTAGATACAATAAACTTCGCGTTTAAACCGTCTAAGTGAAGTGAAGTGAGAATAAGGACACTCAGACTCGAACCGCTCTTATATTCTTGCCCCCGGTGCCTGTCAGAGACTCCAGGACATCGAAGCCTCGTACCGACAGCTACCACGCTCTTCGAGTGTGATGCTTCACACCTCAATTTGGCTACTCCTAGCGTAAGTACAAGCATTTTGTTACTTACTCGAGTCACCATAAACTTATCGAAGGACAAATCGTGATCGAAACTAAGAATTTGATGGTCAAACTTGAATCATTCAAATAAATAAAGTCAAAGCTTGACTCAAGGTATGAAAAAAAAAAAAAAAAAAAAAAAAAAAAATTAATTCACAATGGACGTGAACGAAAACAATGACCGGAGATCGGCAGTACCTCCCACTATGGTTGAGACTGCAGAAGATGGACAATCCGTCACTTCTGAATCCCGGTTTGAGGAGAGATTTTGGGATTTAACGAACCAAATGACTCAGCTTGTGAATAGGCTACAAGAAGCCACCGAACGTAATGATTTAACGGCAATGGGCAGATACCGTCTTGGTCTAGAGCAATTAAACGGAGAGAGGTTAACTGCGCGTCAACTTGCTCGCCGCGAAGATTTGCCTATAGAAGAGGTTACCCGTTTTATTCAATTGAGGAATCAAGAACGCCGTGAACACGACTTCCTTCGTCGCAATAATGTAGAAATAAATCGAAACTCTGAAACAGTTCCGCGTCCCGAAGACACGCTTGAAAGCGTCACCAACCCAATGTTTCAGGAAATGCAACAACCGAATAACCAATTAACCGAAGAAAACCGTCAAGAGGAAGCTCTTACAAATGGTATTACCAATCGAGAAGCAATCAATAACTATTATCGCTTAACAACTAGCGATGATCCGAATGTTTCTAATATTTTGAGACCGCCCGGAAACCATACCGGAGCGATACCGCGAATTCAACTAGATACCGCGCGTCTCGTTGAATCAGAGGTGGAAGGTCCTACTCAGATAGCTCCCTCAACCATAACAAATCCACCACGTTACTCGGCATTATACGGGCTCGCTCAAAACCGATTGCTGCCACCGACACCACGCATCAATGAGGTGGGCTCCCCAGCCAATTCAGACTCGGACCATCAAGGTATAAATGCGATGCCAATACCGATCCTTCACCAAAATCGCTCATTAGAAAACGACCGATTCTCCACCGCGCGAGCCAATGTAAACCATGATATCTTGTCGGATACGGATTCGACACTGCAACGCGTTCTCGAGGAAAGCCGACGTTTATCACGGATGCCGAACGTACGCCTTACGCCAAGGCCTAGTCCACAGTGGCCTAATGGTCCGACGGATCCCGAAATCCCACGAGGTACTGGTAGCAATACCCGTAACAACGTCCCGCGTCGTCGTCTAGAACAGCAAGAAGAGGATGAACTTCGAAGAGCCTTGGAAATGTCTGCTACTTTACCACATCGTCGTCCGGACACTGTGACGTTCAGTATGTCCCAGTTGCTGTGTGATCCCGAAGCTTTACGCCAACAGCAAGAGATAATGAGGAACATTGAGGAACTCGCGCGAAGAAACCAAACAAGAATTCAACTACCGGCAACTACGCCACCCCGAGACATGCTTCCCCCTCGGAATCCAAGAGACCCAGGCCCGTATGCACGAACAGAAGCTTACTTGAATGATGTCAGCCTACGCCCCGATGCTGCCGGAAGATACCCCGGAGAACCAAATCGCCCAGCGGACGAGCCCTATGCGATCCAAGATTTCCTACCCGCGTTTCAAGCCATCAAGATGATTGATTGCAGACTGGAAGAAAAAGCAGGCGGAGACGTACACGCTTGGATCATGCAAGTAAAAGCCACCGATATGGTAGTTATGCCAACCCAACGTTTCCCGTTTTTGAGCATGGTAATCAGCTTGAAGACAGGAGGAGCTCTTCAGAAGACCATCAACCAGAGAAGACCTCGTACAATCCCAACTTTACTCGAAGTCATAAGATCAGCCGTTATTGTCGAGAAAAGTGCCACCACATTGGAAATGGAGCTTGGCAGAACAGGCCAAAAGGGCGACACTGTGGACACCTACAATCTCAAATTCAATCAGATCTACCAAGACTTCGTAGCTGCCTTCTCGAATCAACAACTACGAGCGAACATCGATCCTAATCTTCAAGACCTCGAAAATAGAGTGTGCCAGTACTATCTGTACGGACTTAATCCGAGGATATTCCATCAAGTCAAAAACCGTCAGTACTTCAAGTTACTAGAAGCCCAGAAGGCCGCGAAAGAAGCCGAAGGCGAGGAATTGAATTTCCGAATGCATCAACAACAGCTGATGAACAGTAACGACACAGCCTCGAAACCCACGTTTTGGAACAAGTCCCAAATTTACGGGCCAGGCAGCGCATCAGATACGCGAAGATTCCAGGTACAACAAAGAACCTCGACGAACTCGCCAAGGTCAACTCCTCGACCACCAGCGTCTGTCCACCACCACGATGAAGCGGAACAAGACGAAGATAAAGAACTCCAGAGATGTGAATGCCACACCTGTAACACACATCGGACCGCCCATGAACAACAAGCAGTATGTCATAATTGCGGAACCAGAGGACACTACAGCCGGAACTGCTACGCTCCGCGCCGACCACAGAACGACCAACGCCGTAATACTAACGGCAATAAGCGAGACGCAAATTTTCAAAACGCCAGCCTCAAAGACAAACCGCCCAACGACCAAGTCAATTGCACGTCAGAGGAACTCCAGTCAGAGGAAGGGGAAATAAAGGGACAGGAGGACGAACTAGAGGACGAGTGCCAACAGGAGCCCGTGTATGTTCAGTTTCACAGGGGTTACTACAGTGTGCTGTAATAAAATTTGGAGAAACAAAGCAAGGAGTAGCCCTTATGGTCGATACAGGTGCATCAATAAACCTCATGAAACGGAAGGTTATTTATCCATCGGATAAACAAATTTGTCCAATTATCAAACGCAAAATTTCCTTCAAGACTGGCAAAGCGCTAAATTCCGCGAATGAAATTGCTGTACTAACTCACATGGGGCTAAAGGACGAATTCGTCATTATACCAGACGATTATCTGCCTGACGAAGAAGATGGAATCATGGGAAACCCGTTTATGAGGAGGCGAGATTTCCAGTTGAATGCCTCGACGCTCACCCTGAAGAATAAGATACACCACCTTAGTAGCGACCGAAAAATTCGATTCGAACCAAATTCGGTGAACAAAATTGCCATCGATACCGACGAAAAGAATCTCGATCTCATGTTACGCATGGTCTATAAAGACGGAATGCCTATGGAAAATATCCCGGTGCAGATTGTACACACGAACGATCATGGTACGGCTTATGGAATCATCACCACCGCTGAAGACGAAGATATCGAGCTCGGACTGGAGAACGTCCAAGTCCACCGAGTAAAGAGTATGTCAACCCCGGGTGTATGGCAACAACCACCTGATGAAAGAGAGCAGGCGCTCCAACATACTGTCGACTTGAAACACCTACCGGAGGAGTACCAGAAAGAAATTTGGAGTATTCTTTAGGATTTCAGCGATATCTTTGCCTTACAGGAGGAAGACATGGTCAATGGAACTTCAATGACTGAACATCGCATCGAGTTGTCAAACCCCCAACGCATTGTAAATGTGAAAAGTTTCCGTGCTCCACAGCTGCATCAGCAGGTTGTAAAAGAGGGAGTGGAGAAAATGTTGAAACAAGGAATAATAACGGAATCCGAGTCGCCATACAACTCGCCAGTTTGGGTTGTACCCAAAAAACGGGCCCCGACGGAAAGCCCAAGTATAGAATTGTGATCGATTTCAGGAAGATTAATAAACTTACCGTTCAGGATTCTTATCCGATACCAATAATCGAGGATTTACTCGATCACATGGGAAGGGCCAAGTTCTTTATTACTGTCGACATGGCCGCAGGTTTCCACCAGATCAACATGGCTACTGACTCCAAGAAATATACTGCCTTCTCAACCCCCGACGGGCATTTCGAATACCAACGAATGCCTTTCGGATTACAGAACGCTCCTGCGATCTTCCAATGCATGATGAACGATGCGCTGAGAGGATTGAATCAGAAGATCTGTCACGTCTACATTGATCACGTAATAATTTTTGGTGAAACGGAGGAAGAACACCATCGAAATGTAAGAACCGTATTTCAGCGTTTAAGACAATGTAACTTGAAACTCCAGCCAAAGAAGTGCGCCTTCATGAAAACTGAAGTGAGATACCTCGGATATGTCATCACTGACGAAGGAAGCAAACCAGACCCGGAAAAGACCAGAGCGATACAACAATTACCCGTTCCAGTCAACGTTAAGACGATTCGATCCTTCCTTGGTTTGACGGGGTATTACTGAAAGTTCATACAAAACTATTCAATGTTAGCGAAACCATTAACAAGGTTAACAAGAAAGGACACCCCATGGGATTGGTCAGCAGCCTGCCAAGAAGCCTTCGAAACCCTGAAAGAAAAGTTGGTCACACCACCGATACTTGTGAGATCAGACCCAGCTAAACAATACGTCGTAACCACCGACGCGTCAAACGATGGAATTGGAGCGGTACTATCTCAAGACGGCCACCCCATATATTTCTTATCTCGAACCCTGAATGATGCGGAGAGGAATTACAGCACGACGGAGAAGGAGATGCTTGCTGTTGTATGGGCCGTCAAGAGACTAAGAGTATATTTGCTCAATACACCAGATAAACCCTTCATCATCCGCACCGATCATCGTGCACTAGTATGGTTGAAAAATTGCGTAGACCCCAGTCAACGCCTGCTGCGGTGGAGACTAAGATTGGAGGAATACTCACTCCTGATAGAACATGTTTCGGGAAAAAGTAACGTAGTAGCGGATGAGTTATGTAGAGTCTTTCGCACAAAGGAAGAGATCTTCGGAAAACTCACCGAATTGGAAAAGGGACTATACGAAATCACACCCATTGATAGGAATCCCAAGTGGGTCCACCATATTGCCGCACGCCACATTGACATCGAGAGATTGTCACTCACAACAGGCAGAACAAAATCTCACATGAAACTCGTTCCCAACCGAAATCGAAAAGGGGAGAACGGTAAATGGGTGAAGATTACCCTAGAAGAAAAGGATGCCTCTGACAACACCCTGATTATACCAAAGAATCAGACTGATAGACGTGAGAAACTCAGAAACTACATTCATCCGAAAAGGTACAAAGAGATATGCTTCTGGATTGACCCTAAGAAAACCACCAAAGAAGAAACCAATTCAATCATTGAAGATCTCAAGAGGATACGTCAGGACTCAGGTGCAGACATATCATTTTGCTTGACAGGAAAGGATGTGCCTAACAAACAGCAACAGAAAGAAATCATTGCCAGCGCTCACAACGACATCAATGGACACTTCGGCCTAGCAAAAACAATTGACCGAGTAAAAGAAATAGCCGTATGGTCACATATAGAGAATGATATCAATTCCTTTATCCAGGCATGCCCCACGTGTCAGATGTATAAAAAGGAAAGGATACAAATGAAATCACCCGCCATTCTTTTCGAAACCTTTGCTGAAAAACCTAACGATCAAATTTCAATAGATATCGTCGGACCTCTGGTCGAATCTTGGAATAAACACCGATATATCCTGACGATGCAGGATTCAATAACTAAATTCATTAAATGTGCCCCACTTACGAACAAAACCGCGACAGAAGTTATCAAGGCTCTATCAGAGTACTGGATAGGTAACTTCGGGTGCCCCAAAGTAATCCTGACGGACATGGGAAAGGAGTTTTGTAACGAGCTGACCGATTCCTATCTCGAACACTATAATATCAAACATATCACCACAACTGCATATCACCCGCAGTCGAACGGCTCTATAGAACGAATGCATAGTGTCTTGAAAGACTATATTCGAACTGCCTGCAAAGAGAGAATACACACTTGGGACAAGGTTTTAATAGAAATGGCACGTGCCTATAACACTTCCGTTCATCAGTCAACAGGTGAAACGCCTCACAACCTCATGTTCTGTCACGAAGCCAACAATCCTGACGGTTTCCGCGAAAACCGATTGGAAACCGTGATTAGTAAGAAAATGTTGTGGATACGAAAATGGGAGGAACGGTTCGAGAAAGCTCTGGTCTGGCTTACCAAATCCAGAGAGAAAAACCAAAAACAAGTGGGCCAAGGAACACGACGACAAACTCTTTTATATCAAGCGGGAGATAAAGTAATGATCAAGAACCATACGCGACAGAACGCCTTGGAAAGGATTTGGAATGGACCATTCGTCGTCGTCGAGATCAACGAACAAAAAGGAAATATCACTTACAAGAAAACCGCGGATGATTCCACAGCGTCTTATTGGAAGACCCATCTGAATAATACCAAACCGTACTACGAATACGACACCGGACCAAGGGAAAACGATCCAATCCCTAGAATTAAACTAAAACGGGTTCAGGGTAACGATTGGATCTCCACGGAATAGAGTCTTAGTTTCTTTTGTTATAGGTGTAGCAGTCTGTCCCTAGCCTACTTCGATGTCTCAGTTATCAATGGGACTCTACTCCAGGAGGAAGTGGGCAAAGTATACATGTACCAGGAAAGATGGAAGATATTCCAATCCATTGACGCAAGTGGGTTCACCAAACCATTACTCGACATTCACGACAAACTCGGAGGCTTCCGGACGATACGGGATACCTATCTGGACCATTGGAACCCTGGTCAGCGATCCCTCGCCCAGTCCGCCCTGGACGCTTGAGATTTAGAATTTGCCCGTGCCTCGTCACACAAGAATATTTTGGAAGTCATTTTAGACTTGGGTGCGCCTATTCTTCAAATGACGCGCCGCCCCTCTAAATTAAGGGAATCTCAATCCCACGGAACCAAAACAAGTACTCCGAAAGCGCTCGCGTCGAGCGACGTTACTTACGAAGCCTCGCGCGAAGCTGAGGCGGTATTTGGAAAACATGTCCTTCTGACGGGCCTGGCAAATGAAATGTATCCCCTAAGGAAATCTTATCTCACGCCAAACATCAGACCGAAAAGAGGAATGTTTAACTTTTTAGGAACAATCCAAAAATCAATCTACGGAATTGCTGACGCGGATGATTTGGAAATAATTAATGGGAATCTAGCCTCACTAAAAAATGTAACGGACACTCTAAATCTTGTTGTAACCAAGTCCTTGCACATAAATCAAGTCCAAATTAATATCTTGAATACAAATCGGCTCAAACTTAAACACTCTTTGGAAACTGTATGGGGACAATTAGAATCATTAAAAATAAAAGGTAACGAAACGCTTGCTTATCAGGAATACATGGAAGCTATAACTCTAAGTTTATTTGAAATTAAGGAACTGCAACGACTAATCGACCTGGTAATGACTGCCGTGCAATTAGGAAGGCATGGTATCATCGATAACACCCTTTTTACTCCAAAGGAGCTTATGACAGCTCTTCAAGCTTTCGACGCCAATAACAAAAAGACACTAATACCTATCAAGGAGGAAAATTACGAGAAGTTTATTAAAATAAGTGATTCAACTATAACCACACATAAAGGCAAACTTATCTATATACTCACAGTGCCTTACTTAGAAAAGGAACCTTGGGTAATAATTCAGAATACCCCGGTACCCGTAAGAATAAATTACACTTATGTAACGCTTAACCCAACATAAGCTTTGAAATTAGTACGTAAGAATTTTATAAGAGAAGTCACGTTTTCTCAACTGAAACAGATAACCGATTATTTCATTGGTGATTACCGCGATGTGGGACATCGCAACGATACTATTGAACTTTGTGAGAAAATAACTGATCCCATACCACGAGGATGCACTCTGAGTCGTTTTCTCGTCACAGATATTGCTTACATAAGAACGCAGGGATCGCAAATAATCTTACCTTCGAAGCCAATTGAGGTAACCATAACATGCGCTTCAATGCAGACTTTTATTATTCAAATCACCAAGCCATTCCTGATAACCACGAATCAGAGCTGCGAACTCCAAACTTTGAAAATGCGAGTCAAATTAATCCTAGAACATATGACTTCTCAATTAACAGAAATACATGCAGATACCATTTCCCCGCTAAACAAATTTGTAACAGGCCGGGAAATTGTATTGCATCACGTGATTAACTTGGATACCCTCAAGGATCAAGGGCAAGCCATTTTAGACCTTGAGAGTGTCCTCGCGAATAACGAAGCGACCCTTCGGGTAAATAATACATGGGCTAACTTCAAAGGTGTAGGGATCCCATCAATAGCTGCCGTTTCTGGAACGATATCCGTCTTATCTATTCTACTCTTGCTGTGGAAATTTAATATACCCACCTATATTTCGGCGTTCGCCGGATATTGTTGCCAAAGGAATCCCGCTGCTTTGGAAGTAGTAGAACGAAGGAAATTAAAACGCAGGATTGAGACACAAGCTCAACGTAACGAAAGAATCCTACGAGAAATCAGAAGCCGCAGAGACGCGCCTTTGTCTTCGTCGGGGGATGTGATGGAGCTGGAACATTTCTAATGAAATGTAACAGTTTATATCCTCTCGTAGGAACATGCCGGGGATCATTTAAAGGAGTGCAAAATTTATCATGCAGCGTGGCCCGCCTTATGCGCTTGGCTTTCTTATCGGCAGCAGTGCTCAAATTACGCGATTATGCACTTCATATGCACTGTCGCCGAGCCCGGCGAGAGGCTGTGTGAGCAGTCTCAATACTGCTTCCAGGCGTAACGCACGTCTAATTTAATATACTATAACGTTAACGCTTCCTTTTACCATTTGTTGTTATCAATTACCATTCAATTTCTCTGTTTGAATAAACATATGAATACATATATAATCGTTGCGCAATATTTGCATGACAACGGGACGCGCGTGTGGCGCGTGGGTGGCGTTAGCGGCGCGCGTGACGTAGGGGAGACCTAGGAGGGTTGTGACGGTTTTTACTTTAGGGGCCATATTTCGCTCAAGAAACATTCCACAGTTATGACCCATGTGATTAATTTAGCGGTATTCCTCCTGTTTTCAAAACAATCACCAAAATTAATTTAAGTATTACGGTTTCTGAGAAAATCGACAAAATATATACCACTCCCTATGTCACAACTCTCTTACTACCGACGTAAGTTGTGACCGGTACCGAGATAAGTTGTGACAGCATTATATTAGGTATGAAAAATATTATTACACTTAATATTAATAAATCAAACATTTTTTTTTTAGGAAAAAGTACTGTCATTATGCTTAAGGATCAGTGAAATTAACATATTGACATTCTCATAAAAAGTAATCATAGTTTTAATTCTCAATATGGCATCGCTTCGAGATCAATCATTATAATTATTATAATCAGTTCAAAACCTTAATTTACTGAGAATCACAATTACGGCAAACGTAATGCCGTTCGTCTCCAGTACAATCTACGTGTGCTCAGCTTTTGCATTCTAGGCATTGGACCCACTGCTCATTCGATCTGCTGTTTGCATAGGCTTCAAGGCAAACCAAGCAAAAACAATTGTTTTCTGCTTCTTCTTCTTCGTCACCACTTGTTAACCTCTTCTTATAAGTCTTGTGACGTGGTCACTTTGTTTGATTATCGCTTTCCCCTAGGTGCAGATATCGCTAAAAATAACGAAAGCACGTCTGAGGCCAATACTCCAAAAATGAACGACTAATTATCTTTAAGTTGAATTCTCTTTACTAAGCTAATTGTATGCTATTTTCTAATTCTGTAACGCTCTACGAGACCCATCTACGAGACCTTCGCGTCAAGATATCAGGGCACTGCCTGACAGGGGTCACGTACCAGCTCAACACCGACCACCACCGACTACAGACGAACGAATACCGCTGAAACCACTCCCGATGGATGCCTATCTAGTTGTCGAACAGGGTCGTGCGTGATGCACAAACAGTACCTCCGACTATTTAAGACTTATCGGCCAGGAGCCGAACCACGAATGAATGCTTCTACCGCTCGGATGCATCGTTAGGCGGCGTACAGGGCTGTGCGTCAAAAACACAACAAAGCCTCCCGTCGACGATACTTATCAGCCTGGAGCTGAACCGACCCTAACATCTACTAAGTCGTTGAGTATCAAATAGAGGACGGTTTTCTCTTCACGAACCGTCCTATCGAAGGACTGCGGCGTGGAATAGGCTAATGATATGCTGACCACGTAGATCTGGTGGATCTAGTGTGGGGATCCGGGTTGAGGGCCATCACCACCAGATCGTTCCGGCATGAGGGCTTCGATGAGCGAGGGCCGGGATGCAGCGCCGACGAAATAGCTACAACGGGGAGTACCAGTAAAGCAAGGAGTGAGTTACAGTCGGTCGCAAGTCCAAAGGACCGGTGACGTAATATTGCCGCACACCTCAATATCGCAACACATGAGCAGTACGACCCCCCCCCCCCCCCCCCCCCCCTCTCACCAACGATACCGCACAGCTGAAGGAAAACATCTCTAACCACCTTCCGACGTCCCGATACCTCGATACCTGTCCTCGAGGGAGAAGAAAAACAAGCGGCGAGGGATTATCGCCGCCTACCCGTCGACCAGACCTACGCGATCTGCTGGTCCAATTAGAATACCGCAAATTTGAGGAAGAATCACGTGACAGCAGCTCGACGAAAATCAGGATCATCGCTCATCTCGTCACTCTACGTTCAGTTTTTGACTAACCAAGACGTGCTATTGTAATCTTCAGTGCCATTATCGCTATCTATCGAATTAGTTCTCGCTATTGTACCGCATTCGCTAGTACCTGCTATATCTTCTTTTACGTAAGTGAGGTTTTTTACTATTTTGTGAAGCCACGAGATTACTTGCAATATATCGTACCTTTGCCTTTATCTCTTTCTCTCTTTATCTTGCAGTTGGTCTGCTTGAGCCAATTGGGCTCGTACTCTTTCTCTCTTTATCTTGCAGTTGGTCTGCTTGTGCCACCTGGGCTCGTACCTTGTTCTCTCTTATCTCTTATCTTGTCCCTTTCTCTGTCTTATTGCAAGTAACTTCGCGACTGGTTGACTATTACTTACGCATTGCAGTGACTATTGCTTTATTTCATTGTCTTTCTTTCTCTTCTGGAATATTTGAATGTCTAATATCGCTGTCTAGCAGCGCGTTCCGTTAAAGGATCAATTTTTATCTTAGCTATTGAGCATTGCTATTTCGTTATATTTTCTCTGATTAGTTCGTATTTGTCTCGTTACCTATTACCGTTGATTATCGTATCTTAGTGAGTGTACCGCGGGAGCGATCTTACGTCGCTGCGCGGTCCCGCTCGTCGTTCATTTGACATTGGAGTATTGTGCCGTATCGCATAACATCTTTTTCATTATTTTCTTCGCTAATATCGCTGATCGTAGCTGTCCGTACTCTCTTTGGTTTGCCGTACGTTGCATATTAATTATCTTCAATATTGTTTGCCTTATCTTGAATTACCTTTTATCGTACCGAATATTATCTCTCTTTCTCTCGCACTTACCGCAAACTAGAGACTACGTATTATCTGTTAGTATGTACCTATATTTTATGATAATTTTCTACTTGACCTGTTGCTTGAATTTACCTTGTAATTCATAATTCCCTGTCTGCCTATTTCTGATCATTCTGGCAATGTGATAACTATTACAATTGTTGTATTTCGCATGTGTTTATAATCGCTTCTCATATTTTATGGTTTATTTGCCTAATGCTTAATTTAAGTACTATATATCTTTTCCGTTCTGCATACTCATTATAGAACCGTATTAGTTATTACCTCGAATCATAGTATCGCGAGCTTGCGCATATTTCCCGCTTATTCGGAAAACGTTCCGTTACTTGTTAAATCTCTCGCTTAGCTTTTCTCTGGCTGTAAGTATTGTTAATTATTGCATTTATCGTAATTGTATCTCAATCTCTTCAGCTACTTGCTTGTCATTAAACTTATCGCTTCTTGCTTAATATATTTGATACTATTCCTGCTTCACCTGTTTCTTATTTTATCTATTGCATTCGACCCCGCCCCTCTACCATTATCTTGTCTATCTGAGCAAACTGTGCAAAACCGTCGTAGAACCTGACCTTACCTTTATCTATTACCTTTACCTTTACCTTTATCTTTTTCTCTAATTATCTATTTTCGACGCATGTGCGTCTGGCGCCCAACAATCGTATCTTTCTCTCTTATTACCTCTCTCTCTATCTAATTATTCAGGTTAGTGACTGCGCCGTAGGATAACTAATTATCTCGTTTCTATCGTTTTACCCTCAACTAACAAAAATTGGCTACAGTCTTCGTGGCAGTTTCAGATTTCTTCTTTCCTTCGCTGAAGATACGCTTCTCAACATTCTTAGATTTCCTATTAGCCTCTATTGCAGCTATTTCATCCTTCGTGGGAGTGTCAGTAAGGACAGCAGATTTGATTTTACGTCGGTTTGGTTGACTGTTTTTCCTTGGCGGAGCTTTTGGCAATGGCCTAACTGATTCCAGCGAGAACACATTAGAAACAGTGGCAAGTGGACTAGGGGCTGTAGATGTGGATGCAATTGGTTCAATGGCAATATTATTCAGACCTGGGGTATGGGCTGTGGACGTGGAGGCATCAGGTTCATTGGCATTATTATTCACAACTGATGAATTGCTAGATGGCATGATTTGATCTGCAGATGTACCTGGAGTAATGGCTCTTGCTTCATCATTATCAACTGCATCAGGGTTGAGATATGGAGTTATGGTACTTGTTGCTGGGTTGTCAACAATTTCTGGAACGGATCGTTCTACTTCTGGATTGGGACGATCAGTGACTTGACTTGGCAGGAAATCAGAATCTTGAAATATGTCTGTGGTAATTGGCCATGTTCCAGTTGCAGCAAAACCAGCACTGATATTTCTTGCATTGATTGCTACATTAAATGCAGACTTAGATATAGATGGGATATCATAAATTGTCATGACTGTCCCGGCATTGCTTCGCATCCAATTGTCGCAAGCTGTATTAATACCTTTTTTATACGCCCAAAAATAGTGCGATCTCGTGGTTGTAGCTTGTGCGTACAATGCGGGGGAAATGTGAGCAAAATTATGCCACTTTCTCTGCTGAATTCAATGTTTTTTAGAGCTGTATGCGAGGCATGGTTATCAAGGAGCAACAGAGCTCCGTGTTCTTTTGATGGTCTGACATGATTTTCAAAATGCTCAAGAAAAACATGAAAATCATCTTCTTGCATCCAGCCTGATCCGTTAGCTGTTCCGATTGAACCTGTTGGGTCGTCCCGAATGAAATGGTCTTGGAATCGTTTACGCGGAAATATAAACATAGGTGGTATATAATTACCTATTGCGTTTCCAGCTAAAGCCAGTGTAACTAAGGTTCCTCTTTCTACCGATATCATCGGACTGACCTGTTTTTCACCGCGTCGTACAATTATCCTGTCTGGCTTTGGCACGGTAGTGATTCCTGTTTCATCGACATTCCAAATATCTTTTGCCTCAAGTTTATATTTGTTTAGGATGCCTGTATAGTTATCAAAAAAGAATGGCCACGTTCGTTTCATTAAAACTCGTAGCACGAGCGATGCTAGTGGCTTGAGGCAGTCGTAAAGATAAATTAGGATGTCGTTGCATAAATAGCTTGAGCCACACATCTCCTGCTTTTTCATTTTTGTCCCATGACTCTGGAACTTTTTTGTTATATTTTTTGGCTAACTTATATGCAATGACTCTTGTTTCTTTCGTTGTCAGCCCATAATTAGATGCTGCACATGTTAGCAAATAGTCGCTTAATATATTCTCCTCCTCTTTTTTAAAAATAGTCGGAATGGTATAACCCATAGACGGAGCTTCGCCTTCTGGGTTTGCTTGAAAAGCCTCTTTCTTCTTAATATATCTTGATAAAGACATGTAGCTTAGACTGTAAGAGGCCGCAGCATCTCTTAAACTTTTACCTCTTAACTTAACTTCTTCAAAAGCCAGGTCGTAAATTTCGACACTAGCGGTTCCTCTATCAGTCTTTCGTGTATAGTTATTAGACATTCCGAAACAAGAAAAGAGCCATTCAGCATGCAGTATGCCATTATATACATTATGTACCTACCTACTAAGACATAAACAAACATCTAAAAATAATAAAAAACATTAAGGAATTAGCCACGGTTAAAAATGGAGCAATATAGGAGAGTTGTGACAGGCTGTCACAACTCGCCTAGGTGTTTCAAATGACGACTTGATCTGAATAATAATTCATATTTTATAAACCCGATGCGCACACAACAGATTATTGCAACGTTTTGAGAGTTGAATAACCATACAACTTAAGAAAAAATAAGAAAGCAAAGCACATATAATAAGGAATGATATAAAATCAAATAAAATTTTGAAGAAAAACTTACTTTCCGCATTTTTTTGTACACAACCGTCGTATTTACGCAACAGCGCCTCGTGCGTCACCGGCATATACTGAGTCGAGTAGCGCGTATCAAAAGCGTCATGCATGCGGCGTTGCCAGCTCGCTATCTATAATAGGTTGGGAGAAATCGTCCTTGTCACAACTCACCTCTGTCACAACTCTCTTAGGTCTCGTGGTGCGCGACTGGAAAGTGGTTGATGCTCGCTGCGGCGCGCGACTGGAACGTGGATGATGCTCGGGCGTATTAGTTTGCGCATTTAGTGGTTTTTTACGAGTTGGTCGTGAACAAGACTTTAAACTAGAAACACGTACCCTGCAATTAAAGATTTTTCTCAGCATTTTGTTAACGCCTTTGATTTTGGGTTGGTAATCAAACTCACGAATCCATATTTATTTTCGTAACGTCTAAGAACGTTACACTGGTGTCAGAAGTGGGATACAGAGTTTTTATTGAGTCAATTCAGTGCGTGAAATAAACTATGAGCAACAGTCGTATGACACGCTCTCGGCGACGGGAAAGTTGCGGAGAAGAAATTACAGAAAATCCGCAAGTCCCTGAAGCAGGATCAACACCTTTGGTGGACCCTCTTCTCGCACCTTTGGTGGCCTCGTTCTCTCAAATTGATCTCCTGAGATTTATGAACCAACAACACGAAGCCGCCGAGCGCCACCAACAACAACTAGTTCAACTACTCAAAGACCAACAAGAACGTTCGGAACGTTCGGAGGCCAGTCTGCATGAGTTGTTCCGGACAACTGTCGTGGCTCTTCAATCTGTACATCAGATGAGCGGCACTGGAGAACCGGCTGTTTTTCCTCGAGTTTCAGTGGTTGCTATTCCACTGCCTTCTGCTATTTCCTCTCCTGCTGTTCGGGAGGTCCAATCCCCAGGACAATCCCAAGAAGCTCACAATTCAAGGTCTGTGCCTTTTATTAGAGAAATAAACGAATCCCCAATCCGTAGAACAAGAGTAGATAACGAGGTTGACTTTTCCGAGACTCTGTCTCATGTTCAGCCTCGATTTTCTCATCTTAGTCAATTGAATAATTCAAGATTACTAGGGGTTACTTCTTAAATTTACGAGAAACCCATTTGCTCTTTGAAACCGCCTATGTTCGATGGAAAAATTCAATGGGCCGAGTATGAGAGACAGTTTAATACAATTGCAAAGCATAATCCGTGGGACTCCGCCATGAAGGCCCACAGCCTTGCCTCTTGTATGCGAACTCCGGCGTTAAACGTGTTGACAGCATTATCAGAGGAAGAAATTTCAGACTATGACAAACTTAGCTCCGCATTAAAATTGAGATATGGCAGTGACCATTTAACAAAACTTTATACAGCACAATTACAAACGAGGAGACAAGGACGTGACGAGGACCTCGCGTCTCTTAGTCAGGATATAGAACGATTATCTCGAGTAGCATTACCAGACCATGAACCGACTAGGAATTTATTAGCAACACAGGCTTTTCTTAATGCAATTATTGATCCGGAAATTAAAATGGCCGTTGGGACATCGGGTCTCACTTCCCTACAAGAGGCAACGGCCAAGGCTCTCGGGGTGGAGGCCATGCGTAAACAACATTTTGGAAACTTCGCCAAATCGAGGTGCCAAAAGTCACTTCAGAAAGATGGGATTATGAGCGCTCGGAAAAGACCAAGCCTCAGAATTATAGAAATAAAAGAAGTAATAATAATTTTAAACAAGGAAATCGTGATTCTTTTCAAAATCAGAATAACAGACGCGAAATTAAAAACGTAGTGGCATCTGAACAAACTGTATAGTCTTGCTTATTTTGTAAAAAGGTTGGACATGATGCCAACCACTGCTTTTTGCTTAAGAAAATTACTGGGTAAGCGATGCAAGATTCGAATCCGAATTCCTATAATTGGGGGAAAAAAGATATAGAAATAAAGGAATGAAATTCTCAATCTAGCTCTTCAGCCAAAACTCGTACAAATAACTAATCTCAAATGATTTGTCAGGGCGAAAATCATCACGAATTGGTAAAAGTGAAAGCCCTCTTAAAGAACAGTTTTTAATTAGAAGTCTAAGACAGTCTGGTCTTTACGCGAGCGGTACTGTGAATGGCATCGATTGTCTTTGGGTAATAGACACCGGTGCGGAAGTGACAGTGGTTCGATCGGATCTCTTTAAATCCGATGGCCAGATTGTTCCCTCTTTATCCCTGCGAACAGCCACTGGAGAGACGACCCCGGTTTTAAGACAGGTTACTGTCCAAATCAACCTTTTTGGATGTATCGACTCTCCGCATAAGGTTTTTATCGCAGATATAGAGGATGAAGGTATTTTGGAAATAGACTTTCTTACAGCACATAACTGTGTTATCTCGACCAAGAGAAATTCACTAGCGTCAAACAATCGCGAACTAGCTCTTTGTACGAATAGGAATGGAATTTATTGGACTCCTCCTAGAATTCAGGAAATAGAACTGTCTGAGGATGATTTTCAATAACACTTTCCTTCACATTTACAGAGTCTTGTTGAGAAATCTTCGATTTCGATAAATCCAGCTCAGTTAGAATCGTTTAAATCTTTTTTGCTAGAATTTGTAGATTCTTTCGCCAAAGATGGTGGTGATAAGGGTCGATGTACTTCCGTCAAGCACAAGATCGACGTTGAAGAGAATTCACCAATAAAACAGGCTCCTCGAAGACTCGCTCTGAACGCCCGAGAAGACGTGAAAAAGCTCGTGGAAGACATGCTAGCGAATGATGTGATCGAACCATCGTCTAGCCCCTGGACCTCACCAATCGTCCTCGTTAACAAGAAAGACGGATCCAAACGATTTTGTATCGATTACAGGAAGCTGAATGACATAACGAAAAGAGATTCTTATCCTCTACCCAGAATCGACGAGACACTCGACCTGATAGCTGGTACAACTTGGTTCAGCACCATAGATCTTCAGAGTGGATACTGACAGGTCGAAATGGATCCTCTAGACAAAGAAAAAACAGCTTTTGTCACGGGTTTAGGAGGATTATGGCAGTTCAAGGTCATACCTTTCGGCTTAAGTAATGCCCCGGCTACCTTTGAACGAATGATGGAGGCTGTTCTCCATGGGCTCACTGGCAAAATATGCCTCGTTTATTTAGACGATATAATTGTCTTTGGTAAGAACTTTGAAAAAGAAGTTCAAAATCTCAAACAAGTTTTAGTCAGGCTAAAGCAAGCAGGCCTAAAAATGAGCCCGAAAAAATGCCATTTATTCCAAAGAGAAGTAGGCTTCCTCGGACACATCGTCTCAGCTCAAGGTGTGAAGACCGACCCATCCAAAATCGAGAAGGTTTCTTCTTGGCTGACACCTAAAAATGAAGAGCAAGTTCAAAGCTTTTTAGGACCTTGTACTTATTACAGAAGATTTGTAAAAGGTTTCGTTAGCATAGGTAAACCTCTCCATCACTTAACCGGAATCAAGATTCCTTTTGACTGGAGCCCGGAATGCGCAGAAGGTTTCAAGAAATTAGAAGAAAATCTTATTTCTTCGCCGATTTTAGCCTATCCAGAGGTCGAACTTCCTTTTATTTTGGATACAGATGCCTCTCTTTCAGGATTAGGTGGGGTTCTGTCACAGATTCAGGGAGGTCAGGAGAAAGTGATAAGTTATTTAAGTAGAGTTCTGAGTAAAACCGAAAGGAATTATTGTGTCACTCGTAGAGAACTTGTAGCTGTTGTAAAGACCATGGTACATTTTCATCATTATTTGTACGGTAGGAGATTTTTGATACCAACAGATCATGCTTCCCCTAGGTGGTTACTTTCGTTCAAATCCCCTGAAGGTCAGGTAGCTAGATGGTTAGAAAGGCTCGGACAGTACGATTCTGATATTCGTCATCGATCAGGAATTCATCACGGAAACGCCGATGCTCTCTCACGAAGACCCTGCGAAGAAATGCCAGATTGTAAACAATGTGCACGATTTGAGAAAAACCGAATCCCCCCTCTTCCATTACGGAAGATTTCTCTCGAACAAGACCTGGAGGGATGGAGAGAATCTTAACCAGAGGACAACACCTTAACTCAGATTAAGTCCTGGAAGGAAGCAGAGACCCGCCCAGACTGGCAGGATATATCTTCAGCCGAGCCAGACTTCAAAATTTATTGGGCTCAATGGGATTCTATCCTTTCAATTGACGGAATTTTATACCGAAAATGGGAATCTGCAGACTTGAAAGAAATCAGGTGGAAACTTCTGGTTCCAAGGAAACGAGTTCTAGAGATTCTTGCTCTTCACCATGATTCTCCTACAGGCGGACACTTCGCCTCGAATAAAACTCTGGGCAGAATACGCAACTTCTACTTTTGACCTCGTTGCCGGTCGGACGTCGAAGATTGGTGCCGAAGATGTTGAATCTGCACGGCAAAGAAATGCCCTCGAGCTAAAGGACATAGCTCTCTTCAAGTTTACAACGTGGGAGCTCCTTTCGAGAGAACAGCAATGGACATTTTCGGACCTCTCGCTACAACCTATACAGGAAATAAATATGTTCTGGTTATTGCAGACTATTTTACCAAGTGGCCCGAAGTGGTTCCACTTGCGAATGAAGAAGCTTCTACTGTAGCTCAAGCGATCGTTAGAGAGTTTATCTGTAGACACGGACTTCCTTTAGAACTTCATACTGATCAAGGTCTGATTGAGCGTCTGAATTAAACTTCACTTCAATATTTGTCGTCCTTCGTAGAGTAGAATCAAAGAGACTGGGACTCCTGGATCCCTTTCTTCCTTTTATCTTACAGATTTGCGATTCATGAGACGACATAATAGACGCCAGCCCTCATGCTTACTTGAAGAAATCTTCGGCTTCGGTCAGATTTAGAAAAATGCCCTGTTCCTGTGCAAAGACAGCACTAAAAAGATTATGCCTCTCTTTTACAACAAAGATTAAAAGAAATTCATAGCCTTGCTAGAAGTAGAATTTCTATGGCTTCAGACAAATTAAAAACTCGTTATGATATTCGAGCCAGAGATTCAAAATTCAATCCCGGCGATTCTGTCTGGCTCTTTCAACCTTGAAGACAGAAAGGACGATGTGTAAAACGACAAAGAAATCGGGAAGGCCCTTACTTAGTGGTTAACCGGATCAATGATGTCGTTTACAGGATCCGAAAAAACTTTTACTCCAAGGCGAAAGTGGTACACCTGGACCGTCTTGCTCCATTTGAAGAAGATCAACCCGAAACAGACTCTCCAAAACCTGGAACATCCTTCTAGGTTGGATCTTCAGACGTACACCCTTGTCATCTATGGTCGACTTAACTTTCTTTACAGTCAGTCATCGATTGGAAGAAGAATCTTTCTTTCGGAATTCATTTGAATAAAACTCGACCGCTTACTACTATTATTAAAGTGAATATCGGTTGCGGAAAATTGACTTTCACCGAGAGGTTTTTAGCAGATCGCCAGGTCTGTACACTTTTAGAACCTCTTGAGGAATATCGAGACGTCACTGGAATTAATCTTTTAGAATCGATGTATCAGGACCCAGATCGATATTGCTATCATTTTCAGCATTTCGCTCAGATGGTTATGTTAGGTAGGCATCTTCAAACAACTTTGTGACCCGTAAAGGTAATGGAGAGATCGATATTTAGTAGCAATTGTTTTATAGAAGCTCGCCGAAGATTGAGAAATTTTCGCGACTTCGAATCTCATTTATTGATGAAAAATTTCAATTTTCTGATTCGCTCGTCTGAGCTCAGAGTAGATTTGATTATTAATTAGCGAGTTTACCCAGAAACTTCTTTCGCTCGAGTCAGTTCCCGTTCTCGTGAGGAAGAATCGAACATTTCTGTAGAGCTACTCAGAACTATTCATGAGGTTCATGAGGATTGGTTGATAAAACAAACCGTTTCTTCTTTATTAGCTCCCGTCTTGGTTATCAATGCAGAATTCACAGCTGACCAAGTTTATTCTAATTTCTGTGTCGCAATGTCACTCGGACAAGGTTAATTTTTGTGCCTTTGAATTCAATACTGAAGGAATTTTCTTTGAAGGTTTTTGGAGGAAAAATGTTTTTCCATGAATTCCTTCCTTCTAGAAGTTTTCTTTTCTTGAATCGAGTTTTGTGTCGGTTAGGCTTTGGTTTCTTTAATGATATGAATAGGGCCACGATTATTTGTCGAGGTCGATGAGCGATTGCTTGTTTTTCACATTTTATTAACCTCAAGTGTCAGTTTTTGTGAGCACTTTTTCAGGTTATTTGACAAACAGCCTTTTCCTTCCGACCTTTTCTGAATCCGTAGGATGACTGGAGGCCTTCGTTTGAAGAACCACACGGAAATGATTGTGATAAGATCGTTTATTTTCTCTCTTAAATGAATAATTAATCCATCTTACTCATGCTTCTCCCAAATTCGCTTAGCGAACTTGGTTTGATCAGACACAACTCACATTTGTCCTCCCAAACTCTAGGGTGTGCTGTTTCTGGAAGAAGTCTTGGATTCAATCACCTATTCCTTTTTCCTGTCTACTGATGCTAATTCTCAAAAGGAATCAGCCTTTCCCGTCTGATTTACCTTGCCTAATCCCAGAGTTTTCCTGATTACGGTTTCCCGCCTCGTCGAACTCGTCTGTGTTTGATTCGCCGGTCTATTTTCCCTGAAGAGGATTAGATTTCCTTTTCAACTTCGATCCGAATAATTTTGATTTCTTCCAATTCATGTAGATACATAACACTGAACAACACTTACTTTTATAAAACAAGGCCCATAAAATTTTGAAATTCAGTTTAATGCTCATTTATCTGCTCAAGGTTTTCTGTGGATTACCTTGAGACTATGGGCAAATGCCAGATAGTAAAAAAAAGGGATTCTTTAAAATTTTTAGAGCCGCAGCTCCAACTCACCTTTGAGCACTGACCGCTAGATCACTTTTTCAATTGTTTTATCTTTACCGAGTCGGGTCGACTCTATTCCTCAGGGGGGAGTAGTGTTACAAGGGGTAAAATCACCTGTTTTGCCCCTTTTTAGTCATCTAGTAGTCATCATAGATAAAAGACGTTTATAAACCTCCAAAGTCTTTCACAAGAATAAGGTTGCTGTGTCAACTAACATTATTGTAAAAACAGTCTTGTTTCACGCTTTAAACTAGAAACACGTACCTTGCAATTAAACGCCTTTGATTTTGGCTTGATAATCAAACTCACGAATGCATATTTATTTTCGCAACGTCTAAGAACGTTACAATATGTTATATATGCATTTGGATATTTATTTTCATCATTGAATGCCACGAAAATTATATATTAAAATTATCAAATTCTTGTATATCTATACGAATTCGCGTTTATCATAGGGGGAAGGTATAATGTATTCCGAAGAGTAGGAATTCTCGACCTCGTATAAAATCTATTATTGAATCTTGGTGATCGGTCAATTATGTAAACGTATTTTTTGTTAACGTTTCGGCCCGGATATGGGCCCTCCTCAGAACGATTTATTTATTTAACTGTCAAGAACAACATAAATTTTTTATAAGAAAAGTACAATCAGACATTAAATACAGTAGATGTAATACTCTTAGGGCTATTATATATTATGGGTTAATGAGTACAATTTTGATTAATTGAAAAAAAGATAGACTTAGAGAGTTATTTACATTTTTATAGTAAGCGGACTAAGATACAGTCGAATTCATAATTTACAATTTGTGGAGACAATGTTCTTTGAGTAACGGTAGTCATTGTCGGCTCCTCTGGTTGTTTAACGTGTAGGAGTTACAAGTTGGAGGTCATTAATTAAAAAGATTAAAAAACTATGTATCTTCACAGTCTATATGTCATTGTATTAAAAGGTTTTAAAGAGGTTTTTTTAGCAGTAAAATTAGTTTGCACAATGTCCGAGAAAGTGGAGCTGGGATCTTTATGACTATGTTCTCCATGTTTAACAAATATTTTTTTTGGTTGAACCGATTGGGTCAACTGGTGAATAACGACTGATGGGAGAAACAATTATGATCCAGAGTAAAGGTGAACCAAATATAAACATATATACAAAAAAAACAGAAAAAATTGAAAAGATTGAGATTGAAGAACGTTACACTGCTCTAACAAAACATATGACCAATAACGAACATACTTTTAGCTACGACAATACAAACATCTTCTGTGAAGAACCCAATTATTATAAAAGGCTATTACTAGAAATGTGCAATATTGTAGGACACACTAATTCCGTTAATCTTAGACAAGATGTTGAACATTTAAGTAATATTTACAAACCGCTAATCTCCGCCCACACACCACATATTGTTTAACCTTAACTAGACACATAAAATTAGTGTCCTCATGGCACAGTTTTTTTACATAATAATTTTTTTGTTTTTTTTGTATATATGTTTATATTTGGTTCACCTTCACTCTGGATCATAATTGTTTCTCCCATCAGTCGTTATTCACCAGTTGACCCAATCGGTTCAACCAAAAAAAATATTTGTTAGACATGGAGAACATAGTCATAAAGATCCCAGCTCCACTTTCTCGCACATTGTGCAAACTAATTTTACTGCTAAAAAAACCTCTTTAAAACCTTTTAATACAATGACATATAGACTGTGAAGATACATGGTTTTTTAATCTTTTTAATTAATGACCTCCAACTTGTAACTCCTACACGTTAAACAACCAGAGGAGCCGACAATGACTACCGTTACTCAAAGAACGTTGTCTCCACAAATTGTAAATTATGAATTCGACTGTATCTTAGTCCGCTTACTATAGAAAGGTAAATAACTCTCTAAGTCTATCTTTTTTTCAATTAATCAAAATTGTACTCATTAACCTAAAATATATAATAGCCCTAAGAGTATTACACCTACTGAATTTAATGTCTGATTGTACTTTTCTCATAAAAAATTTATGTTGTTCTTGACAGTTAAATGAATAAATCGTTCTGAGGAGGGTCCATATCCGGGCCGAAACGTTAACAAAAGATACGTTTACATAATTGACCGATCACCAAGATTCAATAATAGATATATAATGTATTCCCACGCAGAAAAATATTCGTAAATAAAATTTAATATACGTATGTGTAATACATATAGCCATGAAGAATTATCCATACCCAATGCATTCTATTCATTATTATATTATAATGAAGATGTATGCGTACATGTACAATGTACATACATTATATGAAAATATACAAAATATTCAGATACGATAATTTTCAGGTAATTTCCAAGAACTATCATATAAAAAATCACTGAGAAAATCGAAGAGGGTCAACGGTTTTGATTCACCGAGTTCACGTGGGAATTCCCATATATAGTGTAGTTTATGATTTCTAATTTTAACCCTGAAAACACTAAGTAGTATTCTTTTGGAGCGTTGCATAATGGCATGCAGAGTAAGTAAAATGCAATATCAATAGTGATCCTTGTACTATATGAGGCGATGGCTTAATTCCTGCGAGCTGCTCGAAAGTTGAATTCGAATTGAATCATTCGTTTTGCTATAAATAATATATAGATAGATCATTTCAGATGTTATTGAGAATAATAGAACTCCAACGAATATCATAAGAATTACCTTGGAAATTTCACTGGTTATGTTACCCTGTAATAGAATCAAGGGTTCACCGCCAACCTTTCACATATTACATTTTCGCGTTGAGATCCAAATTTAAGAGTTTGTGACGTTGCACCTAGAGTGCAAGTCATAACAAACCCCAAACCCGCGGTGAAGAGCCGAACGGGTGAGTCCTGTCCCGTCGGGAAAGACCCGAAAATAACCGAAGCCCCCCGACGCTCGGCAGAGCCGAGCGCCAGATTCAGTACGAGCACGGAAGTAACAGCAGCAACACCTGAGCGGCCCAGCCTAAGAGCGAACGAGAAAGAAAGAGAGAGAGTCACAGCCACACACCGATACACCCAGCTACACTCAACCACACCGAGAGAAAGAAAGAGAGAGAGTCACACCCACACACACCGATACCCCCAGCTACACTCCACCACACCTCGAGACACCAACCCACACGCCGACGACACCAGGTTAGCCTGCATTCTACCGCCGATCTGCTCCTCCCCTCGCAATACCAACTCTGTCTACCACACACTCCCCGTCACACTACACCACCCTCCCCTCGCCATATCAACCCTTCCGACCTCATATTCCCCGTCACCTCCCACACTCCTCCCCCCCCCCCCCCCCCCCGCGCGCGTATCTGTAAGTTAGTATTAAGTAACGCTAAGGGCTGAGGCGTGGTCAGCCACAGCTCAAGTCTACAACCCTTTTGTATCTCTTAGTTTAAGTCGACCCCCTGGTGCAAAAATACACACACCAAGTCTTACCGATTATATCCGCCCCGTCTCTAATTGTCTCCCCCCCCCCCCCCATATTATTCGTGCGGACTCAAAACCCGTCACAAATTGGCGCCCAACGTAAATTACCCACATTTTTACCCCAAATACGAACAATTGAGAGACAAAACACAGGAATAAACGCTAACAAAGTACACACAGACTCACGAAACAAAGCTACACAATCACGAAAATTCGAATAAAGACAGTTGAACACACACACTACCAAACACGAGACACACAATGGCAGACCAAGGACACAGAGAACCACAAGGCCTAGCGCGCGAACACATGGACATACACACACCCGAACGCAACCAAAACAACTCGACACAGAGCGAGCCGCGCGCGACACGAGATCAACAAACGCCGACTCAACCGCAGGAAATAAATAGAAGACGCTCGATAAATTCACCAAACGCAATAAATATAATCGATGCAGCTATCATAGAGAATACACACAATTTACATAGTACACAAATTCAACATCAAGAAAGCCCAGAACCAACAAATCCCACACAAACATACAATACAATCCCAACACCTACACACACGCAAACTAACACGGTAACAACCAGTCAAACGAACCGACACTTCACGGGAACAGACACATTTTTAGCCACCAACACTCGTAACACACGATTTATACAAAATCTGATAGACCTCGGAGCACTACCAAGCGACAGAAACGAATACGAAGACCCACACATATACAGCACACAGTCAATACACCCCACAAACAACCAAAACACGACACACCTAAACCACACACCAAACCCGAACAGTACATACTGGAATCAGCCAGCAATGGCAATGAAAACAATACAAACATGGAACATAAAATACTCAGGAAACACAGACGAAGACATAGACGAATTTTTACAAAATCTCCGCGACTATCAAACGGGTTATGAAATACACGATACACAATTAATCAACAACCTCAGCCCGATACTCGAAGGTGACGCAAAAAACTGGTACAGATTAAATAGAGGCAAATGGCGAACACTGGAAGAATTCGAAAGAGACATTACACACGCATTTCAAGACATACAACATAGGGACAGACTGGAACAAAAAATCAAAAACTACGTACAAGGACCAACACATAAAATCACACAATTCCTAATACAATTTAGAACACTACTATCACAACTAAAACCACCATACCACCCACGAACATAATTAGACCTGGCATACAGAAACATGAAACTAGAATACAAGGCATACATAAAACCATACGATTTCGCGAACTTCGACCAACTGGAAATGGCCGCAAAAGAATGGGAAGCAAATATCGAATGGGAAAACACGAGACAAACAATATTAAACAACTACACACACCCGCGAGAAACCTACACACACCAAACACACCACACACAATACATCCCATACAAGTACACACAAACACAACCCCGCCCAGCAATACTCCCAACACCAAATATACCACCGGCACTCACAGACAACATACGACGAAACCAAACAAACCAAAACACGCAACAGACTCGATACCCAGCAATCACGTATAACTCACCACACTACACTCAGCAACAACCACAAACGAACCCAAACACAGGCACAACACCACGCAGATGCTTTAACTGCAACCAACCCGGACACTTCAGATGACAATGCACACAAACACAGAACCAGGAACACGAGTAAGGGTTGACCCAGCAAGGGTGGAGGGCAACCCCAAAAACAACACAAACACACCCGAGACAGTAGCACCTACAACAGATAACAACAGAACGGAAAGTAGGTTTCACATCAGAATCGAAATACACGGTCACGAATTTAACGCACTAATAGACACAGGCGCAACACACTCATACCTAGGCGCAGAAGTAATACAAATATTACACAACACAGACACACAAATAAACAACACACCCGACAGAACAGCTACAATGGGAAACGGAACACAGGTGACGATAGAAGGAGCAGTAACACTCCCAATACGCCTCGGCAACATAACAAAAAAAATTAATTTCGGATTAATACCAAACTTAGGCTCACAAGGTATCATTGGGAACAGCGACTTAATAAGATTTGGAATACTAATAAATTATGGAAAAAACACATGGTCACTGATAGACAACCCACAGACACACTACCACATGCAAGCTAGACCACAAAAACTACCAACACCGCTCAAAGAATACATACAAACACATCAAACACGAGAAACACGACACCAATCAACACAAACACACACAAAACAAGCAAAAGCAGCAGAAAAATTGGAAGCAACGAAACAACAAACGAACCCGAAAACAACAGAAAGACACGAAAACACAAAAAAAACAACCATGAAACGAAAACCACTAACACCAACACTACCCAGCACAGAGACACCACCGGAAAACACCCCCCAAAAAGACAACCCACAGAACACACAAATCACAAATCAAAAAATCATACCCACAAACGCACAAACAACAGACGACACACAAACCGACAAAGAAACCGAACCACAGATATGCGCAGGAATACAAGAACTCACACAATCACAACACACACAACTACAGACGACAATACAGCAGAAAATCTCAACACTACCAGGCCAACTCGGGCTAACACACCTAATTAAACACAAAATAGACACACAAGGACACGCACCCATAAAACAAAGATACTATATGGTATCACCAAAAATTAGAGAAGCCATCCACACAGAAATAGGCAAAATGCTAAGAGAAGACGTGATAGAACCATCAGAAAGCGAATGGTCGAGCCCAATTGTTATGATAAAAAAACCAAATAACACATATCGCTTTTGTTTAGACTTTAGAAAAGTAAACTCAGTATCAAAAAAAGACGCATACCCACTACCATACATGACAGCAATATTAGACAAACTACGGACAGCACAGTACATATCAAAAATCGACTTAAGCCAAGCATACTTCCAAATACCACTCGACGAAGACAGTAAACACATAACAGCCTTTACAGTCCCGGGAATGGGCTTATTTCAATTTAAAAGAATGCCATACGGACTGACAGGCGCACCGGCGACATTCCAAAGACTACTAGACAGACTCATAGGCCCAGAATGCGAACCATATGCATTCGCATACTTAGACGACATAATAATAGTAACACAAACATTCGACGAACACTTACAAAGACTAGAACAAATACTCAAAAGAATTACAGACGCGGGACTAACAATAAACCCAGAGAAGTGCGAATTCGGATGCGCACAAGCCAAATATCTCGGATACATAGTAGACAGACACGGACTACACATAGACCCCGACAAAACACAACCCATAAAAAACTACCCAAACCCAAAAACAATAAAACAACTACGGAGACTAATTGGCATGGCATCATGGTACAGACGCTTCATACCTAACTTCGCACACATTACAGAACCACTAACACGACTACTGAAAAAAGACCAGAAATGGCACTGGGGGGAAGAACAAGAAAACGCAATGAACACAATCAAACACGCACTCACATCACCACCCACACTCGCATGCCCAGATTACACACAAACATTCACACTACAAACAGACGCTAGCGGAACAGGGATAGGTGCCGTACTAACACAATCTCTCGATGACGAAGAGCATGTCATAGCCTACGCTAGCCGTGCGCTAAATGAGGCAGAACGTAAATACTCGACAACTGAGAGAGAATGTTTGGCGGTACTCTGGTCCATAAAAAAATTCAGACCATACGTGGAAGGATACCATTTTAAAGTCATTACAGATCACCACGCACTGAAGTGGCTTAGAGAATTGAAAAACCCCACAGGCCGACTTGCACGATGGGCACTAGAACCATTAGAATACGACTTTGACATTACACACAGAAAAGGTACAATTCACGACGTACCAGACGCACTTTCAAGACGACACGAAGACGAAGAACACATAGACACAATAGAAGACACGACAGACAAGTGGTACACATACAAAAAAACACAAGTACAAACACGCCCAGAGAAAAACGAGTCGTGGCGAATCAGAAACAATCAACTATACTTCCACCGCCCTAACCCCCTACACTCAAACCTCCTACCAGACACAAACCCATGGAAACTAGTCATACCCAAAGACAAAATAACACACATACTACACGAAAACCACGACGTAACACAAGCAGGACACTTAGGGATCGAAAAAACATACCAACGAGTAGCAAAAAAATATTATTGGCCAGGGATGTACAGAGACACAGTAAACTACATAAAAAAATGTGACACATGCCAAAGAACAAAAACAACACAAGCGCGACCGGCAGGACTAATGGGCATTAGAATTATCGAAGAACCGTGGACAGTAGTAGCCTCCGACATCATGGGCCCACTCACACGATCAAAAAAAGGAAACCAATACATCATAGTGTTCGAAGACCTATACACCAAATGGGTGGAAATCATACCGACACGCAAAGCAAACGCCAAACCACACACCCAAGTACACTCTCCGGACCAAGGCAATGCCCAACATGCAACGGGCTGGTCCGGGGCACAAAATACACAGAACACATACAAACCTGTACACAAGCTAACACAGACACACCACACCCACCACAAATTGTCACACACCCTCCAACAGTTACCCAAACCACACGAACTACAGCCACACACACGACTACACACCCACCCACCAAGAAACAAACACCCCACACAACCACACGCCCCACATCCACACCAACACCACGGCACACACTACCCCCCGCATCACCCCCTCAATTGGCACAGACCAGATTCGCGAGACCACAAACAACAGAAGACAGGATCTTACAGACATTCGCCAACATGGACAGACACACAGAACCGACACAGACAAAACAAACGTACAAAAAACACACAGGACCACCCCCCGAAATAATAGCCATAATTGCAAATTTACAATCAGCAAGCACCCTGGACGACGAATTACGAGCACAAAGAGAAAGATACATGACCAGACGGGCACACGAACTCACAAACACTGACGAAACAGAAGCCAGCACCTCAACACGCCAACCACACACCACACATCTAACAGCACCACACAAAACACAACCCTCAAACACACCAGACACCGACAGCGACACAGATTCCACCACCTCCAGCGCAGAAACAGTCATACACATCGAAACCACACACACAAGCACGCTACAGACACAATCGACGGACAACGACACAAACAATGACACCGACACCACCTCACTCACGGACACAGTCAAACATACACAAACACCCCAACCAACCACATACACCACACGGGACTCAAAACGATACAAAAAACGAAAATCAATACGCAAACAGAAAAAAGAACAAAACAGAAAACACTAGACAAACTGACAACACCAAACGGACGGACGAACAACGACGCACACACAACACGGGACGCAATACGATACAAAAAAAAAAAAAAAAAAATGGGGACAAAACAGAAAACACCAAATACACTAACAACACCAAACCGACGGACGAACAACGACAGACGGAGGCCAAAGAAACAGAACACAACCCAAAAAGACAGAAGAGAAGGGAGAAGCAACCACGAGCCAGGAGGTACAAAGAACAACGCAACAACTCACCAAGACCCACACCGACGAGAGCCACCGTACCAAAACCAAAAATTCAAGTACAAAATAATATAAGAATAGAATAAGTTGGTATAAGAGGAAAAACATGATTTTGATTAAGACACAAGAGACTAAGTAGAATAAGTAGATATAAGACAACCCACAACCCACACCAAACACACACCCCGCAAATACAACCCAACCTACATCCCTTATCCCCGACAGATCGGAGCAGACAACACAGAAACAACAAAAATAACAAAAGGAGAATACACAGACGAAAGGACCACAAAATCCGTCACCGAAACCGGCTCACCCTATAGGCCTCGCCCCGCGTGGGGAGGGGGGAGTTGTGACGTTGCACCTAGAGTGCAAGTCATAACAAACCCCAAACCCGCGGGGAAGAGCCGAACGGGTGAGTCCTGTCCCGTCGGGAAAGACCCGAAAATAACCGAAGCCCCCCGACGCTCGGCAGAGCCGAGCGCCAGATTCAGTACGAGCACGGAAGTAACAGCAGCAACACCTGAGCGGCCCAGCCTAAGAGCGAACGAGAAAGAAAGAGAGAGAGTCACAGCCACACACCGATACACCCAGCTACACTCAACCACACCGAGAGAAAGAAAGAGAGAGAGTCACACCCACACACACCGATACCCCCAGCTACACTCCACCACACCTCGAGACACCAACCCACACGCCGACGACACCAGGTTAGCCTGCATTCTACCGCCGATCTGCTCCTCCCCTCGCAATACCAACTCTGTCTACCACACACTCCCCGTCACACTACACCACCCTCCCCTCGCCATATCAACCCTTCCGACCTCATATTCCCCGTCACCTCCCACACTCCTCCCCCCCCCCGCGCGCGTATCTGTAAGTTAGTATTAAGTAACGCTAAGGGCTGAGGCGTGGTCAGCCACAGCTCAAGTCTACAACCCTTTTGTATCTCTTAGTTTAAGTCGACCCCCTGGTGCAAAAATACACACACCAAGTCTTACCGATTATATCCGCCCCGTCTCTAATTGTCTCCCCCCCCCCCCCCCCCCCATATTATTCGTGCGGACTCAAAACCCGTCACAAGTTTACCCTCAAGAAGAGTTAGGTGTATCCCTTGGGGTCGCAGAAGACAATCCCCGCAATGTTGATAGTTCACCCTCACATTTACCATCAATGAAATTTTACGGATATGAATCACCCTCAACGTCGAGGGTTCACCTTCATATCTTGGGGATTGAACCCTCAATTGTTAGGAATTAACCTTCATCGTTGTGGGCTTACCTTCAACGTTGATGCTTCACCCTCAACGTCGAGGATTCACCTTCAACTCTTGAGAATGAATCTTCAATTGTTGAGGGTTAATCTTTAACTGTTGGAGATAAGCCCTCCATTAATGATGGTTAACCTTCAGTTTTTGGGGGTAAACCCCCAAATTTAAGGGTTTATCCTCAACTTTCGGAGTAAACCCCTAAATTTTGAGGCTTACCCCCAAAAATTGAAGGTTTCATTCCGTCAGGGTAATAAAAACGGATTGCCAATCATCAGTATAATGTAAACACGCGGGATCCAGATAGATCGGCGTTGGCTCATCACTTATTGGTTGAAGGGCACAGCTTTGATTTCAATAATGTAAAGATTATAGACAAACAAACTAACTGGCATAAGAGGATCATAAAAGAAATTATCCACATCTTTAAAAACAACACCGTCAAAAAAAGAACTGACATTGAAAATTTAAGTTCTCTCTATTCTGACATCATATAAATTGTCAAGAGGAAATGTATCCACTGTTATGTAAACAATTCACCAACATACCAACAAATACATAAATAAATGTATGACTCTCAAAGATAGTTGTTATAAATATTTGTTTGACTAAAATGTACGCTTGGAAAAAACGCGTCGCTGTTTTTTACACTTTAAAGTTTGGTTGGTCATCCCATTGTATATTTACCCAGCATACATCGTTACGATCAGATATTTACCGCTGGTATTTTTCCTGTTTTCCTCTTCTTGGTTTTTAATTTTTTGTTTTTTGGCATATATTGCCTCGATACCGATATATTTCTTCTTATAAAATAATTTTAAATCTAAGTTTACTATCTTCATGCTTCCTCCTGTTTTTATTTTTATTGTTATTTTTATCTTATATTTTTTATCTTATTCTCCCTCTGTTACCTTGTGTTTTCACTTGTTCGTAGATGTGGTCAATAAATCAATATTCGTTTTGAGGGGGACACCCACTCGGGCCGAAACGACAACAATTTTTCGATTGTTCTGTTTTAATGACCTCCATAACCAAGATTACCATTTCAATTCATAGTTGTTATAATTATGATTAAGAGAATAAGCTTGTCAGTATAGTCATGTGGGTAGTCACTTCCTTCTTGAAAACTATGAAACAAACATCATAAGTGCTAAGGAATGTCGACATACGTAAGTTCGGAATAATTTAATTTTGCACAGCAGTTCAATAATAAGATTAAACAGTGGAATTTTTGTAAATTAGTAAAATTGTAAATACCATATAGTTCTTATGTAAAATCTGTTATTCATTTTACATTAAAGAAACCTAATGATGGTAGGCGGGGGCTGCCGAAACGTCGTGTAAAAGCATAATCGAGTGTGAATAGTGCATCATTTCATCCTTGACCGTCGCCCAGCTATATTGAATTTATACACACAGGGTTACACAATTCAGCCAACTAAATAAGCTGAAGGAATACTTTTTTCCCCACTTTTTTCAGTCCTAAAAGAACCAAGTGGTACGTTCGGTCCAATTGTGCAACTGATATTGTTTCGAACAGATAATGTGTACATAGAAGTATCAAAGTCTAGTAAACTGACTTCAAGCATGAACGGGTGATAAATTCCATGATTGTTCGCTTTTGGAAATGAAAAAGTAGTGCGTACAGTAGTAAATATCATATTACTGTATTCTCAGAACATTTTGAAACTTGGTTGCAATATGTTTTTTTTCCCAACGTTGTTCAAAAAGTGTACTATTGATTGATTCATGGAGCGGCCACTGTTCTGTATCTGTACGTTAGGCAATACCTCCGAATGTAGACGTTACATTGAAAACTATTCCTAAAGGAACAACCGGAAAGATTCAACCCCTTGACGTTTACGGTTTCAGGGTGTGGAAAAATCTCATCAAACATTTCTCTGACAGTGTTTCGTTGATGAATTCTGATCTAAATTTTCATTTGAGAAATAATATTAATAAACTGCAATCCCTGACTCACAATCAATTAATTATTGAGAACAACTATAATGTTGCCTTTATCTGACATTAAGAACAATAAATTTTCGTTATCTTTCTGGAAGGTTTTGGTTTCTTTGATTTTATCAAGAATATCATTGTCGAATTTTTTAAGAGAAGGAGTGTTTTTAAACTTTATTATTGCATTAGTAAATTGAAGTCTAGCCTGATTTCGAATATCTTGAGAAACAAAAGAGATGTTGGATTCAAAGTCAGATATGAGTTTATTTGTTGGAATATCTGTATGCTCAAAGGGGATACCATATTTTGGTCCCATTTTTAAAACGTCAGCTACATTGTCAGGTAATTCTATATTACTAAGGTTGACTATCCATTTGTCGTTGGTCAAGACAGACAGTTTAGATGAACGAAATTTCTTGATATTCCTGAGATTGGCTAGTTTGTTGATATTAGAAGCTTTATGAGCAGCGAAGGAGAATTCTAATTTTGAAAATTGAGCGTCGAAGAATTTTTTTCCACAGCGAAAGGTAATTGTGTTGAAATATCATTCTCGAGCGCAAGTACAGTGTCTTGCGATTTGATAATGGCAGCATGAAAATCACTGAACTCTAAATTACGCAACGACCTTTGAAATTGGTATACATAAAGGTGAAATTTGGTTATCGACTTGGATGTATTAAAATTAAATCTATTAGAGGTCAACTTAGGGAATCTTAAATGGGTTGGTAGAACCTCCAGTTTCTTACACTTGAGGAGAAAGATGCGATGATTTATCAACTTTGACAAGGCCTCAGATGTGATAGTCTAACGCTGAAGCTTCTGCACCACAACCTTCCCATATGCGAGTGCAAGATCATGGAAGAACGAGATCAAGAAAGAATATTTTCTGTACCTCGATAATGTTAACATAAATTGTTTTCCTTGGATATGAACGTCGTAACGGAGAACCAAACAAAAAAAAATTCTTTCCTCCTTCTTAATAAACATATACATGAAAAACACAATTCTATTGTGTCTGTTTGTGATTCTGATAATAATATCTGAGTAGCCGTTACAACCAACAATCTCAAAAACTTTGTCTCCAATTTTTGGGTAAAAATGTACATAATTTATCGTCCTTGTTTGATTCAGGTAAAGATTTGCTACCCTTGGATAAGCATTCTTGCGTCGTTTATGAAATTACACAAAGAATGTAATATGTTATACATAGGACGAAATAGTAGGCAGTTGCATACCAGAATCAAGGAACACATACGACATATTCTTGAGCATGAGGATGATTATGTAGCTTGTAACGTGGTATTTTTGGTGCGCGTTCCAAACGGCTCCCCGAACCCTAGACGAAATTTGACATTAGGGATCCCGCGATCAGACCGCTAAACATTTAATAAAAGAGCGCCAGGCCGAAGTTCACGCATCCGATACTCTGAGGGGGGACAGTTTACGGTCTAGTGAATACGACTTTTCCGGATTTTTGTTTATTTCTTTTTTTTCGAGTAAATGCGACACCATACACGGGATCGGCAGCAAAATTCAACAGATTATGGTTTAGTGGAGTAAGGCTCCAGCTAAGCATCTCTAGACGTCAGGTTCAATTCCTGGCTCCGTCGTTAATTTTTCGAAATCACCAATTTTTCAAATATATCTATCTACAAAATTCAACAGAGTTACAGGACTATAGTCGCGGAGAATCGCGACGAGAAGAGGGCCTCGCACGAGGCTACGGAGAGAGCACCAACGTAGAGCTCTGCCGCGAGGGAAACCAAGGCGGACGAGATTCCCGTTGGTGGCCGGCGAGCCGTAGCCTCCCCTCACCACGGTGACGTCAGGCAACCTCAGGAAGCCGTCACCATGCCACTGTCGAATAATGGGCCACCGGAGAATTGGACAGCCAATCAGCGTTCCGCAACAGTGTGAGTCGACTATAGCGATAAGTTAGGCTATAAGAATTTCGTAAAGCGAACCCCAGTTAGAGCGGAAGAATTTTTCACGACGAATAGCGCCTATGTTCGAGGCATGTTCGAATTTCGGTTCCGATCAGCGAAGCTGGACACTTGAGTCCTGGCGACCGTCCGCGTAGTTGAGGAAAGAAAACATTAAAGTCAAGTTAAAGTGTATCATGGCCGGAAACGCAGTTGACGATTTCTTGGTATGACTGCGAGGCGGTGAGAGCTATTAATTCTTCGCGAACATATATCGAGTACTATTAAGATCGGCACACCGATCAAACGGTTGGCCAAGTAGTAGTTGCCGTAGTAGAGCACTCGAAATTTGTTTGCCGATCTCCTGCTTTGATGTCCGTAGCCTGAGTTCTCGCGATAACGTGGGGAGTAACGCTTGGTTTGCGTATGGCTGAGAGTAGAGTCACGGTTTTGAGTCGAGTCACGATTGTTTCAAATTGAGTGCAGCCCAATTCCGCTGCACGGGGTCTTGTCGAGTCAGCCTAGGTAAAAGTGTCACCTCTCGTGCAGGTCGCGGATCGTCATGCGTGAACGCTCGGGTAAGCGGAGCAATTTGTAAACGTGGAGGAACTGATGAATAAGAATTCTCGACCTCGTATATAATCTATCATAGAATCTTGATGATCGGTCAATTAAGAAAACGTATTTTTAGTTAACGTTTCGACCCGGATATGGGCCCTCCTCAGAACGATTTATTTTTAACGGTCAAGAATAACAAAAAGATTTTTTATAAAATAAATAATAGTACTAGAAGTAATCAGACTTAAATATTGTAGATGTAATACTCTTAGAGCTATTATATATTGTTGATTAGTAAGAACCTTATGATTAATTGAAATAAGGATGTCTTTAAGTGTTATTTACCTTTTGAATTAAGTAAGTCGACTAAGATGTAGTCGAATTCACAATTACAATTGGTGGAGACAGTGATCTTTTAAGTAAAGGTAGACAATGTCAATCTTCAAGTTATTTTATATGTGGAAGTTAATGGTTGGAAGTCATTAATTAAAAAGATTAAAGAACTATGTTTCTTCACAGTCAGTATGTCATTGTGTTAAAAGGTTATTAAAGAAGGTCTTTTGAGCAATAAAATTAATTCACAGGGGTCAAAGAAGTGGAGGTAAGCTCTTTATAATTAAGTTCCACATGTCTAACGAAATATTGTTGGTTGAAACAATTGAGTCAGCAGGTGAATAACGACTGATGGGAGAAAATAATGTAATCCAGAGTGAAGGTGAACCTATTATAAACAATTATACAGAAAAAAAATAAATATTTTGTAAGAAAAGTTATGTATAAAGGACTGTATAATGGGGAAAAAAAATTTTTTTTTATATGTAGTTAAGGTTAAACAATATTTGTTGTGTGGGCGGAGATTAGAGGTTTGTAAATATTACTTAAATGTTCAACATCTTGTCTAAGATTAACAGAATTGGTGTGACCTACAATGTTGCACATTTCTAATAACAGTCTTCTATAATAATTGTGTTCTTCACAAAGGATGTTTGTGTTGTCGTAATTAAAAGTGTGTTGTTTATCGATACTATGTTTCGTTAGAGCTGTGTGACGTTCTTCAATCTCATGTACGTTGCCTTGGTGTTCCCTAATTCTAGTGTTGAGATGTCGACCAGTTTGACCTACGTAGACTTGATTGCAATGATTGCATGGTATTTTATACACGACATTAGATCGTTTGCCCATGGGGATCTTGTCTTTTCCTGTATCAAAAACTAGTTGTAAATCTTTTGAATTTTTTCCAACAAACTTGACATTATATTTGGCGAATAAGCGGTTAAGTGACTCAAAGAGACCAGATACATATGTGATGGGGATATATGTAGTAGCGGGTCTATTGTTATCTTCAGCGGGAGCAGAGTCAATATTATTGTCAGGTATGTTGTTGATGTAGGTGCGTCTCTTATTAATTTGTTGGTGTAATAGTCCATGAGGGTAATCATTCCATCTAAGTATGTTGTATATGAGCGACAGGTTTTTTTCCTGGAACTCTGTACTAGCTAGTTTGATAGCTCGGTCAACTAGGTTAAAGATGGTGTCTATTTTGAAGGACAAAGGATGGTGAGAATTAAAATTCAGGTATCTTTGTTACCAAGTTTTTTTGTGAAACCAATCTGTCTTGATATTATTATTGTTGTGTATCAACAATACGTCTAAGAAACTGATGGCGTTATTTTCTTCTGTTTCGATAGTAAATTGTAATCTTGGACGGTACCG
Source organism: Neodiprion fabricii (assembly GCF_021155785.1). Classification (NCBI taxonomy): domain Eukaryota; kingdom Metazoa; phylum Arthropoda; class Insecta; order Hymenoptera; family Diprionidae; genus Neodiprion; species Neodiprion fabricii. The sequence goes on along the minus strand of NC_060241.1, from coordinate 14,530,590 downwards.
GTTAAAAATATTAAGGGTGTGATCTATTTTCTCGTTTGGAACGGCAGTAAGAATATCATCCACGTATCGAAAATAGAACGGTAAATCAAAACCAAGATCATTATTGCAAGACGTTTCCAAGTCTTCCATGACCAGGTCTGACAGGATTGGGGAGAGAGGAGATCCCATAGGCAAACCAAACTGTCGTGCATAAGTATCGTTATTAAATTTAAATATTGCGGAGTCAAAACATATTTTTAAGGCTTTATCAAGTTCAATAAGGGGAACTGGGATCTTATTTTCCAGAGAAGCCCACCGGTTTTTTACTGCACGCAATGCGAGATCTGTAGGAACGTTGGTAAAGAGTGAAATTACATCTAGCGATATTAACGTATAGTTGTTCGGGATAATCAATGTTTTAATTGTATCAACTAAGAAAAAGCTATCTTTAACTCTCGAGATGGGAGGTGTGATGTTGGTGGTGAGCCATGAATTGATTATCTTGGCTAAGGTATAGGTCGGGCTATTGACAAATGAGATGATTATTCTTAAAGGGACATCCTCTTTGTGAATTTTTGGAAGCCCATATGCGCGTGGAGGGACACTGTTGTACGTAGAAATGCTTCTATGTAGGTTTTTGGTTATTAGTTTGGAGGTGAACCAATTAAAAGTGAGCTTATTCACCCTAGTTTGTAGGGAGTTACACAAATCATATCTAGCAATTCTATAAGTACTGGTGTCAGAAAGCTGCTGTCTCATTTTTTTGTTATACGAGTCTCTATACATAGCAACCGACGTATTGCCTTTGTCAGCTTTTAAAAACATAATTTCAGGGTTATTTTTTTTTAAATTCACGGTGTCCCGGATTTTTTGATCAGTGACATAATTATTGATGTTGTTTTTGGGGTACTTTGGGAAAACGATCTAATGTCGTGTATAAAATACCATGCAATCATTGCAATCAAGTCTACGTAGGTCAAACTGGTCAACATCTCAACACTAGAATTAAGGAACACCAAGGCAACGTACATGAGATTGAAGAACGTCACACAGCTCTAACGAAACATAGTATCGATAAACAACACACTTTTAATTACGACAACACAAACATCCTTTGTGAAGAACACAATTATTATAGAAGACTGTTATTAGAAATGTGCAACATTGTAGGTCACACCAATTCTGTTAATCTTAGACAAGATGTTGAACATTTAAGTAATATTTACAAACCTCTAATCTCCGCCCACACAACAAATATTGTTTAACCTTAACTACATATAAAAGAAAATTTTTTTTCCCCATTATACAGTCCTTTATACATAACTTTTCTTACAAAATATTTATTTTTTTTCTGTATAATTGTTTATAATAGGTTCACCTTCACTCTGGATTACATTATTTTCTCCCATCAGTCGTTATTCACCTGCTGACTCAATTGTTTCAACCAACAATATTTCGTTAGACATGTGGAACTTAATTATAAAGAGCTTACCTCCACTTCTTTGACCCCTGTGAATTAATTTTATTGCTCAAAAGACCTTCTTTAATAACCTTTTAACACAATGACATACTGACTGTGAAGAAACATAGTTCTTTAATCTTTTTAATTAATGACTTCCAACCATTAACTTCCACATATAAAATAACTTGAAGATTGACATTGTCTACCTTCACTTAAAAGATCACTGTCTCCACCAATTGTAATTGTGAATTCGACTACATCTTAGTCCACTTACTTAATTCAAAAGGTAAATAACACTTAAAGACATCCTTATTTCAATTAATCATAAGGTTCTTACTAATCAACAATATATAATAGCTCTAAGAGTATTACATCTACAATATTTAAGTCTGATTACTTCTAGTACTATTATTTATTTTATAAAAAATCTTTTTGTTATTCTTGACCGTTAAAAATAAATCGTTCTGAGGAGGGCCCATATCCGGGTCGAAACGTTAACTAAAAATACGTTTTCTTAATTGACCGTTCACCAAGATTCTATAATAGATAAACGTGGAGGAAATTGCGATTAGAGATTGAGTCGGATACGTTGCGATAAGCGTGATACGATTATCGTTGAGAAACGCGTAATTGCGAATAATAATTAGAGGTGCGATTAGCGCGTCGAATAAGGCTTAGTTTTAGTTGTTGCCCTTGTGGGCTATCATTGTAGTTGGCGATTAATGCTGCACTTAGTAGAGGACGATCGTGGTTAGCGCGTCGGGTCAGATTTTGTTTTTGGTTTTATTGTTTATTATTAAAGGCAACGACTAGCGCACGTAGCCTTAAGTTTCTTTTAAATTAGGTTTTTGAAGTGAAAACTTCTTTAGCGGCGCTTGGCACTTTGGAGATGGGTACAAAATGTTAAATTCGCGTCAGATTCGTAACGCGTCAAATTCGTAGCGCGTCAGATCCGTAGCCTGATCGAAAAAGCGTAAGACGGAAGGCGAGGGGGTAATATCCCCCTCTCTTTCTACCGTACGGGGAAAATGTATGCCTGCTCCGTCTGTCTCGTTTAAGTGGCGCTGGGCGCCTGCACGTGTGTATTTGTACTACAGCCTGCTACGCACATCTACAGATGGTGACTGCTGATGGGTCAATCGTTTGTATACTTGTGAAATTCGTGTATATAAAGTGCTTATAAGATAGAAATGGAAGAAAGTGCATTAATTAACGAAAAAAGGGACGAAGAAATATCGAAAGAAAATAAGTGAGTACTTTATAAAAATATACATATGTACCTACACATTATAGATGTAATATTTGTAATATGTTGATAGGTTATAGCGTTAACCTATATGTACGCGCGACAAATTTTAGCGACATATTTGAGGGAAATCGTTTCTTTTTTAATAATAAATTAAAGCAATGCGCGCGTGACTCATTGGTTCTTGATATTAGGAGTATCAATTGTGATACTGACCACATTGGCTTACGCAGTGCTTTGCTAATCGAGTGTGAAAACGTGTATTACGTATAAAATCATAAAAAATACGATACCAAACAAATAATTTCAAATGAAAATAAATGAAATAAAATAATAATAAATAATCTTCATTGTTCAGAAAAACAAAAGAAAAAAGGAATAAAAATCGGAAATATCAATGTGCATGGCGTCAGCGTCGAAAAAATTCGACAAAAAAAAGATTCGGAGGAAGAAAAAGAAGAAGAAAAAAGAAAAACACATCGTGAAAATCAAAGGGCATATTATTTATGTAATATCAATTGTCATGTTTGTCTACGATTGCGCAATAAATAAATATTGTATTTTACCACATAAATGATAGTACTTTTATACTGATAAATAAAACAATTCGTGCGAAATTATTCCCTAACCATTCCAACATATTTAAAAATGCACACCGTTGATGTTTGATTTTTCACTTCTGCCGGCACTCCCGGAGTGCAACCCGTCCTTTTTTTTGAGATCTAAGTATTTTATTTCGAATTATTCTTTCTTTTGTTTTGCATCATCGTGGGCGTGAAACATATTATTTTATTTTCTTTTATTTTGTTAAATAACGTGGTTGTCGAGTGTCTCGCACTTTCTCCTCAAGAATTACCCCTCCCCTCTCTGCGGTACTGAGCTACCGAGTTAATTGTCGAGGTATAGCGATTTAATGATTTCGAGGTGTGTCAATCACGCCAGGCGCCCAACAGAATTTCGCGATATTGTTTTTAGATCTAGGTCACATCGTGGGCCGCCAAATTATTGTGTACGTGGTAAGTTCTCGGTCATTTTCTCCAAGTGGTCGAGGTACGGAAAAATACACGTCACAAGCTCTAACGAGACATTCTATTAAATTTGATCATGCCTGTTGAGCCTTTTTATTACAAACGGTTGTTAGAAATATGTTACGTCGTTGCAGATCCCAATGCTGTCACTCTAAGACAGGATATTGAACATCTCAGTGGAAATTACACTCTGGTGATACATATACCAAAACCACTAATTATCGATTGAGCTTGCTTTCTACCTTATCTTATATCATATTTACGTATCTATTTAATTCGTTGTGTGATTGCCTTTGTTTCTTACTACTTTGCTGATTTCGCGCTCTTTCCGCTTTCACGCTGGAGGATATATTTGTGGAAAATGCTTTTTAGTTTCAAAATTTTCTGCTGTTTGTTAAAATAATTTTTAATAAACTAGGATGAACGCTTGGGAGATATATATCGTGCTTTTTACCACTATAATGGCTTTTACCCTGTTTTGTTTTATTTGTAATTTGTTGTTCGTTTTTTCATTCATGAAATGTGTAATATTCTACGTCATTATCAGGTAATCCTCATTGAAAAATGTTATGCTTGCACATCGCCTTTACTCTCATATTGCTACTTTAGAAATTGAAATTTAAGTTTTTCCATTCCTTTTACCAATTATTCTTTTCTCGTCAAAGATGTTTGTTTTAAATAAATAATCGTTCTACGGAGGGCCCTCACTCGAGCCGAAACGTCAACAATTTTTATGGATGTTCCGTTACTGACCTTCATATCCAAGAAAAACGATTTATGTCAACATTATCGAGGCCAAAAAAATATTATTCAGCAATTAATTTCATTGAAATCCGAACAGTTTTTTAGTTGTAAATTTTTTTTAACTTTTAACGTGTATAATTTCTGACTTTTTAACCCAGTCGTAACCGGGCAGAACGCAGTTTTCATCATTCGCTATAAGAATTATTCTTCAATTGGTTTCATTCAAATATCTCAACTGGAAGTATGCGAAACTATGAAACTACTACTGGGGATGCCCAACTTTGGGGGTTGATTTCACCACTTTAAATCGTTTATCCGCCGATAAAAAAAATACGTGTCGCTTAGATTTCGATGAAGAATAACATATCCTTAAATTGGCGAAATCGGGCGTGGATACCTCAGGCAGTTTTCTTATCAGTGACTAGTACGGCTTTTACGAGCAAGCGTTCTCAAAACTGCGGTAAATGTTACAGCATAGGTTCGACTCTCTCATTCCTATTAGCGAATAATTACGGAATTCATGAACCGTTTTTATCTAAAGCAAGTTCACCTGACTTTAGTAGTCCTATGTACACATAATATGTTCGAAATATTGTCTGTTGCACAATTGGATCAAATATACCACTTGATTTTTTGAAAGCCAAAAGAAGTGGGGAAGTTTATTTTTAGCTGATACAGTTAACTGAATTATGGAACTGTGTGTAGTAGAAGGAATCGACTACACTAGACATCTCACCCTCTTTTCTCCTTCGACACTTACAGCATTAGCCATGTTGAATTCCAAAATTTCACGGTCAGAACCGATTAAAGTGATCTCACAAACCCTGAAATACTCGGTTCTGCAAGATTTCGCGAAATTAACTCTGCAAGAGGGTGGTCGGGAATTCGAGCGTGTAGTTTATGTTATTTATCTAACCAAATGTCATCTCAACGAATTAGCTCCTCCATTGTTGCTCAGAAAGAGCTTTGTTATATTACATAAGACTAACTGAAGAAAAAATAGAACCAATTCATCGGGAACTCAGCTGTACGTGTATAGGGGTGAGTTCATCCTCTATGTGATTTTATTTCGAGAAACGCAAGAACATATACCCCCTCCTTTTTTCTGCCTTTCCATCTGCAATTAATTGCATTCAAATATGGACAAAAGTTTTTTGGTTACATATAATTTGTTTCTTTCAATCAGCTGTAATGGTCGGCTTATCGATGCCATAGCGATGGACAGCTTACGCCATACATGAACAAATGCGACGACGACTAACATCGCCGAGGACGAAGACGAAAGACCACGACCAACGTTAGACATTTGCCGATGACAGAATCGACCAATGATCGACAGATATGGACATCACAGCAGCCGCGCACATATGTGCATTACCCACCAACCGCGTTTCACGCTTTAAGGGCGTTGCCTATGCCTCGACGAGCGCGCGCGAACAGAGACTCACGATTTTCCTTCTTATTTCCTCATTTTTGAAGATAATTAGATTCTGAGGGGGTCATTTTGAAGATAAAAAATAGATCTGTGTCGCCTCTTTTGCCGAATTTTCGATTTCGCTTTCAGATTTGCGAAAAACGTACTTGAAAGTACGTTATCTTTGAAGTGAGACACAGCGGACAGTGAATTTTATTTCGGAATTCGGCGAAAGAGGCGACACAGATCTATTCTTTATCTTTAAAATGACTCTCTAAGAACCAAATTATCTTCAAAAATGAGGAAATGAGAAGGAAAATCACGAAGCATAAAACAGTAAATTTTTCGCGTCAAAGGCGGGCGGCTGCTAGCGCCACGATCGCGTTGGCCGGCGACCATGCGAATTACAGGCGAGGAGAGTAGACTCAAACCCCCCCACTACAATTCCCCTCGTTCGAACCCTCGTCGCTTGGCACGTGGATAGTGTTCCGCGCTTTCATTTTTGCTTGTGTTTTTCTACCGTGTTTTTTATTATTTCGAGTCAGTATTTATTCCCGCGATGGCTAAGAAGAGAAGGAACCTGTCTTTGAAGAAGGAGAAACGACCCAGCATAAAGATTTTGGCAAATTTCAAGAAAAAATTAGGTAAATCGAATTATTTATATGATTGATGTCGCATCCTCTCCGACTTCGAGATTCAATCACTTGAGTACGAACAATTGCAGGGCTTTAATCCAAGAAGGTACTTTCAAGAGCCGATATTGCTGTTCATAAAAGCGATATGAATTCATTGTCAAGTTTTTTATACATACGAAAATATAAACTAGAATGCATTGTGACGTATGGTACTAGCCCGGTTTGCATTAGTCGCTAAAATATGTCATAAATTTGTTACGTGTTCAGGTTAAATGATCGAAATCACTATTCGGCAATTTGGATTAGTGTTTACACTTTGTCGATCATAAAGAATATTCTCATCACTTATTGTGACTACCTAAGTGTCCAAGGTAAAATTACAAGGTATCTGGCAGAATGTTCCATACGAAGTGAATACGGCGCGTACGTATTAGGCTACTAAAATACGCGCGTTTTGTTTTTAGAAATAAACTTGACCTAATTCTGGGGTAATCATACATGCATACTAGGGTGGGCCAAAAAAATCGACTATTTTTTTTTTTACTTGGTACTTCGAAAACTTGGTTGGTAGAGACCTCAAAAATATTCTCTCCAAGTATGAGCTCTCAATTTTAATAGGAAGGTCCTCCGCCTCGCAGTTTTCTATTTTTTTCTTATGGTGAGGAAGAAAAATACACATCTCAGTATCTACTATTTATAAAAAAAAAATGTGTACCACATTTTCGTAGGAAATTGAATTCTCCATAGAAAAGGTCTCTTACAATTTTTTTGTATACCTCACTGTTCAGAACATATTCACCGTCAAACTTCAATGCACACTATTTTTAACAGTGGCGTTAGTTGCACAAGACAAACAGACGAAGCGATAGGATTTAACACAAAAATCCTCTCGAGCAATACATTTTATGTGTAATTTGTGAAAAAAAGTTCTAAAATGTTCTCTGAACAAACGCCATAAAAATAATTAAGAGCATGATTGGGATTTCAAAATATTTAAAAAAAAATTTGTAAAGATAGTAAAAAAAAATATAAATTACGAAAAGTTTTTGGAACAAAGAACTTCTATAGTAGTTACTTTGACGATAGAAACTGAAATTTGTACAAATTTTCCCGAAACTCACGAATTAAATTGAAATTGTTTGAATTATTAACAAAAAACTGTTAAAAATAGTGTGCATTGAAGTTTGACAGTGAATATCTTCTGAACAGTGAGGTATACAAAAAAATTGTAAGAGACCTTTTTTGTAAAGAATTTAATTTCCTATGTAAATATGAGTTGTGCGTATTATAATGACTTTTTGTTGAAGAGTTATAAAATTCATAAATAAAAAGACATCTACCTTAAAATGATAAATCTTTAACCTTCAATAACTTTTGAACAGTGAGGTATACAAAAAAATTGTAGGAAACCTTTTATGTAGAGAATTCAATTTCCTACGAAAATATGATATTTTTTTTTTATGAATAGTAGATACCGAGATGTGTATTTTTCTTCCTCACCATAAGAAAAAAATTAAAAACTGCTAGGCGGAGGACTTTCCTATTAAAATTAAGAGCTCATACTTGGAGAGAATGTTTTTGAGGTCATTTTACATTACCTACAAAACAGCTACCTACAAAACTGTCATCAAATCAGATACTACTGCCAAGTATAATTTATTGAGAAACTAATGATGATTTTGATATACTATAACTAATGGTGAAAAAAAAAAAATTGAAATCAAAATTGAAATTGAACGAAAAAAAACAAAAATTTTGATAAAAAAAAAAAAAAAATTGGAGTACGTGGTACTTGGCGGACCCATGTTTATATTGCCATTACAACATTGATATAGCTCGACTTGTATTTTCTTGTGCTTGTTTTAAAAAAGCCCGCCATGTACCACTATCTGCAACTTTTTCTTTTCAATAAAAATAATTTTTTTTTTTTTAATTTCAATTTTGATTTCAATTTTTTTTCTTCTGTCGTCATTAGTTATAGTATATCAAAATCATCATTAGTTTCTAAATAAATTATACTTGGCAGTAGTATCTGATTTGATGACAGTTTTGTAGGTGGCTGTTTTGTGGGTGGCTGTCACATTAATATACTTGGCGAAAGGTTTTTGCACCAGAGGTGCTTTTTAGGGATATCAGTACTTTTTGTGGGATTTCGCTTGAACATTTAAAAATTTTGCTCGCTCGTTGCGCTCGCTCGATAGATTTTTGGGATACAGAATTAATATTTGAGACGAAAATAATCGGTGGAAAAGCCAAGTTAGAGATTTCTCACCATTACATGTATCAAGTCCAAGGTCTTCTACACATTACGAATAGGACGTGGTGCTATTTTATAGTTTGGACGCCAAGGGGATTGATTTTTGATAAAATAAAACGTGACGATAAATTCTGGACCGAAAAAATGGAGAATAAAATGGCAGATTTCTTTTACTTTTGTTTGTTACCCGAGATCGTAGATTCTAGACGCGCCCGGCAACTCTAAATCCGCGAACCCCCTCAAATCATCGAAGCCCAGATAAGGCCGCGCGTAAAAAACAGTAAATTCACGACCGACAGACGACAAAAAACTGTAATATAAATATATGTACATATGTACACAAATATAATAGCTTTGTATATAGCTTACGTGCAATATTTCTGTGATTTATGTTTAGTTAATTATATGTATTACTGTGCTAAAAATTTGCTAGTCATATCGTTATAATTATATATCTGATTATTCATTCCAGGAATACTTTCTGCAGTCGGACCAGACTGCGTGTATACCTATATATTATGTAAATATTCTATAGCCTATTTTTTCATTACTATCTGTGACCTGCACTTGCGACGTACTACTTTCCACAGTTTGCGCTTTCTATAGAATTTATTTAGCCATATAATGTATACAATGCTCGATGCCTTGTTATATCAATTTTCTCTATCAAGATTACTGTCATGTTTCACTTATACTGTTTCAATTTAATTTCTCTGAGATCCTTCTCATACAGATTTCGTGATTATGTTTATTAAGTTTAAACGAGTTTAATTTTACTTCTACCATTTTATATTATTTTTTATCATTTTGTATTTGTTTGGTGCAAACCCGATCATGGTTTGGAGGTAGGGACGGGTTAGACGGGTCTCTATTTGATAGCGACCTCCACATGGTGAGACCTGGGAGATTGATGATATATTCGTGGTTATATCATGAATTTGCTCACAGCTATTCGTTGCATTTTCAATTTAAAATGACCTGTGACGACGTCTGGCCGGTAGTCGTAAATAGTTACGTATTATTTTCGAGACTGTATTAGGAACAGCTCTCAGCCGATCACGCTGTGCTTTGAGCTGACTCAAGACAGTCCTGCAAATCGATACCTGACTATGAATACCGGCTATTAGACTATTACCAGTCACGTGATCGCATTGCGTAGAAATACGGACGCCGGTGAATATAATTTTCGTTGAAATATTAAGAATGTATATCTATATCAACATACGTATAAAGAATTCTACGTCACGTCAATCAAAAAATGACCTCGAATTTTTTCAATCTATTCATCCTTTTTTTCACATGAAATAAAGGTAAAAAGAATCGATACGCATTTTGGTGTTCGTCCGAATTATGTTTGTTTTCGAAAGTTACAGGACAATCATTCAATTTTGATGTAAAAGGAGTTAGCATGTATCCGGTTCTATTCGACGTAAAGATATCATTTACAGTGCATTCGGAAGGTGAACGAATAAGCTTTCATAAAAAAAAATGCAATGTTGAACATTATTGAAAATCCCAATTTTTATAAACAATTCAAATGTTTGACGATTTTCACCTCATCGATGACAAGGTTTCGAATTATAAAAAAAATAGTTTCGGGTTCCTTATTAAATTCTGTATTACTAGTAAATTTTTCAAGTGGAATCTGAAAGGAGTCTACATTTTTTTTCTATTATTCATCAGGTGCGCGATACACTGGGCTGTTTAAAAGTATTTGAAACCGAATGCCCGTGAGGGGTGGAAGAGGCTAGCCGCGTCACCCGCCCCACTCCAGCGACAGCTCGGCTGCTCCGTCTCACTTGTTTCTTTACCTTCTCTCTCGCCACGGTCAACGCGGGAAGCGGAGTAGCCCGCGCTTTCTAGCTAGGCAACGGCCTTAATGAGTAGCAGCACTCGCTGTTACAGATGTTCCAGATATAAATATAGGGTCCTCGGACAGATTTTCCGAGAACCGTGGCACAGAGACCGAGTCACTTACATTGTCACTGAGCGGAGGTCATCTGAAGTCTGACTCAGAACTTGGAATGACGACGAAGAGAAATTCAATAAGCACAGCGCTGTGAATTAAAAACAAGAATTTCACGACATATTCACTACAGCAGGGATATAGTGAAATGTTGGAAATTAAAAGAGTGAAATAGAGTCGAATAATAAAACAGTTTAAACTTATTTACGAAACGACTAGGCACAAAAACTATAAATTCAACAGTTTTTTTGCTGTCATATAATTTTACCTTCTAAGTTAATTTTTGTAAACCTTGATCAAATACATTTGAGTTATGCAGTGATCAAACCTTTGTTCAAACTGCATCTTTTTGCTTAGTTGTCATCGTCAAACTTTGACATCGTAAAGGGATAAAAGATGGTATACAGTAAACCTCGTAACGGTGTACGGCAGTATACTCTCCAGAATCAGGAACAATACTTGGTGAACTTATCCCGATAGACAGCCACGGTTTTCCGCCATAGTCTGTAGGTTTATCTGTCAAACACAAATTAAGATCAGCACATCAGCGACATGCTTCATGATCCTAGTTTGAAAAGGAATGCAGTTCAGGTATTAAAACAAACCGAATCCGTGGACTAGAATGAAGCACTGAGCAAAATCATCGTCTGTGAAAAAGGGTGCAGCGGTGTAATAATCCTTGTCATCGTCAATGTAGCTCTGGCTTTGCCCGAGTTTGTGAAATACCTACCTACTCATAGGTTCTCGATGCAGTTAGTTATTTATGTACTAGTTTTTATTCGCGAGGAAGTCCTATAAATTTAACAAGATCTTTGCTTATTTAGCCTGAAGGTAAAGATATCCACAATAACGTGGTTTTCTCACGAGTATTGGACTTGGAGAATACCGCCCACATTACACGCGATAATTTTTTACTATTTAACCCTGTCGTAATTAGACAGAACCGTTTTTCCGCCTATAAAAGAAATACGCATCGCTTGTACTTAGATGGTAAATAAAGTATTCAAAAATGAATGAAATCGGCGGGGGCGGAGCGGGGGGGGGGGGGGGGGGGGGGTTGCGGGACCTTTCTTTGTGGATATAGAACCCAACACATGGCGTACGTCATGTCGTTCGTGAGGGTAAACTATAAGAAACATTGAGTGACAAGGCCAAGTATTGTCTTTGTTTCGATTATCAATTGATTTGTGTAAAATATGAGTGTAGTGGCGTAAAATATTATCAATCTTCCTAATAAATATATTAAAATATAATACAATTCCAGTGATACTCCGGGTTTTAGGAATTTTATTTACTCCGTTTTCACAAATCTTCATAAAGTCAAGCAAAGTAACATAATCATTTATAATCAGTAAACAACGAGATGATGGACGCTACACTCCAGAAACATGGGGCTCGACAGATTTATCAATTGCCTGAAGGTCTCCGTGAACTTTGCGCTGATATTTCTCGTGAGGTATAGTATCCCTATGAAGTATATGATTTCAAATCCATTTCCAACCTAAAACGGTTGTATTTTTTCACGTGTATACGTGTCATTTCCTCGTGGAGCGACTTAGTCGTGAACCACATTATTCGAATTCTTATTTCCTGAGAATTATTCGAGGGTTATGAGTAGAGTCCGGATGTGTATTGAAAATTACAAAGTCAGTACATACATATAGATTTTTGAAAAAAATATGGAATTAACAGTAACAACTATTTTAGATTAAAACAGACTTTATTTTGACTTGATTTATTTATTTAAAAATGTGTTCTTCTCAAAAATAGTTGTTATTTTTTATTCCATATTCTTCCAACATTATGATTGTTCAAGTCTTTATTACGTGTACATATTTTTTAATTTTGAATACCTGTTTATCTGAGCCCTATTCACGAGGAAATAAATTGTATCCACCCTGATAATAGAGTCTGCTAGGTGGTCTAGTGGTGTAACTCTTCGGGCAAAGCATCTCTAGATGCCAGGTTCGGCTCCTGGTTCAGTCGTTAATTTTTCACATCCCCAGAGACATTCAAATTTCATCTCTGTATGCATTTCTTCGCTGATAATTGATATATCGTCTTTATATTACTTCATGGACACCCAGGTGCGTCTAATTAAGCCAAAGTGGTATTTAAAGCTGCATTCTAATAGTCCAATATATATCACCTCTAAATGAGCTTTTGCGATATAACCAGCAAAATATATAATTACCATATAGTGAGTGTCATAATAAGGCATGAAAATATATTTTGAAAAGCAATGTGTAGAAAACGCAACCCGTAGAAAATGAAATGAATGATGATGATCTCACCAAAATTCAATCAGTCAAACAGGGTTTTCTAGTTTTCAAAAGATATGGGTGAAACAATTTTTATTACTCTACTTAAGGTCCTTTTAAAGATGCTTCAAAACTCCGATGCGGCCCCCTTCCTACGCGGTCATACATAGCAGAGTACCAACGTACCTCCGCACATCGCTTGATGGCGCAGCGCGCATCTTCTAACCAGGTTAACTAGTAGAAACCTGCGTAGAAGACGCCCGCTGCATTATGAAAATTCGTGAATCTTTCACAACAATGTTCATCAGCATCGCAATATATGCAATCGATTGCATAAAATCATGATCCGATTACTTCGGAAATTATTTACGTACATAAATGTACGTTAATTCTGTATTCGACGAATGTCAAGTTGACGAGAAACCAAACTTCAATTCCATTAGTAAAATATCAACTTTATTGTAGGAGAACGTTTCCTGCACAATTGACGAAATTTTCGTCTCTCGCTCTTGGACAAACCGGGGATTACTGGTGAAAAATTTATTTCATACTTGATTACTTATGACAAGCCTAGAATCTATACACCAATACAGAGGTTGAAAAGTGGTATGGATTTTCCATACAAGTGACGAGTAACTTTCGTCTCTCAGTCTCGGGCAGAGCGGTGCTTATTGGTGAAAAGTAACTTACTTCACTCTCTAACCTATTCTATCTATCATTAACAATATGGTAATTGCCCCCAAAAATACCTGCTCTGATCAAACATGTATGCATATAATAACCTCATACTAAAAAAGATTCATATAATAACCTCATACTAAAAAAGATTCATATAATAACCTCATACTAAAAAAGATTCAAATGACAAAATTATGGACGATGTTCACAATACACGCATGACTGAATTTTGAAATGAGAAGAAGTATGAATAAAAAATAAAATAACTCATACATCGATGAAAATCCAGAAAAAAATTAAATCAGTACGTGATACTTGGCGGACCTCTTTCAAGGCATGATACTTACATGAAACGATGATAGAGTTTGATTTATAATGTTATTATTATATTAATATTTAACTTCTGAAGATATTTTTCAAGAGAGGCTCACCAAGTACCACTTACTGATGTCATTTTTTTCTGGATTTTCAGCAATGTATGAGAAATTTTGTTTCATACTCATACTGAATTATCATTTCAAGTTTCAATCATGCGTCTACTGTGAATCAACAGATGAATTATTTTGGTGCTATAAACTGTCAAACCAAATTAACGTGATTACATGAGCATGAACTTTGGCTTTGCAAGATTACTAGCTCTTCATCTAGCCGTATCGAGAGATCCGTTGTTCATCAAACCAATTTCAAGTGGTCTAATAATTATGACTCGTTTGCATATTTTTACTTACTTCTAAACCTACAACCATAAAACACATGAACATTCTTTAATTATATTATACGAATTGATTCAGTGTCTAAAAAAGACATTAGCACTGTGGCCAGTTATATTGCTTATACTGTATCAGAACGGTTCTTTTTTTATAGATTTCATAAATTTGTGCTGTGATTCATATTGCTAACTTGGCTTGTTTGAAGCTTTATGTGCCTTGTGTCCTGGAAGATCGATTACAGTTGCCAATATATGCTCTGTTAGTTCGATTTTATCCACCTAACTATGTTCGATACACTAAGCACTCAGTTCAACGTATCTCGTTTAGTCGCTTCATATACCCGAAATTTCGATCGATCGAGTTTATTTATAAAGTTTCAGGCTACCCAAGTTTCTGTAATTCTTCAAATGAATTCCAAGTAAATCTCGTTTCTGAATCTGACACTATGAAATAAGAAACTTGGTCATGAAACGTCACATAGCACAAGACTTGATCGTTGAAAGCTTCACAACATCAAGAGTAAACATGTAAGAATTATTTTTCATCTTGCGAACTTTTACTTCGAAGTGACCAACATTTAATTACATGAAAATTAAGACGCGAGAACCATTGACTTTAAATTAATATTATTATAATTTTGCTGAGGCTCTACTTTATATTCTGAATGTGTAAAAATTTGAAATTTTCCTGAAGCGATATTATAAAACTACTTTTGATGCAACATAAAGTTGTAAGAAAAAATCTGTGGGCATATTCGAGGATGATAGTGGGAGGCGCCACTCGCTTTGACATCATCAACGTTTCGCAATCGTTTCGTTTCCTCATGATTTCCAACATTAGGAAACATGTAGCGTGAATTCAACTAATTTCCAAGTGATTCCTAAACATCTGAAGATGTTCAGCATATTGTTGACTTCCAAGTGATTTTCAACACGAAAGTACAGCTCGAAGTTCAGTGATTTTCAACTAATTCCCCAAGTAAATGGCCCCTCGATTCTGGTGATGCTGGTGTTTGATCCTACGTTTGGTCGTTCATATTTGAAGAACTAGCTGTCCGTGTATACGTCACACCAATTCTGAATCAGTTCGGTGTCTGAAATATAGAATAAATATATTAATGTTCAGGATAGACAGTAAAACAGATTACGCAAAACAGAGCACTGTACATTTTCTACATGCTCATACTTAAAGTTAAGACTCTAATTGGAAGAATATATGAAACCATGAATACTGTTCAAGTAATTATTTGCCAACCTTATAGCTTGCATTGTTTAGATGAAAAAAAAAAATAGCAACCATAAGATCATAATAGAATAAATAGAAATTGAAGCAATAACAGGGCCAGATGCAACACTTGCTTGCCAATTAGTGAGCAAGGGCGATGTACATATCTGTCTGAAAACTGATGGGAACATTAAATATGATTGTACGATCTCTTGTCTATATCATATACTTTTTTCAAGCAGCACACTCATTGCCGAGTTAGATTTCACAACCATGCCAAACCACAGTCAGACAGTCTAATACATTCGCCACATGATATACATATGTGATTACGTGCTCAGCAATATCATACCAGAGTGAGCAGATTCTATATATTTAACATGTTTTTCTTCAGTCAACGTCAATGAGGTTAAAGACTTTATAAAAATTACAATCCGAGTAAGCTGTCAAATTTTCCACACTCATGTTTCAGTATTAGAATATTTTTATGACCGCGCTCTGAATACATTCACCATTAGGCATCGAAGTTAGGTTGCCGTAATGATACTACTTTTTGAACTACATGGAAAATAACCGTGCTACCGCAAATGGATCTGTAGCTTATATTCTATTACGTGTGTAGTGTAGTCTTAATTCGAGTCATTCATAAGCGAACTAATAATAATTTACATTTTGAATAAAGATGTGTCCCACAAAGTACGCTGTTCTATGTTATATAAATTTTCTAATATCAAGCTGAAAAGAATCGCTAGGCAGTCGTACTCAATAGTAGAATAATTTTTGTGATTATTATCTCACATGCAACTCTACTTTCATGTAAAATCTAGGTCATACGTTTTTCGCCCATACATTTCGGAGCACGTTCAAATGCTTTCTTATTCATATTTCGATTATTACGACAACTTGGGTCTAATGACCTTAAAAGCGAAGGCGTCGTTGGTTACAAAAGAAAAACCGTACTTGATGTGGTTTTCATGCCGCAATATCATTATAGATGAGATCAATCGATGCAAATGATACCTATTGATTATTTTTGACAGATAGAAACTTTTCAACGCTAGCTCTAATATTCTTTCCATCCGTTCATTTGTATTATATGTCACGGAGCAGACGAAATATTTACGACTTGCGTTGTTTAATGAGAGCCTAGAGAAAACTTTTTGCATATTTCAACCGTAGTTCTTCGATTTTTTGCAATATCAGCTTACTTTTGTAGGTGGCAGATCTACGCTTCTTCGTTGCACCCACATAAGAGAAGCAAGATCATGCTTGTATGCATCTGTTAAAAAAGACGCTGGATTGATGGTACTTCACACGTATTTTATGCCAAAACGTATTACTTTGAACATAGCTGCTGCCACCGCACACTTGTGACATTCTACAGTCTTTATTGACGCTCCGCCTTTGTCAGTCATCGATGTCCAACCTACGATTTGCTTATAACTTTGTGCTTCCGACTGATTTTCATTCTGCAATGAATGCTGAGGTAGGAGCCGTACTTGGACATACCTCATCGCTGAGTGACGTTTTCGTGCAAACCTAATTAATTAAAGCTACATCTGTCAGGTTACATATGTGGAAAATCCAGATGCTCACTGACATCAATAAATAAATGATTTCTGTACACTCTCTTGGGTGTAAATAAGTACAAAAAGCAAACACAGTAAATTTTAAAGTGAAAAATAACTTATTTCACTCTGCTCATATGTATAACAAAGCATAAAATCTATGAATCAATACAGAGATTGAAAAGTGGTATGGATCTCCCACACAACGGACGAATAACTTTCGTCTCTCGCTCTTGGGCAGAGCGGTGCTTACTGGTGTAAAGTAACTTACTTCACCCTCTTATCTGTTATCTACGACAAGGCATCAAATCAATGAATCAATACAGAGATTGAAAAGTGGTATGGATTTTCCACACAATTGAGTAACTTTCGTCCTTCGCTCTTGAGCGTCGTGGTCCAGAAAACAAATTCTCCCAGATGATTCATATAAATAGGAAAAAAAATGAAAAACGTCAATCATGTGCGAAGATGGAAATCCTCACCCTAGAACAATGCGGTGATTCCCGTTTGTGGAAAATTATCCCAATAAAATATACTTGGAATAAAATAAAATCTATTCATGAATCTATCTTAGATCCCTGTCAACAATGAACCGAGCGATAGGCGAGCAACGCTGCAAGATCTCGTCCTGAAGCAAACCACAAATTCACGTTTATGGAAATTATTCTGGTGTAACAGCACCAAGATCTATACATCAATAATACGAACCCACCATACGAACAACTACGTTTACAAGTGGTTGATATGTTAAGCAATCACAGCTTAGCTCAAAGTTCAGCAATCATTGTTTGAATAGAGGTTAACGAAATAACATAAAATTCTGCCAATGTGAAATAAAAATCCACCAGTTTGCCAAAGCGTTGATTACTACTCTTCTACTTCGTTGCATGTTCCGGCACGTCTTACTATTATTGTTTGCGGTTAGGTTAGAGTGAGCTCGAACCGAATAGAAACAGTAGCGCGTCAACATTCGAACTACGTAAAAACTCATTATTTCATAATTTTCCAGTAATTATATTACCCACGTTACACTAATAACGAACTCTGGGAGCTGATCGCACTACGCGGCGCGTGTTTTCACAGGCTTGGCGTCGTCTTTCACAACGAATGTGGTCCGGACGCAACGCTCTCGTCGAAAGCGCGGTAAATATTGTACCGTGTGGCAAATCACGTCCGTGTCACGTTCTGGAACCCGAGATTTTTTACACAATTGACGTGCAAGTTATGATCTGATAAAAATATGCATCCTTTGATTTGGTATAAAATAATCCAACAATTAGCGTTGAAATTGGTTTATCTGAATCTTTTCGACATATGAAAATTGGATTTCTAATTCGATAATTCTTTATACAAAGGTGCAAAGATTAGTTATGATTTTTTTTTCAGTTCCGTTATTTAATCTTTGCACTTGCATAATACATTTGTCTTTGTCCCGGAACGCACTTCGGACCTCGCCTCGGACTGCGTCGAATTCGTGAAATTGTAGCGATTTGATTGCAAAATTTTGGGTGCCTCCCACACCCACGCTGTTGACCTTGGTTATATGCTCTCGCTGACTTTCGTATCGAAAATTTTGTGCTCTACAAGATTGTTTCTGTACAATTTTTGTCTATCTGGCACGATTCTTGCAACGTTCCAAATGAAGCTAATAGCGCATGAATTTTGTATAATTTTTTACGGTTTTTTAAAACTTTTTGTTACATACTTGTATTATACAAACTGTGTTTTTCGCATGAAAGTCAGTTTATAGTTACTAGATCACTTCTTTCAAGCACACATATTTTCAAATTCCGTAATGACTCGCATACAAAGCCCAAAATCGGTCCTACTCGTCCGCCGCGACCTACACATACCTATACCAGGACAATCTCTAGAAACTACACAGTCAATGCATATGCGCCAAATAATTCAATCTCATTGGTCTGTGCAATCGCCCCGCGGCAATGTTTTCGTCCGCTGAGCAGAGGGCCAACGTACACAAAATAAAATAAGAGCTGTAAATCTCTCGCGCGTAAACACGCGGATTGAGGTTATGTTGCTGTTTATTTTTATGAAGCGTTAATTGTCCAAGTAGAATAGTATCGTTCAGAAATACTGTGGTCGATATCGGAAGATATTCAACTGACGAAATAAAGGATTCAACGGAAAAGCAGGTATCAAATGATAAAGAAATTGGGTGTTATTTATTGAAAGAAGAAATCTGAAATTCGATGTGAAATGTCATTAACAAGTGGGAGTCTGGACAAACAGAGGTAGGTAAGTAAAAACAACGTTTATTGTGAACAAATTCTTTATTTACATGAAATTAAAAATGCGTTTCATTAAAGATTTATGTTTTGTGCATTTTATTGGAAATTGGTTGAATCCAAAAATATCAAAAGCTTCTGTCTGATAACAATAGCTTCTAATATTTTCAGGTACGAAATAATTTATTATCAAAGCGGGACTAGAGTTATCAGGCATGAAAGCATGTAGGTAAATTTCTAATTCTGTGATCTATGACAATTACAATATTTTATCATAGATTCAATGATAAAGATCTTTTTTTTTTCATCAGGCCTGAAGTTTGAACTTTGATTAACACGAAGAAAATCATGCCTTACCTGATGGTCAAAACGTTTGGGTGGCAAGTATCCTGGTTTCTCGAGCGGTGTAATCATTAGAACCATCGATGGTTGTTTGTTGAACCACCAACCTAGTTGTTTCGTCAGACATCAGGTGCCAGAGTGAATTTCATCAGGCCATCGCCACCTTCTGAACATTAGTGAGGTAAAACTGAAGAGTGGGATACACTACAGATCATAGTGGCTGAATATCCCATCATTTCACTTTGATCGAGCCAATAGCGACAAGTTTCTCACTTAACGGTTGCTGCCAATTCATTCTACCGAGGAATCACTCTGTGCACCATTGTAATTCAAGCATTATTATTGACCAGCATTATTTTTGAAATTTTATTCCATTCAATTTGGTATCTTACTATGAAGCTTACTTTTACTTTCTTTGGCATTAAATTCAGATAAATAGTGTTTCAATCCTTAATTAGATTGTAGGATTGAATTTTGTTGGGCAAACTGAATCAATATAATTCTAGAATTGTTGAATAACTTCAGTTGAAAATGTCTTTAAAGTTAATCTTAGTTGACGTTGTCATTTCGCTAGCTAGTTGCAGTAATAACCCGTGCTTCGGTCTCGTGGAACCCCAGATAACAGTAAATATTAGAGATGCAATTATTTTGGCCGTATCACCTGTTGACAGAAAAAAGTTTCATTGTTATTTCTAATGTACAAAATAATCAAAGTGATCAAATAAAGTGTTCCCATCTACCTGCTGCGTTTCTTCCAAGCACCCAACATTTAAACAGATTTCTCATTTCAGTCGAATAAAGCCAATTCTCAAAGAGCATTACCATCAGGTTTTGACCGTTCTTTGAAAAATCAAGTTTCCGACTTAATAACAAATGCTTTCCGAGTCACTACCTCGACTGTTTGAGATTCTAAACTCAAAAATTCATGTGAACTACAACGCCGCCAGAAACAGTTTTTTACAGGTGAAACTTGGAGTGGCCAGCCTGCTCGAGCAGCCGATAAAACTCGCGCATGCGCAATGACTCTACAGTTTCTAGAGATTGTCCCGGTATGTGTACAGTTGAGCGTATAGAGGGCCAGCCCTCGTTTTATTTCAAAGTTCTCGTCATTCGTCGTTCAGAACTCGAAATGGCTGGAGGTAAGTGACTTCTGATCTCATTATTATTTGAATAAGATCCTTGCTCGATAGGCCGATAAGCCAATAACTGTGTGGCCAGAAAAAAAATTATACAAAAAAACGTGTAACAATTAATGATTGTCGACATGTCAGTGATGTCTGATATTCTACTCAAAATTATCAACCATAGAAGGATAAACATGCGTTGATAGCTGTTGGAAAATGAGATCCCTCTCCTAGTTGGAGCGACATGGCCCAAAGAGGCGCTGGGGAGAGTCTCCCGAACTCGCGTCTGCGTACGCTCTCTTGTTTGGAGGCTCTCTCGCCCAGTTTCTCCTTTCCACTTTAAATAAAGATATTCTTTCCGTTATATTGTAATCCGCTCGCATCGCTTTATTTAACCCTGCGAAACCTGCCACGAACTTAAATAACAACAGGTTATGGGCCCAGGGAAGTGAAGCGAACAATATTTTGTGAGATATAAGAAAAGTAACTTCCGCGATCGCGTGTTCGAAATCGCGAGTAGTCCTTATAGGTTAGCCAGCCTCGTGCAAAGTGCAAAACAGCCATGCCGGACAACGAACTCACAAAAATTGAAAAACTCTCAGGAATCGATAACTGGAATTTATGGAAATTCGAAATTCGAGTTCTCATTCTCGCGAGCGGAGCGATCGAAATAATAAATGGAAATCTGACAAAGCCGGTACATTCGGCAACCGAGACGACAGCTGAGGCCGCCGCTGCCTTCGAGAAAAGGTTAGAAAGATGGACAAAGCTCGACAGTGCGGCTCAAAAAATAATTGTGCAGACGGTAAGTCGACAGTGCATGCTTCGCATAATAAATTGCGAATCAGCAAAAGATATGTGGGACAAGTTGCATGCGATATTTGAAAACAAAAGCGAGGCATCGAAGCACCTCCTGCAACAAAATTGGTAATCGCTGGGGAAAGATCCGTCGGATGACATATCCATGCACATTGCAAAGATAAACGACTTAGCGTGCAGGTTGAAAATCCTTGGAGAGCCAGTATCGGATAGCATGATCATTACCAAAATATTAATGACCTTGCCGCCTTCCTACCAGCATTTTGCAACAGCGTGGGACTCGACAAGTCAACAAGAACAAACGCTATCAAATCTTACTGCACGTCTCACCATGCAGGAACTTCGACTCGGCACAGCGGAGGGCCAAGGAAACACAGCGTTTTCAGCGAAGGCAAGCGACAAACGCCAAGCAAAAGGAAAGAGACCGGGCCGCTGCAACCACTGCGGAAAAGCTGGGCACTGGAGAAATCAATGTCGCAGCCTAAAAGCCACAACGAGCAAAAATCAGCAGAGCGGTGGATCAGAAAGCAGAGGCAGCGCCTTCGTAACAGGTACGCTTAGTGCAAATGTCTTATCGTCCGAAAAAGCTTCTACGGACTGGTATTTAGACTCCGCTGCGAGCAAACACATGTCTCCGTATCGACAATGGTTTGTCAAACTTGAAAAACTTATCGAGCGAATTCCAATCAGAGTCGGAAATGGAAATATTATATGGGGAGAAGGCGTGGGAGAAATAGACATCCTCTCGTTCAACGGGTCAAAGTGGGAGAAACACCACTTGGCGCCAGTACTTTGGGTTCCGCAACTCAAGTATAATTTACTCTCTATGTCCTCAGCCCTCGATAAAGGATTGGAAATGACCTCAGATAAGCAATTTTGTAACCTAAAAAAGGATAAGGTTACAGTCGCAGTGGGAGAACGCTTCGAAGACCTGTACAAAATGAAATTCAGGGTGTGCGCTCCGGACACTGAGGACAGCGAGTTGATTCCGCAGCGAGCCAACATCAGTGAAGACGCTTCGCTAAAAACGTGGCACGAAAGATTGGCGCATCAAAACATTCAGCACGTCCGCAGCGTCCTACAAAAATGGAACATAAAAACGAAACCGGTCAGCGATTGGTCTTGCGACGGCTGCGCGCAAGGAAAAATGAACAGGAAACCCTTCCCGAAGAGTCAATCCCAGTCGAACGAACCGGGTGAGCTGCTTCATGCAGATTTGTGTGGACCAATGGAAAATCCGTCCATCGGAAGATCCAGGTATTTTTTACTGTTCAAAGAAGATTTTTCGCATTATAAATTCGTGTATTTTCTGAGCCAAAATGACGAAGTCAAAACATTTTCCGAAAACCTTCTAAAAAACGTGGAAACTCAACTTGGGAGAAAAATAAAGGTTTTAAGAACTGACAATGGCCTCGAATTCACAAATAAAGAGATGAGATCCCTCATGCTCAGGAACGGAATAAAACACGAAACCAGTGTTGCCTACACGCCGGAACAAAACGGGGCAATTGAGCGCGAAAACCGGACAATCGTGGAGGCAGCGCGAAGCATGATCCATGCAAGAGGCTTGGAGTCGAGACTCTGGGCAGAAGCGGTCAACACGGCAACTTTCATCCTCAATCGTACTGGAACGAGCAGCATCCCGGGAAAAACGCCGTATGAATTGTGGTTTGGGAAACCACCCAAAGACATCAACTTCAAAATTTTCGGAACTAAAGTGTGGACGCACATTCCGAAGCAAAAAAGAAAGAAATGGGACCCAAAGGCCAAAAGGGCTACTTCGTAGGCTACGACGATTGCACCAAGGGCTTCCGGGTGTGGTATCCGGCTGAGGCCAAGGTGAACACGCTTCGCGACGTCAAATTCATGTCTGAAACAAAGGGCACATTCGAGCGAAGAGAGGAGGAGAGCAAACACGCGACAATCAACGTGCCGGTCCTCTCCAGCGAAGACGAAGAAACGGAGCAGCAAACGAACGAGCCGGGGGAACAACAAGAAACGACCTCGAGTGAATCGGGTGACGAAGATTTCCAAGACGCAGGAGCAGCATTGGATAACGCAGGTCCACAGCCTGAGGAAGAGGCACGACGGTTGCGGAGCAGAGAGACTCTGCGTCAGCCCCAGAGATACGGAGACTACGAATTGGACATCGAAAACCTCTTCCTCACCGAAACCGCAGAGCCAACGACCTTCGAGGAAGCCACGCAGAGCCCGCAAAGCGAAGCCTGGCGTGATGCGATGATGGACGAAATGGAATCGTTGCGACAAAACAAAACTTGGGAACTCGTAGTGCCGCCGCCAGGAGCAAAGGTACTCCCAAATCGTTGGATATACAAACGAAAAACAGGGATAGACAAAAACCACGAACGATTCAAGGCGAGATTAGTCGTCAAAGGTTTTTCGCAACGTCCGGGAATCGACTACGAAGAAACTTTTAGTCCCGTGGTGAGGTTTCCGTCGATTCGGTCCATACTGGCCATCGCAGCATCAACAGACATGCATCTTGCGCAGTTCGACGTCAAAACGGCATTCCTCCACGGAGAGCTCGAAGAGGATATCTATATGAAACAGCCGCAAGGTTTCGAAGACGACTCCGGAAAAATCTGCAAACTCAAAAAGGCACTCTACGGTCTCAAGCAAGCAGCGAGATGCTGGAACATGAAATTTGTCGATTTCTTGAAAAAACACAATCTCAAGGCGACTTCGGCCGATCCGTGCGTTTTCGTCTCGTACCATGACGACAACACCTTGATTCTTGCAATTTACATCGATGATGGATTAATCGCTTCAACGTGTAAAGCAAAAATTGAGAATCTGTTACAGCACTTGGCATCGGCTCTGGAGATCACAGTCGTCCCACTGGGAATGTTTCTGGGGATGGAAATACAACGCCTCCCGGACGGATCGATCTTCGCAAATCAACAAAAATACGCGCAAAAGGTACTCGATCGTTTTCGCATGGAGAATGCGAACAGCGTGTCTATCCCAGCGGATCAACACACCGACCTAAGCTTACGAGACCCGAGCTACGGAGACGAGGTCATCAACGTGCCATATCAGGAAGCAGTTGGCAGTCTGCTGTTCCTGGCCACCGTGACAAGGCCCGACATAGCTTATTCCGTGAGCGTGGTGAGTCAGTATTCCCAATCGCCAAGAAAAGTGCATTGGAACGCGGTAAAAAGAATATTAAAATATATTAAAGGTAGTGTCGCCCACGGAATTTTGTTTCCGAACGAACCTAACAATTTTAAGATAAACGCCTATAGCGACGCAGATTTTGGCGGAGACAAGGGCGACAGAAAATCCACAACCGGGTTTTTTTGTGCAAATTGAAAAAACACCTGTGATATGGGGCTCGCAAAAACAAAAGTCGACATCGTTGTCAACGATGAAGTCGGAATATTACGCGACGAGTCAAACGGCCAAAGAAATAGTCTGGCTAGACAGACTACTCAACGAGCTAGTCATTAAACACAAAAGAGAAGCTCCCACGATGTACGTGGACAATCAGAGCGCCATAAAATTCATTAAAAATCCGCAAATTACAAAGTTTTCAAAGCACATCGACGTGCGTTTTCATTTTGTGCGCGAAAATTACGCAAACAAGGTTTTTGACTTGGAGTACATCCATACAGACGAGAAATTAGCTGATTTATTTACCAAACCGCTCGCGAAACCAAAATTCTTGTATCTACGAGATAAACTCAATGTGATTGAGAGACCAAAAAATGTAAACATGTCGATCCAAAGTGGGAGTGTTGGAAAATGAGATCCCTCTCCTAGTTGGAGCGACATGGCCCAAAGAGGCGCTGGGGAGAGTCTCCCGAACTCGCGTCTGCGTACGCTCTCTTGTTTGGAGGCTCTCTCGCCCAGGCCGCTATACTGTAAAAAAACACGCCTCTCTCGTCCCTTTTTCTAAAGTTTCTCCTTTCCACTTTAAATAAAGATATTCTTTCCGTTATATTGTAATCCGCTCGCATCGCTTTATTTAACCCTGCGAAACCTGCCACGAACTTAAATAACAACAATAGCACCTAACCAAAACCTTATATGTATAAACTAATTCTTCGCATGAAATCTACAACTAGATATCCTGAAAATGAATAAATAAATTTGAAAATTTAAAATATACAACGCTAGTCGGAAAACACCGAAAAAAAACACGCGGAACACACTAAAGACACTGAACCACTGATTTGTATATAACTTTAGTTAACACGTGCGCCGCGATGCGCGAACTGATACT
Organism: Neodiprion fabricii; assembly: GCF_021155785.1. Lineage (NCBI taxonomy): Eukaryota > Metazoa > Arthropoda > Insecta > Hymenoptera > Diprionidae > Neodiprion > Neodiprion fabricii. The sequence goes on along the minus strand of NC_060241.1, from coordinate 14,504,641 downwards.
GCTGAAAATTCTGAGTTGCGATGGAACTAAACATGACAACAGACGAACCAATTGGCTTCTCATGACGCGTGAAAAATATATTCAGTTCCGCTGGATAAAATCATAAATTTACTCATGTGAAATTACACAATCGTTATAAGATATAATTAGGTAACATTTCATATTTGATCAAACATCATTGGTGAGATGGGAGAAAATTTTTATGAACGGAATGGGATGTTTTTTCTTGCCAAATCTGAAAGAACATCAGATACTGCGTTAGGAATATCTAGACACACATGGTCCGGAGATAATTATTAATGAGATAGGAGCTGAGCAACCATAACAGAAGAGTCAAATTATGAAAGAGTCACGGTATAATAATCTATCAATAAATTGCAAAGAAGGATAGTATGTATAAAATGTTTCAACATTGTGGCGATGGTAATGTTATTAATGTTAAACAAGGAGGTAAAAGCGGAGGTGGGGATGAGAGTAAAAGCGTGTACACAATTCGTTTTTGCATGTTTGATTACGGCGCATACAGTCATAAGAGAGGAGTATGGGGCTCTAGACTTTTAATATATTATTAAAAATTACAACTTCTTCACATACACAATTTCGAATTGTCCGTTGGCTATCCTGAAACGTGATAGTGACATTTCTGGAATATTATAATATTTAATATAAATCGAGTGAAAATTACAGGCTTGTCGGAATTTTGATTCCAATGACAATTTTATTTATCCTTCTTATATTTGATCTGAGGTATTCCCAGCTGGGTCAGGTTATACCTTTGTTCTGCTAGCTGTCAGCCAAGAAAGGCTGGACGGATTACGATTTACCGTTGATTGTTCGAATCGATTATCGTTTTTGAAAAAGTGGAAATTGTTAAAGATATAGAAGTAGAAATTACAGGCTTGTCGGGATTTAGATCCCAATGACAATTTTATTTATCACAGTTATATTCAAATATGCCGCATTGTCAGCCGGGTCCGATTACGTGTACTCTGCGTTAGCTGTCAGCCGAAGGGTGCGGAATGGTCTACGATTCCTTGTCGATCATTTGAATCAATTTCAGAAGAGTTTTAATTCACAAATAACATTAGTAGAAATATAAGCTAGTCGGAATTTATGTCCCAAAAATGTATCGCACGCTCCTGTGAACATTTATATTTCAGATTCTCAGTGTGGCAAGGTTACGCCGTCTCGAGATCTGCGAGTAATTATTCGTATTATTTATTTTTCCGTTTCTATGGAATGAACAAGAGCAATGTAAGGCAAGTAACTTCATTTCATATGAATTATGATTTTAGTTTATTTCGGGTCTTTTCCAAGTTTCAAAAAACTACAGGCAATCGGTATGAGCTACAGAACGCGACACAGCAACAATTATCGCTCGAAAATTTCTAGTCGCGGGTGTAGTTTACAGAGATGCCACGTGATCTGTTTGTGTCAGCACGAGCAATACCTGCCAGTAGCGGAAGATATCATCAGCGCCGCCACTCTATACCTACGATAGAGGATGTAAAAGCATGATTCCGGCGTGTAACGTTGGTAAAAAGTGTCCTCAAAATGAGATGTCGGTGTTTTTCGTAAACGCAAACCAGATCAGCTACCATTTTGTCATTTCACCATCAAATCTTACGGGACTCGGCTCAAAATGGGTGTTACATCAGCGCCAAGTGGCATCATACCGGATAGTTCGATCCTTTCAGTGCAACCGTAAAAATTTTCTCAATTTGTGTGAGTGGTGATCGATCTGTAATTTTTTTTTTTAAATTTCGAAAAAATAAAAAATCACTTAACTTTTTGCCAAAATAAGGTATCAATTGCCCAATTGTCTTGGCGATCGCTTCAGTGGTGTAGGAATTTTGCCTCTCCGCATTTACGAGGTCTACAGCGCTTCTTTAATAGCTTAAAATCTCGTTTTTCAACATACACCTTGAGGTCCTTTTGCATCCGCTGCAGATTTAAAAGTGTTATTGTATATTCATAAACGTAAAAAAAAAAATCAGATTGTATATTTGGGCAATTCCACCAATTAACGACAAATGAACGAGACGTCAGAAATTCGATCTGAAATTTTGGTCTTTCATAGCTTGTACCCAGATTGGATATTCCACCAAGTTTTAGCCCTTTACGACTCACCGGTGGCAATAAATCAGACAAAGCCCGTATGCTAGGGGTCGAAAGGTATGTAATAATATCTAGTGTGCAAATTGAAACCGGGAACTGGCTGGGTACTGGTCAGTTCTCGCGGTTTCAAATGGGGCACTGAGCAGCTTTTCCGGCTAGCTCCCGGACAGTAATGTTACGCCCGGCTGAACAGCCCAAGCCCAGTTGCGATATACGGTAAATATCCGGGATTTTCCGTTACAAAAAAGGTATCAAGAAAATAGCTGGTGTTAATATTTTTTTTGAGCAGAAACAGCATTTCAACAACTTATTAGCAAATGCCATTGATGATATCGCGTTTTAGTCCTATTAAAAAACCTAACGCATTATTTTAGTCTAACCGGGGCTTGAACCCCGTCGCTTGCAGTAATTAAATTTACTAGTCGAGTACCCTACTTTATGAGATTCTTGACTTTATTTTATTCATAATGCAATGCACGGTCCATAGTTGGGCACGACAGATAATGCAGTCACTGAAAACTCATCAATATGATTATAGTTTCAGAATTCGTACTCACAGTACAATTTTATATACATTTACAAAAACATTCACTTCCCAAATTCAATAAATTGTTAGGTAGTCCTTAAATTTACAGTGTTATTGTCTGAAATTGAAAAATTACTTATTTCGAAATTAACGTGATAATTCTTTAGACTTTGCTGGGATCTGATACTGATAATTATTTTGTATAGAGTTTATATACGCACAACTTGAGTAGATTCACAAGATAATCCCGTAAGTAGTAATACAAGGAGAGTTCTGCTTACAGATTCCTCTTACCGATACTTATCGACATCCTCCCCAGACTCCAACTCTTCACCGCGATGACGTCACAATCTGCCGTACAGACTTGAGGGCAAAAACGTGCAACCTCACCGACAATTTTATTGGTCGACGGTCAAAAGTCGCACTGCTTTACCGACAATTCTTATCGGTCGAAGGTCAAAATCGTGCTGCTTTACCGACAATCTTACCGACTGAAGGTCAGAGTCTCTATGTTGTGCTCGCCTGCCAACGGTTGAGGGCGCAGCAGGGGAACGTGAACTTTTTTACCGACCTGGATGTCGGTAACTGTCCCGCATTCTTTTTCCACAATAGGACTGCTGATGTGTAACATTAACTATCTCAAATTATTTTCCCATGGTAGGACTGCTGATGTGTTACTTTAATCACCTTACATTCTCTTCCCACATTATCTACCACGCGACATTCTAAAATTAATGGTTCTAAGAATTGTGTTTCACCAACTCGGATGTCGTTGATGTGTAACATCAACCACCTCGGATTCTTTTCCCACGGTAGGACTGCTAATGTGTAACATCAACCACCTCATATTCTCTTCCCACGTTACCAACCACGCGACATTCCAAAATTAATGGTTCTGAGAATTGTTTTTACCCACTCGGATGTCGGTACGTTATCGTCCACGTGACTTTCTTTTTCGCAATAAGAACTTTTTTCTGATATTAACCGTCCCAAATTTTTCTCCTACAATATCAACCACGTGCTATTCGAAAATTAATGGTTCTGAGAATTTTTTCGTTCACTTTCCTGATATTATTCATGTGACATTCTTTACCCCCACCAAATTGCGAATGCAATTGGGTAGCGGTATTGTAAAATGTAGAACCGAAAACTTCAGCGTCAGTCTGAAGCTGTTTCTCTTGCAAATAAAAAGTGCTCTAGAACAACAACGTGAACTAAAGAAGACTAGAGCTGCTCATCAAGAATATTAGAGAAATAAAACATCTGCTGATTGTGGTATATTTATTAATAAGTATAATTGTAAGGATATTAATGATATTACAATAGGAAGCGTGGAAGCCAGCATGGCATACACACGAGCGCCCAAGACCGAGTGCCTGGCCCGCGCACCGTAGTCACAAACAGAGGATAATCCCACATGCCAACATACGTGCATGCTCGCGCACACACGCATACGCACAATAGCGTATGCCGTACCACCTTACTCACATACATCACAATCTTCCGCCTTTTTTAAACATGCGTTCAACCGCGGAGATCGTCGCAGATTCGGACGCTTTATCATTTGATCGACGTGTCGCTTTTGTTTTACATTGTCACTATCTTTGACAATGAACGTCGACGGTGACACTTGTTTTACAACTTCACCTACAATTCGTTTCTCACCTCTAGTCGCGTGGTTGTCGAACGCAACAATGTCTCCCTCTCCTATATCGTTCTTACGCTTGCCTGAACGCGATACAATTTGCGCTCGCTGTTGTTGTTCAACTCTCGCTGATACACTAGTTCTTAGTAGATCAAATCGCGTGCGCAATTCACGCTTGTACATCAACTGTGCTGGGCTCTTGCCGGTAGTACAATGCTCAATACTTCGATAGTCTATCAAAAACAAGTTAACGGCATCCGCCGGTTTCTCCCCCCCTTTAACGATTTTGTGCACTTTATCTTTGAATGTTTCAACAAAATTCTCTGCCGCGCCATTTGTGGCAGGATGGTACGGCGGTGAGAAACTATGGTGAACACCATTCTGCTCTAAAAAAGACAAAAACTCTGTTGCTCTAAATTGTGGTCCCCCATCGGTAACAGCATGAAATGGCATTCCAAAACGTGCAAACAGATTTTTGAATTCCTCAACTACCCTATACGCTTTTGTATTATTCTTAAAGTTAACGACTTCAGGCCACTTCGTATGCGCATCGATGAGTACTAGATACATATCTCCATAGAATGGGCCTAAAAAATCACAGTGAATTCTATGCCAGGCGCGATCTGGCCAAGGCCAAGTTGTCAGTGGCGTGTGCGGTGGTTTTTTTTGTTCTACCAGGCATGTCGTACATGCCTTTACATAATCCTCTATATCCCTGTCTATCCCCGGCCACCACACATAAGATCGAGCAAGCATTTTAATTTTTACGATACCCATGTGCGACGCGTGTAATTCTTTTAGCATTAGCGGTCGCATCGACTCGGGTATGACTGCTCTTAACCCCCAAAACAAGCATTTATTGTCAACCGTATATTCTAATCTTCTAGAATAATACTCTTTCTCACCTTCCGATAGATCCTTAGAATCAGGCCAACTTGATAGTGTGTACTTTATTACTTTTAACATGGTTTCATCAGTTGTACTTTTTTTTGCTAACATTTTACTATCAAACGTATCGAAGCCATTCTTAAAAAAATTTAAAGGTGAGAAATTGTTCTCTAGTAACTCTGTTTCATCTTCTATCGGTAGGCGAGATAGTGCATCGCAATTTGCATTATCTTTTGACTTGATATACTCGACTGTATACCTGAATCCCGACAAGTAGTAAGCCCAACGCTGCAGTCTATTATTCGCCGTAGCAGGTATGCCTCTACGTGGGCCAAGTATCAGTTGTAACGGTTGGTTATCGGTACGTAATATAATATCTCTACCGTAAACAAATTGGTAGAAACGTTTGAACCCAAAAATTATAGCCATAGCTTCTTTGTCTAAGATTGTTCGGTTCAATTCTTTTTTCGCAATTTTCTTTGACGCGTACGCTATGGGTTTCTCGGAACCGTCTTTGTATTTGTGCGAGAGGATTGCTGATAATCCATACGAAGACGCGTCACACGCGAGTACAATTTTTTCCTTTGGGTCGTAATTCGCTAAAACGCGTGGCGAAATCAATTCATTTTTCACCCATCTAAACGCTTTATCACAATTTTCATTCCACTTAAATTCTTTAGCGTTCGCACAATCATACAGAGGTTTCATATTATCCGAGCGATTCTCCAAAAATCTAGCGTAAAAGTTGACTAAGCCTAAAAAAGAATGCAATTCTTTAAAATTCTGTGGCTTTGGAGCGCTAATCATAGCTTCTACTTTAGAACGTGCTTTATGCAAGCCGTCTTTATCAATTACAAAGCCTAAAACCTCAATTCTCTCGTTTAGGAATTTGCATTTCTTGTTTAGCTTTAGTCCGTTTTCTTTCAAACGATCTAAAACTTTTTCCGTTCGCTCTGAGCATTCTTCTTTATTGCGACCCATTATGTATATATTATCGATATACGCAATCGTTCCTTCAATTCCTCGCAAGCACTCATCCATTTTTTTCTGAACATTAGCGGGCGCAGACGCTATTCCTTCTGGTAATTTCGTATACCGGTAAAGACCTTTTTGCGTTACAATAGTTAAAAGTTTGGAACTTTCTTCGTCTAACCCGAATTGCATGTAGCAATGAAACAAATCTAACTCGGTATAATAAACTCCTCCTTGCAGTACGGTAAAAATGTCATCTATAGTGTGCAAAGGATAATTGTCAATAATAATGAAAGGATTTATCGTTAATTTGAAATCGCCGCATATACGGAGTTTACCATTACTTTTATACACGGGAACGATAGGCGTAGCCCATTCACTTGTGTCGACTTCTTTTAAGTGTCCCAAACCTACTAATCTTTCTATTTCTTTGTCTACGTCCGGACGTGTTGCATGCGGTACCGGTCTACATTTCGTCGCGATCGGACGTGCTTTGTCCGTTAAGTGGATCGTAACTTTACTCTTATTGTACAGCCCGGGTTCGTCGCTAAATAAATCTTTATACTTCTCAAAAAAATACTCTTTAATTTTTTCTGTTTTTTCTGAGTTAATTTTATTTAAGAAATGACCCTTTCCATTATCTTTTTCTAACGTCAATGGCCAGCACCCGTGTGCTGCTAACCATTGCCTACCAATGAGCATCGGCCCGTCACCTGGTAATACAAAACAGTACAGCGTGCGCTCTTTACCATTGAATTTAACTTGTAAGTCTACTAGTTTACCGAGCGGACGCAAAACCTTGTCATCATACGTGCGCAGTTTGACATCCGTTTTAATTATTTTTTCATTTTTGAAAAACTTATTTTTCTCTGACTCGGAAATTACCGTTGCGAACGTGCCAGTATCCAGTTCCATGCTAACATTCTTTCCGTTTACACACAAGTCAACATTCATCGGCTCCGCGCGCGCGCCGCTCTCATTCGCACACGCGTTCGCGTACACATACTCATGCCCGTTGTTGACTACGTCTATACTGTAGAACTCGTCCTCGTGGCTGCGCTGTTGTTCTTCTTCGGAGCGGCTGCTTTCGTCCAGCTTGTGTACGCTGCTCCCTCCCGGCTGCTGCTCCTTCTTCTTATAGCAGACGCCTTCTAGATGACCAATTGTTTTGCAGAAGTTGCACTTCTTGTCCCTGTGTCGGCACTCGGCGCGAACGTGGTTCGCTTTTCCGCAGCAGAAACACCCACTGTTTGTATTTTGCTCTCTTCGGTCGCGCTGCGCGTTGCTCGGCTTTTCTCTCCGTTGCTGGTGCTGCTTCGACCTTTGCTTCCCGCCTTTTGGATTACCACGAAAAGCAAACACCTCTCTTTGCGTATTTTTCTTGTCTAACGCGCACGTTGCATCTGTGGCGTTTTTCACAGCAGACTCCCGTGCGACTGCTTCTTTTAACGCATTCGCGAACGTTAATTTGGGGTCTCTAAAAAGTGAGATACGGGTCTCTTCATCTCGGATCCCTACTACAAATTGATCTCTTAGTGCCGTATCTAAACTTGTGAAATTACAGTTTAAGGCAAGCCTCCTTAACCTCGCTTCAAATTCGGCGACTGACTCGTTCTGCTGCTGCTTTGCCTGCGCGAAGGTACACCGCTCCATCACTTCCGATGGCTTCGGCTTTAGGTGCCCTTGCATTAGCGTTTTTAAATCGGCATACTCTTTGTCTTTCGGCAAGATTGGAGCACACAAGCTCTTTGCCAGCTTGTACGCCTCTTCGTCCAACCTTGTTAGCAACCAAATGTGTTGCTTATTTTCCGCAATATCCTTCATCGCAAACAGCAATTCCAATCTCTCAACGAACAGGTCCCAATCGTCTTTTCCCAAGCAGAATTCCAGCTTATTGTTGTCTCCCGCCATGTTGTCGTCGTCGTCGGACTCGGCGTTCGGAGCAACTACGTCACTTCCTTTCTTTGTGTCGTCGGCGGACACGTTTCGGAGCACCTTTTCCGTTTCGTTTTTCGTACTTTCGGTGCCTTCCGCGGACTCGAACGACTCGTTACTCGCGTTTAGTTCCGAATTGTCTTTTTCTAACACCCCACTCGCGTCGGTTTTCTTTTCAGTTTTCGCGGCTTCTCGTGCTTCTATCTCTTGCCTTACGACTTCTTTTAATTCTTTACGTAAGGTTGCAAGCGTTTTAGATATGTCAACGGTAATGTTACGTTTTTGAAACTCTTCAACTACACTCTTCGTATCGAGTTTGTACACCCATCCTACCGTTGACCCCTTTTTTTCGTCGTCACTACCACTCATTAGTAACGGTTCCAGTAAGCCATCGTCTCTTATACGTTTGCTTTTCCTTTCGATCGCGTCTTTTTACAATCGAAAATTTCACACTTCTTTCGCGAAAATATATCGATTTTCGACGAAATACGCGTACCGCACTTCTAATCTGTACTTACGCGGACTCTTATGATTTTTAACGTCTTGGCGCTTACGTATTTTCACTTCCTAACTTCTTTCGAACACGTGTTCTCCTACTTTACTTTTCACACGCGTACACCACTTTACCTCGTCGCCAACTGTGGTATATTTATTAATAAGTATAATTGTAAGGATATTAATGATATTACAATAGGAAGCGTGGAAGCCAGCATGGCATACACACGAGCGCCCAAGACCGAGTGCCTGGCCCGCGCACCGTAGTCACAAACAGAGGATAATCCCACATGCCAACATACGTGCATGCTCGCGCACACACGCATACGCACAATAGCGTATGCCGTACCACCTTACTCACATACATCACACTGATAATCAGATCTGACCTCAATCAACTCACAAGAAAATTTGAGCACATACAACTCGACAGTGACCAAGATGGACTTTTCAAAATTGAACGAAGTCGCTCGCCTGGAAACACTTCTGCCCTTGAACAAGCTTTCGGACCTCAAAGTATACTTCGAATACCGGTCAGCGGCGTTCGTAGAGTAAAGACGAAGTTCGGTGACAAAGTGGTTCTGAACTTGGATGATTCTTTCACGATTTTTCTACCGAACCGGCTGACCAAAGCCCTCCAAGAAGATGATGATTTGTTCCAGAAGGTGACGACAGCCAGTAAGGACACACGGTTGCATTTACGCTACCTCGGTGTACCGTATGGTCAACTTGAATTCATTTACGCATAATCTAAGTCTCACATGCACATATCCAGTATCTTGTAGTAGTCTTACGTTCAATGAGAAAAAAAAGTGTGTGTGTCAGCTCCGACGCACGATTGGAGTTTACTCCTTACGAACGATAATTATGATATATATATATATATCGAATAGAAAAAGAGGGTAAATGAACGCATCTTCCAAAATGATAAGAGAACCGAACATATATCTGTAATTATTCGGATTATTTATGTTACTTCGATAAAAGCGTAGTACATAAAAATACACGTATCAATGCATAGGCGTACAAGAAAACTTTAAAATCAAAACATTGAAAGTTGATGGTTACGTTGATGTTTGCGTACGTTGTATCGATACAATAAATGCTACTATATGTATTTTACAACACCTACTCTGGAAGTTGACTTTTCGAGCGCTGTATGTTATCTCCGAAATACACAATAATCGCATACTTGACTATATGTGTTTCATAAACGCACATGTTCGGTTAAGTATCAGATAACTGCACAGATTCCACCTAAACTATACTACTATATAAATATAACCACACGAGTACAGTCTGTATTAAAGTCACTCTACCTTTTTCACTTTACTACAAACTACTCAAACGGCATCTGATTCCGCTATAGCAATTCAAATTTTAAAATATTATATTCCTCTCATATTCGACTTCCAGATCAGTTTCTGTAAAAAATATTGTATTCTACGTGTGGGATAAGTAGCAAATATGATTCGCTGTAAGGTTTATGAGACATTCATATGAAAACTCGTGTGGCTGTCGTAACTCGCCTGACGGCTCGTAGCGACATCTACCACACTCGTCTTCATACGAATGCTTTATAAACCTTACGCTCATGTCGCAACAACACGACTGTCCGATTATTTACTGCTTATCCCACATGTAGCATAAATAACTATTATTATAAAGCATGCATACTCTGTACTCGGCAGCAGTATACAAGTTGCGGCAGAACTTCGTAATACGCAGGCACACAACACACGCGTACAAACATACGCACACATTCAACTCTCAGACCAGAGGTAGTGAACTATACAGTGGGACTACGAAGCACCGCACAAAGAGGAGACCCCTAGTATAGGATACGCTGTCTAATGCATTCCATCTCATTCTTTTGCACGTTCAATATATATGTTTGTCTCTTTCTATAACGCCTCAAGTTTCCGTGTTACACTTGATTTTACTCCCCATAAAATATCCGCACGGGGCCCTATAACTCAAATCGTTTCTTAAGGAGTAAACTCCAAAAAAATTGAAATTATAAATATTTTTCATTTAACGTTAAGCCATCCTGTATACCTTCAACTCTACATACGGCTTGTACTTTGTAATTGTAATCAGAATTAAGTCTTAAAATCTAAGAAAATGTTATTCCAAACACCAATAAGCAACGATGAAGGGTTGCAAGCTGCGTTTGCACCTTGTAACTGTAACGTGAATTTGCCGATGAGGTTTAAGCGGACTAAGTCAAGGATAGAGTACAAGGTAGACCAGCATCTGAGTTAGCGTACGTTTAAAGCCTCGGATCCTCCAGCGTCGGATTACTATCGCTCTTGCAATGCAAAACATGATCTTAGAGTACGGTTCTGTTAAGGATGAGATGCAAGGTCGAGCTGAGTATTGAGATTTCGTTTTAACAAGTTACGAATAAGGTAAGTTTCATTGATATTTGTTGAATAAACGTATTTATTCAAAGAATTCACAACGTGGTTTCGTGCAGCCAGAAATCACCTGACTCATCGTGAGTTAAGTGTATCAAAGTGTCAATAAAGGCAAAAAAGGTTTGTACACCATGAACCACGATATCAAGTTGCGAAACAAGGTGTATAAGTTCCGTTAGTTGTTCATCGTTGAGCCGCCTCTCAATGTTGTGATGTATATTGTAACGCTAAATTCTGTTACCCTCGGATGAGGACTTACCGTTGACACTTTGGCGCGATTCTCTACTTATCCACAATATCAAACTATAACAAAATAATTACGTTGGGCGCCAGACGCGTTAGCGTCGATTTTCAAACAATAATATAAATCAATAAAATTAACACAAAACCGTACAAAAGAGATAAATAGAGAACCCGTTGTATGGCTGGCTAGGCACAGGTACGATCGCGTACATCCCGGTAGAGTGGCGGAATTCAAGGCAGCTAACAGTAATTCCAGAATTAAAGAAAATAACAAAATAAAAAATAAACTCCAGGCAAAAGGAAAATGAACAGGTCAATCGATCATATATTGTCGAGAAGGTTACATGATTGAGACTGGCAAATAAGATGGTATCGACAGCGGTAGTTAATAAAATAAATAATCGTTGTTCACAAAAATTTCGGTAGAATAGCAGTAAACGGTAGCTTTAAACGAGAGACGGTAGTTAACAGAGTAAAATGAACGTAGGTCGGAAGATGCGATATAATGCAAGAATTGACTTAATTGTCTCAGGACTAATGTGTGAACCTACGAGTATGAAAATGAACCTCTGTGTGTCTCATGGAATGGAATTGTTACTGTAACTGAATCTATCACGTCTGCTCCGGAATCTCTGTAATTAAAACCAGTTATAGTTAGACTTTTGAGATTAGAATGAATTCCTCACGCTACCGTGGAATCTTAAACTCTAAAATTTTTTTTTTGTTTTTCTTTTTCATTTTCTCTTTCGATTGTTATTACTGCTCTATGTATGTCCTCTTATGTACGTTGGGGCCTCCGCCCTGGTATAATAAAAATACGTTCTATCTATCTATCTATCTATCTCGCGCACTCTCCCCCCTCCCACTACGAGGGACCGCAATCGCCCGGGCAAGGTTTTCTGCAGTTTCCCTGCCTTGTGCGAATGCGGGTGTTTCTATTGAACATCTTAAGACAGCTGCAGACGCATGATCATGGTCACTAATCCATCTCTTCCCTTGTCCCGCACAGGTCTACATAGACCTCTGGGAACATACTCTAACGGGTATGACGGGAACTGACAGCAAAAAATAAAATAAACAAATATTCAAAGCATCCAGCTTTAATGTTAATTTATGAAACGTTCTCCCAACCACATGATAAATAAAAAAGTTACCATCTTGCGGCGAGCATTGGAAACATCACGCAGAGTCGATCGATGGAATATCGATTGATCGACAATGCGACAAACTGCGGCAACACCCAGTAACACCAACTGTCGGTAAGGTCAGAGATAACAATTCCGTGGGTAGAATGTTTGCCATCTAACAATAACAAATTTGAAATGTCTGCTCATCTGACGGTGAAAAAATCAAAATGGTTGCTCATCTGAACTTAGCAATAATCAAAATGGCCGCTCATCTGACTAAGCAAAAATCAAAATGGCTGCTCATCTGACTAAGAAAAAAATTCATTGTCAAACTGTGTGTCGGTGAAATCGGGCAAAAATCCAGGTGGCGCCATCCATGTTGACAGCCGGTAACAATATCGTGGGTAAGGCTTACCATCGCGGTGGTAACATACCAACTGTCGATAAGGTAGGAATCGGGGCTACTCTGCCGGTACGCCGCCATTTTTGAGTTAGAACTGGCCTCCCCCCTCTACTTTCGATGTTTATCTGCCTGATGTTCAACTCAGCGGTTTTAGCACAGTTCTCGGTACCACTTAATCTGGTCTTTCATAAAACCTAATACTGGGGACTGTCCGTGACTTTTTCCAGGTAGGGTGGAAATGGTTGTTACATGAATATGAGAATGAGATGATGTATAGTGTGATAGATGTCACTCAAGCAATTACATGATTATGCTTGATTATATTAATTGCAATCAAATGTTAAAAAAGGTACGTTAGGGCGTAACAGGCATATTTGGGCTCTCCGTACATCGATCGTAATGATACAGGGCTTGAATAAGAACTCTTAAGATCTATAAACGTATGAAACTTGTCAAATGTGAAGTTTCATCGTGAGAGAGGACAAGTATCAGAAAATATTTTCACCGGGAGGTTAGAAGAGCTTCTCATCGCGGTGAAAGATTGGCTCGTGTGCGTTTATTTTATTTTTTGAATGAACTTGGCGCAATCGTTGACCACCCATGTTGACAATCTGTCATATGTTGTAACGCGGAGTTTTAGAGCCGCCTCTCACAAGGGTACATAACTGAAGAAATTCTACGCGAAACGCGTCCCTGGCGGGGTACTCCAATCGAACTCGATATAAAATACACAATAACTACTCTTAACTAATTCTTTCTTTGTAAATTCTGTATTTTGCGCTCCAGCGCACGCTAACAAGGTACTTGGACGACAATGATCCTGACCACCGAGGGATCAACATCTACCGATAACTACCGTTTCCAGCTCTTTATGACTTCGTCTACCGACGGTCCAATAAGACTACACTGGCTACCTTGGTGTACTTCTAAACACCTGGGGTAGCATCCATCCGAACCTCTCGTATCGCCTCGACTGCCGGTGAACAGGGTTGTAAAGTCCTCCCGACAGCCGAGGGCGCCATTTCTCATAGAGAAACCAGCCACCCGCTTTCTCGGATACCGTAAGGATGGCATACAGGGCAGACCCTAGCCTGCCATCTTCCGACTTACCGGCCTGGTGCCGGATCGACCCCGAACCACTACGTCCAGTTTGATAAAGCCCTCGTTCTGAGGATCGATGTAGCTTTCCTATCAATAAGGACTATAATCAACGGAGCCACAGTGATATATCGTGGGCAGTTGGCCACTCTGCTTACACGACGAAGCCGGTGGAAGCGAATAATGAAGCGTTGCCTTCCACTCGGTAACTTTGACCAAGAGGCACCCTGCGTACGCCTCTGTCAGAAGAATCCCCAATGATAGAATGAAGCAGCTAATAAATCGTACGAGTTGATGTCAACGACGAAATTACGGGCAACAAATTACGCAACATCTAGCAGTAATTTTCGAAAATGTGTGACGTAATTGTAACCGATATTCACCACAAGAGGGATTATTGAATTATGGTGGAGAACAAATGACCAATGAACTAGAAGAAGGATCACCTGACGATAACGGCGAGATCGGTAAACCGGATTCCGAACTCAGCCTATACTACGCTTGATCCGCCAGGAGACAGCTGCGATCATCCTCATACTCCCGCTTTGATTCTTAGTTCTGTTCCTTCTTCCTTTACCGCTGTCGCTATCGTTTATTATCTCGCTACGGTTTTCTTACAACTCCTCTATCGTTTTGTCTACCGTTAGCTTCTTTCCTTTCCGGTGAATTCAATTACCTTCCGTCCTTCTCGTTTCCTTTTGTTATTTTTAAGTTTCTTTTAAATTAAAGTCAGTGTTGTGTGCCTGAAGTCACCCGTTGAGGTAAGGCTTCTGCCTTTGTAGTGTATCGTTAGGAAGTTGCTCATCATTTCTATTTTCTTTCTTATTGTATTTATCTTTCCTTGGTTGCATCGGGTCATGCCAGTTTGTGTGAATCATGGTCCACGGCTGAGTGTTAGAGTCGCGTTGAGCCGCCGTGTGACTGCATGGTTTCAGTAATTAATAAATTCCGTGTCTGAGCGACCTCTTAACTGCCGAAAAATTAATTCTTTCGTATTTGTGAATTTCTTTGTTTATTAGTAAATCTCTATTAGTCTGCTCCTGTAATTTCTACCGTATCTCGACCCATATTGGCTTCACCTTCCTTTCTCGATTTTCTGTGATAGTAGTGCTCATTATATTTTATCTCTTGTATTGCTTATCATATTTTATTTATATTGTGCCTATTATATCGTAAATCGAGTTCCTTGAAGTATAACCAAGCGTAGAATCAGCCGCTAAATACTACCGAACCTTTCCTATTGCTATTGGCATTCTTATATTACTTTTGCTTGTTATTATTTTCTTGGTATCTTTCCGCAATACCGTACTTCTGTGTTAATTTAAGGTTTGCCTATTATCCCTGATTTTACTGTACGGAGGTGTATTCAGTGTATTTCTTTAATTGGCAAACTCTCTGATTTCCTCACTCTCTCATAATTTTTTGTATTCTCTCGTGATTTTGTATTCTTTCGAAGTTATATTTTGAGATTTCTTTGTATAATTCCTCGAATCCGTAAATATTGTAAATTATCGAGTCTATCGTTTATGAATAACTCTCGAAAATTATCTCCCGTACTTTACCGTTGACTCTACTCTATCGTCTACGCTACCGATTTTTGTAAATTATCAATGAATGTCAATCTTTCATACTGGTTAGAATCCACAGTAAATTTGTCTTGTTCGTCCGTTATTATCTTGCGACCTGTCGTCATTTTGTTTTCTATCGATTGCGATTAAGTTCTCACTCTCGTTTTTGATCAACAGAATAATAACTCGCTTAGCGACATTCTTTGCAACTTGGGTAAGATCACGTCGCCCAGTGACGTATAGTTTTAAGTAAATTCTAGCATTATATCGCTTTTCCTGACCTACGCTCATTTTTCACTGTTAACTATCATCTCTCATTTCAAAGCTACCGTTTAATTTTATTCTATCGAAATTTCTGTGAACGACCATTGCCTGTTTTATTAACTGTCGCTATCGTTGCCATTCAATTTGACTGTCTTAGACCTGTAACCTACTCGACGATATATGACTGATTGACCTGTTCATTTTCCTTGACGTGGGTTTATTCTTTATCTCGTTAGTTTCTTTAATTGTTCAATTTTCGTTAGCTGCCTTGAATACCGCCACTCTAACAGTTCGTGTGACTACCTGAGCCTCATAGCCAGCCGTACGACGGGTTCTCTAGTTATTTTCCGTATTGTTTCGTATTGTTTTTTTTTTTTTGATTCGTAATATTGTTTATAATTCGACGCTGACGCGTCTGGTACCAAACGTAATTGATTCTGTTATAGTTTAGTGTCCAGAGTAAGTGGAGAATCGCGCCAAAGTGTCAACGATAAGTCCTCCTCTGAGGGTAACAGAATCAAGCGTTACAATGTATTACCACATCCACAAGACATTATTTCCAGAACTGTATTGCCGACAAATCGAAAATGTATACTAACCTGCCTCAACGCCCATTAGCATCTAGGCGTTAGTTCATTAGGACACATTTCATTGTTCAATTTTGTAAGTGAGTCAGTAGATTCCTTCAACATTCCGCTTTTACTTGAACTGCAATTCTCTACCCATACCGAACGTCCTTTCCCAAGAAAGGGCGTGTCACTTGCTCCAGACTTTATATTCCTTTCTCTCAGTCTCATAGTCACTTTATACCCTGCATACTTCCCTTCTCTTCACCAAATCTACAGGTTCATTTCCCTATCTTCACCGAGTCGGCAGGTTTATCTCTGTACTGCAATTAGCGAGTCTTTTATGTTCTTCAAACTCATCACTTTCTTCTTAGCCTTCACACGTGTCACTCATAATTAAATCTTTCCATTACAATCGAAGTTCTTTCCCTCAACCGACTGAATTGTATACTGATCACTGTTACAATTTAATTATTTAATCATTTCCAATAAACCAACGTTACCAGTCAAACTGTTTACCTGCCTCAAAACCGATCCCTTCTGACCTCTATCAATCCCTGCATTGGGAGTAGTGGAACGTCAATGCATAATAGACGCATAAATACCATGAAATAGCCAAATAATACCTTTGCTCGGCGTACACTAGCTTTCGGTAACCGCTTATCGAAGTCTACGTGTTCTACCCTATAACTTACGTGTAAAAAAATTGAAATCGTTAGATAAATTTTTCTATCAAAACAGAAGGATTATTGAAAAATGTCATTGAAACGTGACACCCTCTTAAAATAGGCTGCTTTTCACATCTCTCTTCAGTCCGTTACCGATCTTTTGTGAATCACCATAACCTTCAGACGCCTGCGCGTATGGATACTTGGTGTCAGGGCTTAACCGCGCTACGGTTGTGTGTGTATACAGATAGCAAAACTACGGTGATAAGGGTGGGGCTCCTGTTAGACATGCTTTACAAGTTATCCGTCGGACGTGTAGCGCTTTGACCTTGCCAACTAGTGTCGAGCATATAAATGAGCATTGACATCAAACGGGCAGACATATTCAACAAGAACTAATAATTATACCGTCAAGTTGCGCAGTACTGCAGCGAAACACGAATGAGTTGCAGAACGTTGAAAAAATATCCATATTTCACGTGCCGAATAGTAATAATCTGCATAAAAAGTGGCTAAAACCAATTGGAATATGTGTTTCTCGTTCATGGCACCGAGTATGTAATAATTATTTTGGCGTAGCATCGATGCAAAAAACTTTTTTCCTCAAAATATCTGTTGCTCATTTCTCTCTCTTCGGTTTGTATTGAAAAGAAATTATACTTACGACGACGAAGACGACAATGATATTAATAATAATTCTTGATTCTTCGCAATTATATTTGCAAGTGGTTGAGGAAGTAAGGAGAAAGCAGGGGTTCGGCAGTCGTAGTAGAAACACCCGCATTTATATAAAGGACAAGGGAAACTGCAGAAAACCTTGTCCAGGTGTAGCCGGACCTGAGTCTCAAGCACCCACCAGCAACACGGCGCGGCACCTGAATAGCGTGACCCGTCTTACATTTTTGCGAGTTGCCGTTCAGGACCGAATTGACAGGCATGGGATTTGAACCCATGTCCTCCCGCTCCGCAGTCACGAGTGCTAGCAGCTGAGCTATGTATAATCTTGAAAGTTAACACTCTGTCACCGCCGACTCGGCACCGCTTATGTTCATCGTCTCTTTTTCGCAGGCTGGCCATACCATATTCAATTTCAAACTGCGAACGGTCAAAAAATGATTGCATCGACGACGACGACGATTATGTTTTCGTTTTATTTATGGGGCATTCCCTGTCAAATCGTCCATCAATTTGAGTTTTTGATTTCATCGAAATTTTTATGGGTGATCACAACTTATGTGATAAGCTTTAAGGACTTTTTTCGATTTTCAGCCTTTCGCAGTTTCAAATTGAATATGGGATGGCCAGCCTACGAAAAACAGACGAAGAACGTGAGTGGTGCCGAGTCGGCGCACGGCGGTGACCGAGTGTTAACTTTCAAGATATTCTCTTAGTATGCATGCCCCATCTCGAATCGCAGATAAGAAGTTCATTATTATCACATTGTTTATACTCGCTTTTTGTTGTGAAACATCACTATATATTTTATGACATGTCATTACGCGTGAGCCAATGGAGCAGCACATTTTACCTGGCCACGTTACATTGTTCTTTACCAAGATCGAACCACGACCAGCGCTAATTCAGGAAGTATGGTTCTCGACTATAAGTGATTCCACCCCCACATCAGAGTTTCGGCACCTAGATACAATACGAACGTGAACCGGGCGCTAACAATAAGCAGACAAAAGACTCAGAGCCTGCGGAGTACAGTTTTCTCTGGATAATGCGGTGAATGAGCATGTGAACAATTGATCCTGATACAGCAACATTGAAAGTTTTACTATTTTTAGATCATTTGCAGGTACTCAGAATTCAGCCTAAGGAGATTTACCACTTCATAGCAGACTATATAGATGCGCTTCTGATCACACGAGAGAATGCGAAAGGTAACTGTTCAATTCAATTTTTATCATTTTATCAATCACAAATCTAGGAACTCATAATCAGAATGCCCTCTCAGGGTCAATATAATCTCAGCACTTGTATTTGAATTGGGCAGCATTGATCGTGATATCTCATCTCTGCTGTCAATTTTACATCAGTACAGATGTAAACGTTTCAAGTGACTTTGTTTACCAACGTGTCTCATATATGATTATGTACGATTCACACATTAAGGTATCGGACTGCTTATATATGAGGTATACCAGCTCACTTTGTGTAAAAACGATACAGCACGAGTTTCACATTTCGAATAATCAACAAAACTGACAAGGTTTTCGGATATGTTCCCATAAAAGCGAAGCTGATACGAAAAAACGAAAAATATGGGGTAGTAACCACTATCATAGGTATACCGCCGTCTTAAAATGCTTATTTGAGACACATACATCTACACGAGGAATACGGAAAACGGGACAAAACCTTACCCGTGTGTACCTCACATATCATGGTCTCGCAGAGAAACGGCGCTACTACAGTCGGTACGGAATGGTTGCAAAAAATTTGATGGCTGACAATTATCGCTGACTGGAGAAAGATTTTATTAGTAGCGTTTAAAAGTTTTACTGTTATACAGAAATTAAGCGTGCATTAATCCTAGGGGCGTTGAAAACAGCTGCTTACATATGCGCATCTTGAAAGAGGGGTTCTGTTCATCTTGCACTTGCACATCTTAAGTATAGATCAGTAGTGGAGATACCAGAATTCCGAGACAGAAAATGGCAACGTACCGACAGTCAGTATGTTACCCGTGGAGGGTAAGCCTTATCTTGGATAGTGTTACCGATAAAATCATTATCGTAGATGGCGCCACCTGTATTTTTGCTTTATTTTACCGAAAATCAGTTTGATAATAAGATTTTTGTGTTGTCAGATAAGCCCCCATTTCGAATTTATTTGCCGTCAGATGAACAGACATTTCAAATTTTCGCCGTTAGATGGCAAACATTTCATCGACGGAATGGCTACCGATGAGTGCATGAACATAGATGGCGCCACCATTCGCTGTTTTGCCGATTGTTTCTGTTGCGCGCCCAATATCCACCGCAAGATGGTGTTACCGTTTACCTTACCGACAGCTGGTGTTTCAGGGCACAACTGTTGCCGCAGGTTTGTCGCATATGGCGAGCCCTCCCCCCCATTATCGATCAATCGTTGTTCTATCGATCGATTCTGCGTTGTTTCCAATGCTCGCCGCGAGATAGCTACGTTTTTTATCATATGGTTGGGTGAAACAGAACGTTTCAAACAGTGACGTTGGATGCTTTCCATAAATTGTGAAATTGTTTTCCACAAAATGCAGGTCGAGGCCTGTAGAATAGAGGGTTGATATTAGGTAGAGGTGCCAGTGGGGTGAAATACAACGTTTCAAAATAACAATTGGATGTTTTGATTATACCGTGAAATTTTTTCTCACGAAATAGCAGACGGCATTGTCAATAAATCAGTGTGGGACAGGGGGTATGCGTTGTAACGTGGCATTTTTGATGCCCGTTACAAGGGGCTCCTTGAACCCTGGGCCGAACCAAAATCTAGGAATTTCCGAAATTGAGTCGCGAAGTTTTTGCAAAAGAGCGCCAGGACTAGAGTCACGCATCCGAAACTACAAGAGGGGACACCTTAGCGTATAGCGTAAGATATTTCGGGTTTTTTTTTTGTTTTTTTTTCTTCTTCGAGCTACAACGGCATCAGGCAAGAAGTCGACACTGAATTCGAGGAAATTGCGAAGTGGCGGACTAGCGACAATTGCGAAGGAAGGATGTCGAGGCTGCGGAGGGGGAGCCGACGCAGATCCCCGCATCGCGGGAATCCAAGGTGAACGCGATTCCCGCTGGCGGCCGGCGCGTCGCAGCCTCTCCCCCTTCACCCCGCTAACAATTGACCAGCGAACTTGCGACGGACCGACTAGCGACGAGGGAGTACCACGCTCACCGCCAAGACGTCATGGAGCTGCGCGAAGGACGAGATTGCGAGCTAGCTTTAAGTTCTGCGCAGCGATGCTATCGAAGGTGCGCGTCGAGTTGCGCGATCGACGAAATCGATGACGGATCGATTATTGCGTATTCTTGTGGGTATGATGTCACGTGTGGGATGGCGTATCGAGATCCGTGTTGCGGCAGGTAGTAGGTTTTTGAAACCACTCTAGTTCTGGCGGTCGTGATTAGTAGTCACGTTTTGGGGGAGTTTTGCGAAGCAATGGAGTCACCCAAGAATCGCGAGGGGAATGGAAAAGGGGTTGCAAGGATGTAGAAGGTAAGCGCTGCTTCTATCCCCGCGATTGAATTTTGAGCATAATTGCGAAAAGGCTTGCCGAGTAACGGAGAGCCGTTTTGGATTTGCGTTGTAGAGAAGTGCTCGAAATTCTTTTGCCGATTCTTTTGCTTGATGACCGTAGCCTGAGTACGCGTGTTAGAGTAAAGTAAATTTTGAGTTTCTGAGAAAGTTGAGTAGAGTCACGGGTTTTAGTTGAATCTTTCTCGTTAGTGAAATCAAGTATAGCCGAATTTCGCCGTACCGGGTCGAGCCGCGTTATCGTTTTTTTTTAGTGTCACCTCTCGAGTAGGTCGGGAAGTGCCGAATTGGAGTGCTCGGATTAGCGGGTAACGTTTTGGAGGATTTTGAAAAGATTTGATTTCGGATGCGTTGCGATTGCGTATAGCTTAGGTTACGTTTAGTTGCGCCTGCATTGAGTTCCGTACCCGTTATTCAAGATAATGTAGATTGAGTTGCATTACCTAGAGCTTGTGTTTAGTTGAAGTTAAATGCAGTGGTGCTTGCGCTTAGTTAAGTTTACGTTTAGTTAAGATAGTGTTTAGTCGAGTTAAGGTGATGTATAGTCAAAATTGCTGTTGCGTTGAGCAGCAGTTGAGACGAGAAGTTTGAGCATTGAGTTTTAGTTGCGTTTAAAATATAGTAGCGTTTGCGGATTCGTTTAGATTTAGGGCAGCTCGCGGTAGCATCGAGCTCCCAGTCGGGTGAGATCTCGAGTGAGATTGAGGACGCCGTCTGTTCGGTAGCCCGACGGCGCACCGTCGAATAATTAGTTTTCGTTCCGTTTCGAGCAATAATCGCCATGGAGAACAAATGGCGAATTTGCAAATTGAGAATTGCGTATACGGATTTTGTGATCGTTGAGTGACGTTTTAGTTAGGGAGCCGCGAGCTCATTAGAGTACGAAATAGAGTAGGTTACGTGTAATTTTCTGTTTAGTTTTAAACTCGCGATGAGCGATTTTTGGATTATATTTTTTTTTGTTTTGTACCACCGCTATTGTGAAATATGAGATTTTATTTTACTTTTGTTAAATAGCGTGTGTATTTCGAGTGTCTCTCTCTCTCTCTCCAAAAATTACCCCTCCCCTTTCCGCGGTACTGAGCTATCGAGCATATGCCCAAGGAATAGCGCATTAATGATATCGAGGCGTGTTAATCACGCCAGGCGCCCAACAAAACTTTGCGATATTGTTTTAGATCCAGGGTAAATCGTGGACGCCAAATGATTATGCACGCGGTAAGTTCTCGGTCATTTTCTCCGAGTGACCGAGGAGCGGGAAAAATCCACGTCACGGCGTTCACAAAAATTCTTCCCAGAAAATGCATATCCAGACTTGATCGACGGAAAATTGTAGTGGGGATGGGTGGTATATAAAACGGGAGCTTATTCCAATATTCACTCTGTTCTTATCGTCTCTTCGCGTCGTGAATTCTTACTTATGAAAAAAGAAACTCTGATGGAAACGCAATGGATCTGACAAAAGTCAACAACGTCATCCGCCTGGAGAATCTACCGACCAAGAAGATGTCGGAACGCGAAATTGGGGAGGTGCATAACGTCACTGGGATACGACCAGTCAAAAAGAAATTCGGGGTATGCGTTCTGGCGACGATCGAGGGTGAATACAACGTCTTTTTACAACCGAGAATCGCGAGGGTTTTACAAGAAAAATCTTATCAGCTGGCTGAAATGTGTAAGATGGCTGGGGAAAATCGTCTACAAATGAAATACCATGCTGGAGAATTCAACAAGTTTGAATTTTTATGCAGTTATGTACCGTAAATAATCTATGTGATCCCCTCTACTTCTACGAAATTCATCCGCGAGGGTGATAAAGCTGGTGTGTGGGAGACCGAATAGTTAGTCTTCTACCAGCAGTATTTGAGAATAATCGGCAACGAGGATCATTAATATGGAAGATTTATACATCACACCCCGTACACTGGCAAATTGAAATATATGGAAGCGGCACCCTGGCTCGACTTAGACCATGGATACTTCCCATCGGATAATATCTGGAAGCATGCGGGGAAAGGATCGATTTGGTATGATGACAACCCTGAATACATCCCGGCATACAACTGCGTCTTTGAAAACGTGCAGTGGCTGAGTAGTTGGTATTTGAAGGAATGTAACCATCTGCTTAAAAAATGCTAGCAATATGTACAAAAATACCAATAGAATTCATTACAATTATTACACTATATCCTAGTTCATAGATAGAATTGCAATGAAATATCCAATAAAATTATTCACATATCTGGAAAAAATAGAATTTTATACAATTATACATATACCTTCATAACTTTCACCCGTTCGTGTAATATAAATTTATTTCAGGGAAAATATAAAAATATTATGAATGTTATTTGTGGTAAAAAATACATAATGAATAATTGTGAATCTTATGTAATTTATAGTTTTATTCTGCAAATCATCCTCACACCTCACCGCTGCTTCATTTTCTGCCAACTGTCAAAATAGTGTCGTAAAACATTGCTCTAGTAGCAAGTGTTCGTGGGCTAGAATTTCTCCGAATGGTATACGTGACCTTTCTTCGAACGGTATAAACACGAATCACTCAACCCAAGAGTTGGGAAGACCAGATTTTTTTCTCATCAGACGTCGCTCGCCACTGACTTTTCGTTAGCCGATTTTTTCTGTCACATGCCCCACGCTGATTAGGGTTAGGATGTGCAGGCTCTGACGTGTTCATATTTTTTTTTCAACCTCGAATCCCCGTTTCAACAGATGCAAGTATACAATTGCTCCAAACAGCAGAATTTTCAAACGTAAAATTAATTCCATGTAAAATAGAAATTCATCGATCAATATTTTTCTGCGGAATGCACTTGCATATATCAGCAGTATCATATGGTGACATAAAATATATAAACGATACATCGCGAGACGAATGTAAAAATCTACACTATGCACACACGTATCAAACTCATAGACAATTACTCATGTATATCAAATTGAATTAAACAACATCTAGACCCCTAACTTTAGCAGGAAGCATAGATAATGAAGGAAATTGCAAAGGTGAACATTTTTCCGACCACTACGGTAATTGGAACGATATGGTAGCACATGGAGAAATTTTTATTACATTACAAGACTATCATGCAACGGTAAACCTGCAGAAAAGCGAAATTATTCTTAAATCTGGCGTACGATGTGAATATTCGACAGGTAATTGTGTCGACGTAGAAGGTGGCACCACATACTGGGACACAAGTCAAGTAGATAAATGCAATTTTGACGGATATGCAGTTTTTACCAAGGATCGGCTCAAAAGATAAAAGACAATTCTGTTGAAAAGTATGGTCAAGAAATTTATTCAGTCGTCGCAAACAAAATGACATTTGCGTTAGCAACTCGTGGAACCCACTCTGTGGATATAGACTAATAAAAACAGAGCATCCCAAACTTTTCGGTATAGATAAGATGATCGGAGACTTCTTCGCAGAAAATAATAGAATAGAAGTAATTAATATAGATATTTTCACATACGTAAATTCCAAATTAATTTATCTCGAAAGACATGTCAGAAACCAAATTATCACTCTTGACAACGATACACTACAACAATGCGAAGTCGAAAATAAAGTATTACATTTAGCTCCTTCAACAGCTCCTCTAGCGCCAACAGAATTTGCATTCCATTCAATGAAAAAACCAGGCCACATCGTTTATATTGCAGGCGAAGTGGTGTGTATAGCAAAATACGTACCTGTGAACGTCAGAATAAGGAAGACGAACGAATGCTATCAAGAATTACACGTTTACGAAGGTAACGAGAATTTTTTTTTTTCAATAATTCATTTAAAGTCGCTGCAACTGCTTGGTTATTAGCGACAACCTTATAAGGATACTTCTTATTATTATCAATTTTCTCACAATTATTTATATCAGTTTAAATTTTTTTTTCTATTATTAATTTTATTTATATTTCTTATTTTATTGAGAAAAGCTTTCGTTCTGGAACATCCGTTGGTAGTGTTGAAACAATCCTTCATTGCCCTTTGTAGTTTCAGTTTGGTTCTGATAGCAGTTAGTTCTGGGGATTCGAATAATATGTGCTTGACACTGTTTTCGGCTCCACACCATTCGCAATGATTTTTAGGTCCTTTGGTTATTAGATACTCATGTGTGATTCTAGTGTGCCCAATTCGCAATCTGTTGAGTACAACTTGCTCTTTACGGGAGAATGAGTCTACTGGGTTGTCCTCTGTGGCCGATTCTCTGATCTCGCTTCAGCCGGTTTGTCATTCGTTCAACCAGCGGTCGTTCCATTGGGTCCAGATTGTTTGTTTAATGAGTTTATTTGTGTCTTGTATCTTCTTTATTGGTAGTTCATCAATAATGTTATTGTCAATGGCTTCTGTTGTTAATTGGTCCGCTTCTTCGTTACCAGCTATCCCTTGATGTCCTGGGATCCATACTAGACTAACTGTTCTGTTGTTGCATGTTAAACTTTTGATACTCCCTTTGATGTTAGTTATCAGAGAGCATGTGTTTTCCGTGTTTTGCAGTGCGATGAGACATGACATGGAGTCTGTAAATATGACAGTGTATCCGTTGTCCTGGTCTTCTGTAGCCCATTTAAGTGCCAACCAGACTGCAGCGGCTTCACATGCGAATATCGATCGAGAGTCGTAAAGTCTGAAACCTTTTTTTTCGGTTATTTACCACGGCACAGCTGGCTTGGCCTTTTCGAACTGAGCCATCTGTGTAGTAAGCCTTGTGGTCTTCATATTTCTCTTGGGTAGCTAGGAAGAGGTTCCGATAGTTTTGCTGAGTTGCGGTTTTTCTTGGTAGCTGGGACATATCCAGATTGACTGCAATGCTGTGTTTTAGCCAGGGTGGACCACTATGTTTTCTAGGAATCGGTCGGGGAACTTTTATGTTGAGTTCTTCTAGTATATTTTTAATTCTGACTCTTAGTGGTTTTAATTTGGTGTTCTTTGATGTATAGATTATATCTGTTCCCGGTTTGTCGTTCATGAAGCCAAAGGCCGGGTTTTTTGATTGGGTTTTGGCCTTGATTGCGTATTTGGATGTTAGTTCGGTGCGCCTCAGTTTTAGCGGGCTATCTCCTGCTTCTGCTAGTAGGCTGTTTATTGGACTTGTTCGGTAGGCGCTGAGGCTAAGTCGTAGTGCCTGACTCCGGATACTGTCAAGTTGTCGTAGTGCCTGATTCCGGATACTGTCAAGTTGATTTAGTCTTGTTGTTTTAGCCGCTGTGTCATAGAAGATTGCACTGTAATCCATCTTTGTTTTAATTATTGCCCTGTACGTGAGGAGGAGTGACTATTTATCGGCTCCCCAGTGGGTGGAGCAGATAGCTTTAAGTATGTTCAGTCTAGTATAACAGTCTGCTCGCAGTCTTTGAATGTGATCCTTCCATGTTAGTTTTTCATCTAAAAGTGTTCCTAGTAGTTTGATACATTTGGTCTGTTTAATCTCTTCATTACCCAGACTCAGAGTAACGTTGCTTTTCCAATTTCCTCGAGAAAATATGATGAATTCAGACTTGGGTCTTGAGAATTTATAGTCACTCTTTTCTGAGCATTTTTGTAGGGCATTCAGAGCTTGCTGAACATGAACTGTCGTAGATGTTAGATTTTTTCCTGAGCAGGATATTGAAAAGTCGTCAGCAAATAGTCTTCCTTTTACTGGTTTCGGTATCACCTCAATCACATCGTTAATGGATACTAAAAAGAGAATAACACTAAGTACGGCACCGTGGGGAACTTCGTATTCGATTGGTGTCAGTGTTGGTAGAACTCTGTCTACTCTTACTTGAATTTTTCTATCGCTCAGGAAGTTCTTAGTATATGCTAACATATTACCTTTAATACCTCGTTTATCAAGAGCCCTTAATAGTCCAAATCTCCAGGTCATTTCATAGGCCTTTTCTATATCTAGTGCTACTGTAATCTGTGCGTGGTTTACTGCAACTGAATCACATATTTGTGTTGTGAAATCCGTTAAGTAATCCTGGGTATATCGGTATTGTCTAAATCCATATTGTTTTGGTGATATCCAGTTTTTGTATTCGAGAAACCAGCGGAGTCTTCTAGCCACCACTTTTTCCATTAGTTTACCTATATTGCATGTAAGGGCAATGGGTCTGTTACTCACAGGATCACTTGGCTTTTTTTCAGGTTTTAAAATTGGCATTATAATTGCCTCTTTCCATTTGGTGGGAAACACCTGATTAATCCATATCAAGTTGAAGAGATCCAGTAGGTAACATAATCCTTTATCTGATAAATTTTTTATCAAGATGTTTGGCACTTCATCTGGTCCTGGACTGGAATTTTTTAATTTTGATAATTCTCTCGTAAGTTCTAGCATTGATAGTTCTGAATTGAAGGCTTGACTGTTATCTTGGGCGTTGAGCTGGCCTGTGGTTTCCTGACCTGTTTTGTAAGCTAAAAATTCATGTTCATAGTTTGATGTACATGAGTTTTCTGCAAAATATTTGGCCAATATGTCGGCCGTTTCTTGTGGATGAAATGTTAGGGCTCGGTCATTTTCCAAGACTATAGCATTGTGCTCTTTCCGTTTCAGACTTCAGAGATTGGTGTGTTGTTATCAATGGAGGTTACAGAGCTTCTCCAAGCATTTTTCCGACTCTCTTTTAGTGTTCTCCTTGCCACCGCTCTCTTCTTCTTGAAGTCGATCTTGAGTTGAAGGCTCTGGTCCATTTTTGGGTTGTTTTTATATAAGCGGTGAGCTATATTTTTGTCTTGTATGGCTCTTTTACATTCCTCATTCCACCAGTATGGCTGCTGGCTCTTTCTATTGGTATTGCCTTTATTATTTTTGATACGATCTCAATAAATTCTTCGGTGATTTCATCAACGGAGCTGCCAAATCTTGAGTTTATTTTAGGAAGTGCTTGGAGTAGGTTGTCTATTTCTTCTTGGTATGCGGCCCAGTCCGGTTTATCAAAGAGTAACTTTCTTTGAGTTCAGCTGTTTCGATATTTGTTGAAAGGAATTTAATTACAATGGGGAATTGGTCACTATGAAATGTGTGGTCTATGGTGTACCATGAAAGCTTAGCTGCTAGTGAGCTGTCTACCATCGATAGGTCGATGCTGCTGGTGTTTCCGTTGCGTGCGTTGAAGTGTGTTGGTAGACCTGAATTCAAAAGTACCAGTCCGTCGTTGTCATCCAACCAATTTGCTATTAAGTTTCCTCTAGAATCACTGTGGTTAGATCCCCAGTTATGGCGGTGTCCATTGAAGTCTCCCAGGATCATCATTGGTTTGCGTAGTTGGTTTATAATTGCTGAGAGCTCTTCAGTGTCCAGTGGATTGCTATTTGGGAGATAGATGTTGCATATGGAAAGTTTCTTGGGGAATTCTATCCTAATGGCTACTGCTTCTAATTCTGTGACTAGTGGAATTTCCTCTGGTAGCATTGTAGGTTTAACGTAGATGGCGACGCCACCGCTTGCCCTATTTGCCTCAATTCTGTTTTTTAAGAATTTTTTGTAGCCTTTTAGATTAGCACAGTGATCTTTTACAAAATTAGTTTCCTGCAGGCATATACATAGAGGGTTCTGTTGATGGGTAAGCATACTTGACTGTTCTCTTTTTTTGTAGTATCCATTAACGTTCCATTGGATTATTTCCATTGCTTTTCGTTCTGCCTAAGCCAAGAATGAGTTTGAGTTTGTTGGTGAATTTAGTGGACTTAGTTTTGATGGTTCTAGTCATCAACGGTCTAATTTCATGGCAGATTTTAATTAAGTCCTCAGTATTACCTGTGTACTCTTTCACTAGCTCCTTAATATCGCTTCTGCCGGACGAATTTTCCATCCGGTGTCTTAGTTGATCTATATTTAAGACGTAGGTGCCTGAGGTTCTTTGTTTTTTAACATTTACTTTTATACTTTCCCATGCCGCTTGATACGCTTCCTCTTTGGCTTCAGTTACTTTGCGCTTCTTGTTGGCGTTTTTGCTGAGCGGATGTTTGACTGGTTTGTCTACAGATAATGCTGGGAATTTCTTTAATTCATCTGCCTCGGAGGCTGTTGCTGCTTCGCTCTCTTGCTCTGTTTCCGTTTCCGTTTCTGTGTCTAAGTCTAGGTCCAAGTTTAGTGAGTAGTTTGAAGAGACCGTTGTTTTAGTTTGAGGGTGCTGCCTCTTGCTGCCGACTTTAATAGGTTGAGGTACTCCTGGGCTGGTTTCCGTTTGCTCATCCTTCGAGCCTCCTGGTGAGATTACCGGTGTTAGATCCATACTACTTTGACTTGGTGCTGTTTCTGAGTTTTGGTTCTGTGATGCTGTCTCAAGTGTTTCTAATACGATTGAACTATCATTATCTTGCAGGGCTTTGGAGTGTCTTTGGTCATTGCGCTTCGTTTTTAGGTCGTGCGCGCGGCGTCAAAAGCGAGTACGACGCATTGATCAATTTTTTTAAGGTATTGAATATTTTTTAAGAATTTGAACAAATTATGGTGTATTTTGAGCACTTCAAAAACTTTATCCCCGTTGAAAATTTTACTTGAAGTTAATTTTTCAACAAGTCTAAAGATTGTTAAGTAACAAAATTTTCTAGAAATTCCGTCTTAATTGTAAATGAGAAAAAATGTTTAAATAATTGTCGCAAAAATATTTCGCTTCGTGCAGCTTTTCTTATATACATACTCAACAATATCACGCGATAAAAGTTGATGAAATATTCATACTTTGTTCATGATAATTTTTGTACTCGAACAAAACCTGAAAAATCCAAGTAATACTGTTGAAAAAAAATTTATTTTGCCTAATCATGATATTATCGTTTTTTTATTAATACAAGATATTGATTGATTTGCAAAAAAAATTTTTTCCACCATTTGTTCATAAATTTTTTACAAACAAATTGATTAGTTGAATATTTTTATTTTAATAATGTCATTTTTCGATGAATTTATACCGTTTTTCTCTAAATTGTATGGTTTTCTCTGTTCACAGCTATTATTTTGCCTGTAATATTCATCATTTATTTTGAGTTCTGTGGTTTACAATGAGCAGCTGCTTCTTTCAGAGGCCAAGTCTTCTGACCGACCCTTGATCCTGATCCCTTCTGATACCGACTTTCTTGGCTAACTTTTAATCAAAATCACAGGTTTATTCAACAATACAATTTTGTCCTCACATTATTTGTAAAAATTTTTGCATGTTTTCAAAGAATATATTGTAATCGACATTAATTTCTTGTGAAATAAAAAAAATCAGAGAAAAACGGCATAAATTCATTGAAAAATGACATTATTTATAAACGGACAACTGCAACGTTGATATATTCTAATACTTAACAAAATCGCCTCGAAGGTGTATAACCGTATCTGCATTATTTAAAAAGTTAGAAGTCATAAAATTTCCATAAACATGAAAAAAAAACATCGGTTTTTATGAACAAATGCGTTGTGACGTGGATTTCTCTTGCACCTCGGTCACTCAGAAAAAACGACCGAGAACTTACCGCGTGCACAACAATTCGGCGTCCGCGAGGTATCCTGGATCTAAAACGATATCGCGAAATTTGTTGGGTGATCGTGATCAACACACTTGACATGATCAACACGCCTCGAGATCGGTAATGTAATATATCGCGACCATATACTCAGCAGCTCAGTACCGCGGAGAGGGAAGGGGTAATTTTTGGGGTAGGGGGAGAGACGGAATACATATACCAACACGTTATTTTACGGAGCAATGATAAAACCGACAAATATATTTTCTTCCGAGGATAATACTAACAAAAAATATACAAAAAAAAAATAATTATTTACACGTCACTCATTGCGACTCAAAATTTATAAAACAAACAAAAAAAAAAGAATGATAATTGCGAACGCGTGATTCGCGATCCGTACTCAAATACTTAGGTTAGCTAACCAAAAACAAATAGTAGATTAGAACGGAAGAAAGAAAACGTAACTAAATCTAAACGACTTCTTATGCCTACTCGCGCTGGTCGCTGTCTGAAAAGTAAACAATAATTCAAAACTAAAGACCACATTTTACTCGACGCGCTAGCCGCGACCGTCCTCTACTAACTACGACGCTAATCGTCACTTAACAATAAACCGCTAGACAAAAACTTAACCGAAATCATAATCGACGCGCTAACTGCGATCGTTAATAAATCTAGAAAATTCCTTATGCCTACGTGCGCTAATCTCCACCTTACTGATGAACAATAATATATGAACTAAACCAAAAGAACGTGACTCGATGCGCTAATCGCGACCAAATTAATAAATCTAGGAAGCTTTTCTTTTCGTGCTTGTTTATAGCGTATTATTACGCATCCGAGCTCCAGTCGTAGTCGCTATTTCCAAAAAGTTTGCAACCCGTTCCGCTAAAGCGAGCGTCTACGCACGAAGATGCGCGACCTACACGAGAGGTGACACTATTTTTTTCTACGCAGACTTGACGAGACCCTGTGCAGCGGAATTTGGCTACACTCAATTTCAAACCGAAATTGTCCCCACTCGAAACCGTGACTCTACGTGAGACTTTACAGGGACCAAATTGACTCTACGCGTTATCGCGAAAACTCAGACTACGGTTATCAACAAGGAGATCGGCAAACAAATTTCGAGTGCTACTCCAACTCAATAAGCAAATGGGCCAAGCGTTTACCAGTGCACCGATCTAAATTGCACTCGAAATGCGTTCGCAAAGAATTAAAAGCGCTTACCGCTCCGTAACCACACCAAAAACTCGCCGACACCGGTTTCCGCCATGTCACACACAAGTCTCTATTTTTTGTTTTTCTATTCGAACGTGACCACCGCGAAATGTCGCCAGGACTCAAGTGTCGAGCTCCGCAAATTGGAGCC
Source organism: Neodiprion fabricii (assembly GCF_021155785.1). Classification (NCBI taxonomy): domain Eukaryota; kingdom Metazoa; phylum Arthropoda; class Insecta; order Hymenoptera; family Diprionidae; genus Neodiprion; species Neodiprion fabricii. Next base: position 14,472,633 of record NC_060241.1, on the reverse strand, counting down.
GCAATTCGAACGTGCCTCGAACATAGGCGCTATCCGTTGTCAAAATTCTCCCGCTCTAATTGCTGTTCTTTACGAAATTCTTACAGCCTAACTTATCGCTATCGTTGACTCCCGCTGTCGCGGGGTGTTGATTGGCTGTCCAGTCTCTGGTACCCCGTAGTTCAACAGTGGCGTGGTGACGACTTCGCGAGGTTGCCTGACGTCAGTTGGGTAAGGGGGAGGGGGCCACGGCTCACCGGCCACCAACGGGAATCTCGTCCGCCTTGGGTTCCCTCGCGGCAGAGCTCTCCGTTGACGCTCTATCCGTAGCCTCGTGTGAGGCCCTCCTTTCGTCGCGATCCACCGCGACTGCCATCCGGTAACGTCGTTCGAATTTGCCGCCGATCCCCTGCATGATGCCGCATTTACTCGCAACAGAAAAAATAAACAAAAATCCTGAAAAGTCGTATTCGCTAGACCGACAATGGTCCCCTCTCAGAGTCTCGGATGCGCGACCGTTGTCCTGGCGCACTTTGTCGAAATAAGTCGCGGTCTGATCCGCGGGATTCCTAATTTCGTGTTCCGTCCAGGGTTTGGGGAGCCGTGTGGAATGCGCATCGAGAATTACAGCGCATAACAACAAATTAACGAAAACTACAAATTTTTTAATAACTCATTCAAAAGATCGTTCAATTCTTCATAAAATCGACTGGAATGTTTATTTTTATATCTATAATAGTTTAAACGGTATATTAGTTTTTAGTAGACAAATGAAGCAGCCGCTGGAACTTTTGTAGCACATGTTTTTCAAAATTACAATAAAAAATTGAACAAATTTTTTTTCTATACTTTGTTATATATGGTTGTTTTTGTAATTTTGAGAAGTTTGAGAAAAAAAATAGAACAAAGTTGAAAATTTATTTATAACAAATTGAAAAGTTGATAAACAATGGAATTGTTGATGAAAAAATCATAATATTTATAATATAATAAAGTTGCGAAAAAAATTTGTTTTAAATATTCAAATAATCGATTTGTTTGTAAAACATTGATGAACAAATGGCAGAAAATTTTTTTTTTTTGCAAATCAATTGATATCTTGTAATAATAAAGAAACGGTAATATCATGATTGAGAAAAAAAAATTTTTTTCAACAGCATGACTGGGATTTTTCCGTTTTTGTTCGAGTACAAAAATTATTATAAACAAAGTATGAATATTTCTTCAACTTTGATGGCGTAATATTGTTGAGTATGTATATAAGGAAGGCGGCAGGAGAGGAAATATTTTGGTGATAATTATTTGAACAATTTTTTTCATTTACTATGAACACGGAAGTTCGAGAGAATTTTGTTACTTAACAATCGTTTAACTTGTTGGAAAATTAACTTTGAGTGAAATTTCCAACGGGGATGAATTTTTTGGAGTGATCAAAATACACCATAATTTTTTCAAATTTTAAAAAAGTATTCAATACCTTAAAAAAATTGATCAATGCGTCGTACTTGCTTTTGACGCCGCGCGCACGACCTAAAAACGAAGCGCGGCGACCCATTCTCAGTGTTAAATTAAAATTATAAATAATGGAGATAGAATTTCGGGAAATTTTCATTGGAAATTTCCTCCACTTTAATAATCATTTTTAAAAATTTCAGAAATAAGAATAGTCTATGAGATATTGGCGAAAAACAAAATGCGTTTTTTTTCATCTTTAATTGTTTATGACTTTTGCGATTTTTTATGTGCTGATAAACTTTTTGAGTTCATTTGTTTAGGCATTATTCCGAATCCAATGAGCTATCGCACATAATTTTAAGAGCAGTATCTCTATTTTATACCATTTTGAGCTTGTCGACTAGACTATATACCAAGCGTTATTGATATTGAACATTGGTGCTGGAAATAAATTACATTCTATTTGGTTTCCTGACCTCACTAGAATATGTGTTTTCGGAAGCCTGAACAAACTCTCGTTTACTCTGTAAACGTGTAATTCTTGATAGCATTCGTTCGTCTTCCTTATTCTGACGTTCACAGGCACGTATTTTGCTATACACACCACTTCGCCTGCAATATAAACGATGTGGCCTGGTTTTTTCATTGAATGGAATGCAAATTCTGTTGGCGCTAGAGGAGCTGTTGAAGGAGCTAAATGTAATACTTTATTTTCGACTTCGCATTGTTGTAGTGTATCGTTGTCAAGAGTGATAATTTGGTTTCTGACATGTCTTTCGAGATAAATTAATTTGGAATTTACGTATGTGAAAATATCTATATTAATTACTTCTATTCTATTATTTTCTGCGAAGAAGTCTCCGATCATCTTATCTATACCGAAAAGTTTGGGATGCTCTGTTTTTATTAGTCTATATCCACAGAGTGGGTTCCACGAGTTGCTAACGCAAATGTCATTTTGTTTGCGACGACTGAATAAATTTCTTGACCATACTTTTCAACAGAATTGTCTTTTATCTTTTGAGCCGATCCTTGGTAAAAACTGCATATCCGTCAAAATTGCATTTATCTACTTGACTTGTGTCCCAGTATGTGGTGCCACCTTCTACGTCGACACAATTACCTGTCGAATATTCACATCGTACGCCAGATTTAAGAATAATTTCGCTTTTCTGCAGGTTTACCGTTGCATGATAGTCTTGTAATGTAATAAAAATTTCTCCATGTGCTACCATATCGTTCCAATTACCGTAGTGGTCGGAAAAATGTTCACCTTTGCAATTTCCTTCATTATCTATGCTTCCTGCTAAAGTTAGGGGTCTAGATGTTGTTTAATTCAATTTGATATACATGAGTAATTGTCTATGAGTTTGATACGTGTGTGCATAGTGTAGATTTTTACATTCGTCTCGCGATGTATCGTTTATATATTTTATGTCACCATATGATACTGCTGATATATGCAAGTGCATTCCGCAGAAAAATATTGATCGATGAATTTCTATTTTACATGGAATTAATTTTACGTTTGAAAATTCTGCTGTTTGGAGCAATTGTATACTTGCATCTGTTGAAACGGGGATTCGAGGTTGAAAAAAAAATATGAACACGTCAGAGCCTGCACATCCTAACCCTAATCAGCGTGGGGCATGTGACAGAAAAAATCGGCTAACGAAAAGTCAGTGGCGAGCGACGTCTGATGAGAAAAAAATCTGGTCTTCCCAACTCTTGGGTTGAGTGATTCGTGTTTATACCGTTCGAAGAAAGGTCACGTATACCATTCGGAGAAATTCTAGCCCACGAACACTTGCTACTAGAGCAATGTTTTACGACACTATTTTGACAGTTGGCAGAAAATGAAGCAGCGGTGAGGTGTGAGGATGATTTGCAGAATAAAACTATAAATTACATAAGATTCACAATTATTCATTATGTATTTTTTACCACAAATAACATTCATAATATTTTTATATTTTCCCTGAAATAAATTTATATTACACGAACGGGTGAAAGTTATGAAGGTATATGTATAATTGTATAAAATTCTATTTTTTCCAGATATGTGAATAATTTTATTGGATATTTCATTGCAATTCTATCTATGAACTAGGATATAGTGTAATAATTGTAATGAATTCTATTGGTATTTTTGTACATATTGCTAGCATTTTTTAAGCAGATGGTTACATTCCTTCAAATACCAACTACTCAGCCACTGCACGTTTTCAAAGACGCAGTTGTATGCCGGGATGTATTCAGGGTTGTCATCATACCAAATCGATCCTTTCCCCGCATGCTTCCAGATATTATCCGATGGGAAGTATCCATGGTCTAAGTCGAGCCAGGGTGCCGCTTCCATATATTTCAATTTGCCAGTGTACGGGGTGTGATGTATAAATCTTCCATATTAATGATCCTCGTTGCCGATTATTCTCAAATACTGCTGGTAGAAGACTAACTATTCGGTCTCCCACACACCAGCTTTATCACCCTCGCGGATGAATTTCGTAGAAGTAGAGGGGATCACATAGATTATTTACGGTACATAACTGCATAAAAATTCAAACTTGTTGAATTCTCCAGCATGGTATTTCATTTGTAGACGATTTTCCCCAGCCATCTTACACATTTCAGCCAGCTGATAAGATTTTTCTTGTAAAACCCTCGCGATTCTCGGTTGTAAGAAGACGTTGTATTCACCCTCGATCGTCGCCAGAACGCATACCCCGAATTTCTTTTTGACTGGTCGTATCCCAGTGACGTTATGCACCTCCCCAATTTCGCGTTCCGACATCTTCTTGGTCGGTAGATTCTCCAGGCGGATGACGTTGTTGACTTTTGTCAGATCCATTGCGTTTCCATCAGAGTTTCTTTTTTCATAAGTAAGAATTCACGACGCGAAGAGACGATAAGAACAGAGTGAATATTGGAATAAGCTCCCGTTTTATATACCACCCATCCCCACTACAATTTTCCGTCGATCAAGTCTGGATATGCATTTTCTGGGAAGAATTTTTGTGAACGCCGTGACGTGGATTTTTCCCGCTCCTCGGTCACTCGGAGAAAATGACCGAGAACTTACCGCGTGCATAATCATTTGGCGTCCACGATTTACCCTGGATCTAAAACAATATCGCAAAGTTTTGTTGGGCGCCTGGCGTGATTAACACGCCTCGAAATCATTAATACGCTATTCCTCGGGCATATGCTCGATAGCTCAGTACCGCGGAGAGGGGAGGGGTAATTTTTGGAGAGAGAGAGAGACACTCGAAATATACACGCTATTTAACAAAAGTAAAATAAAATCTTATATTTCACAATAGCGGTGATACAAAACAAAAAAAAAAATATAATTCAAAAATCGCTCATCGCGAGTCTAAAACTAAACATAGAATTACACGTAACCTACTCTATTTCTTACTCTAATGAGCTCGCGGCTCCCTCACTAAAACGTCACTCAACGATCACAAAATCCGTATACGCAATTCTCAATTTGCAAATTCGCCATTTGTTCTCCATGGCGATTATTGCTCGAAACGGAACGAAAACTAATTATTCGACGGTGCGCCGTCGGGCTACCGAACAGACGGCGTCCTCAATCTCACTCGAGATCTCACCCGACTGGGAGCTCGATGCTACCGCGAGCTGCCCTAAATCTAAACGAATCCGCAAACGCTACTATATTTTAAACGCAACTAAAACTCAATGCTCAAACTTCTCGTCTCAACTGCTGCTCAACGCAACAGCAATTTTGACTATACATCACCTTAACTCGACTAAACACTATCTTAACTAAACGTAAACTTAACTAAGCGCAAGCACCACTGCATTTAACTTCAACTAAACACAAGCTCTAGGTAATGCAACTCAATCTACATTATCTTGAATAACGGGTACGGAACTCAATGCAGGCGCAACTAAACGTAACCTAAGCTATACGCAATCGCAACGCATCCGAAATCAAATCTTTTCAAAATCCTCCAAAACGTTACCCGCTAATCCGAGCACTCCAATTCGGCACTTCCCGACCTACTCGAGAGGTGACACTAAAAAAAAACGATAACGCGGCTCGACCCGGTACGGCGAAATTCGGCTATACTTGATTTCACTAACGAGAAAGATTCAACTAAAACCCGTGACTCTACTCAACTTTCTCAGAAACTCAAAATTTACTTTACTCTAACACGCGTACTCAGGCTACGGTCATCAAGCAAAAGAATCGGCAAAAGAATTTCGAGCACTTCTCTACAACGCAAATCCAAAACGGCTCTCCGTTACTCGGCAAGCCTTTTCGCAATTATGCTCAAAATTCAATCGCGGGGATAGAAGCAGCGCTTACCTTCTACATCCTTGCAACCCCTTTTCCATTCCCCTCGCGATTCTTGGGTGACTCCATTGCTTCGCAAAACTCCCCCAAAACGTGACTACTAATCACGACCGCCAGAACTAGAGTGGTTTCAAAAACCTACTACCTGCCGCAACACGGATCTCGATACGCCATCCCACACGTGACATCATACCCACAAGAATACGCAATAATCGATCCGTCATCGATTTCGTCGATCGCGCAACTCGACGCGCACCTTCGATAGCATCGCTGCGCAGAACTTAAAGCTAGCTCGCAATCTCGTCCTTCGCGCAGCTCCATGACGTCTTGGCGGTGAGCGTGGTACTCCCTCGTCGCTAGTCGGTCCGTCGCAAGTTCGCTGGTCAATTGTTAGCGGGGTGAAGGGGGAGAGGCTGCGACGCGCCGGCCGCCAGCGGGAATCGCGTTCACCTTGGATTCCCGCGATGCGGGGATCTGCGTCGGCTCCCCCTCCGCAGCCTCGACATCCTTCCTTCGCAATTGTCGCTAGTCCGCCACTTCGCAATTTCCTCGAATTCAGTGTCGACTTCTTGCCTGATGCCGTTGTAGCTCGAAGAAGAAAAAAAAACAAAAAAAAAACCCGAAATATCTTACGCTATACGCTAAGGTGTCCCCTCTTGTAGTTTCGGATGCGTGACTCTAGTCCTGGCGCTCTTTTGCAAAAACTTCGCGACTCAATTTCGGAAATTCCTAGATTTTGGTTCGGCCCAGGGTTCAAGGAGCCCCTTGTAACGGGCATCAAAAATGCCACGTTACAACGCATACCCCCTGTCCCACACTGATTTATTGACAATGCCGTCTGCTATTTCGTGAGAAAAAATTTCACGGTATAATCAAAACATCCAATTGTTATTTTGAAACGTTGTATTTCACCCCACTGGCACCTCTACCTAATATCAACCCTCTATTCTACAGGCCTCGACCTGCATTTTGTGGAAAACAATTTCACAATTTATGGAAAGCATCCAACGTCACTGTTTGAAACGTTCTGTTTCACCCAACCATATGATAAAAAACGTAGCTATCTCGCGGCGAGCATTGGAAACAACGCAGAATCGATCGATAGAACAACGATTGATCGATAATGGGGGGGAGGGCTCGCCATATGCGACAAACCTGCGGCAACAGTTGTGCCCTGAAACACCAGCTGTCGGTAAGGTAAACGGTAACACCATCTTGCGGTGGATATTGGGCGCGCAACAGAAACAATCGGCAAAACAGCGAATGGTGGCGCCATCTATGTTCATGCACTCATCGGTAGCCATTCCGTCGATGAAATGTTTGCCATCTAACGGCGAAAATTTGAAATGTCTGTTCATCTGACGGCAAATAAATTCGAAATGGGGGCTTATCTGACAACACAAAAATCTTATTATCAAACTGATTTTCGGTAAAATAAAGCAAAAATACAGGTGGCGCCATCTACGATAATGATTTTATCGGTAACACTATCCAAGATAAGGCTTACCCTTCACGGGTAACATATTGAGTGTCAGTAAGATAGGAATCAGGGCTACTCGGTCAGTTCGCCATTATTTCCGGTTCCCGATCTCTTGTATCTTTGATACTCAAATCAGACTCATTAGTAGTGTGATGTTACACCTAGAGTTCAAGTCACAACAAACCCTAAACCCGCGGTGAAGAACCGAACGGGTGAGTCCCGTCCCGTCGGGAAACACCCGAAGTTAACCGAAGCCCATCGACGCTCGGCTGAGCCGAGCGTCAACCAGCAGTACGACCACGGCCTGCGAAGCAGCAACTAGTCTAAAGGAGAGAAACCCACGAGAAGCGAAGAGGACAAGCGAGAGAGAGAGAGAGAGAGAGAGAGAGAGAGGGAGAGAGGGAGAGAGGGAGAGAGGGAGAGAGGGAGAGAGGGAGAGAGGGAGAGAGGGAGAGAGGGAGAGAGGGAGAGCGGGAGAGAGGGAGAGAGGGAGAGAGGGAGAGAGGGAGAGAGGGAGAGAGGGAGAGAGGGAGAGAGGGAGAGAGGGAGAGAGGGAGAGAGAGAGAGAGAGAGAGAGAGAGAGAGAGACAGAGAGACACCGGCACACACACACCGTTACACATACACCGTTACCCACACACGCCGACGATACCAGGTTAGCCTGCAATCTACAGCCGATCTGCTCCTCCCCTCGCAATACCAACCCTTTCTACCTCACACTCCCCGTCACACTACACCACCCCCCCCTCAATACCGACCCTTTCTACCTCACACTCCCCGCCACCCTACACACTGCCCCCCCCCCCCCCCCCCCCCCCTCCGCGCGCGTATCTGTAACTTAGGATTAAATGACGCTAAGAGCTGAGGCGTGATCAGTCCCCGTTGATGTCTACAACCTTTTTGTACCTTTCGCAGTTTAAGTCGACTCACCCCCCCCGATCGCAACACATGTACCCCCCCCCCCCCCTCACAAATATACACACCAAGTTTTACCTATTCTATCGGCCCCGACTTTCTCGCCCCGTCTCTATTTGTTCCCCCCTTCCACATTATTAGTGCGGACTCAAAACCCGTCACAGTAGAGATTACAAGTTTACAACACATTATCACTTATTTCAATGTTTTCACAACCCACAGATAATACTCAAGTATGTCAATAAGATTCTCAACGTAATTGAGGTTATGGAACAGTTGTTTTTGGTGTTGAAGGTTCAATAAATATTTTTGAATACTTTTCCGACATCTCAGCTCCCCGAGTGAGGTTTTCCTTGGACAATTATATTTATTGCATATTGGCAAATGAATACAAAATACATCGAAGTAGAGAAGGGGTTTTGACCGTAGCGGATATCAACGGCTCTTTCAATATTGTAGATTATAACCTAATAATAACAGGTTCGCCAATGGGACGGAAATCATGCGTTTTAGTGGTATAAAATTGGTATAGAATTAAAAAAAAAAATACGATTTTGATATACCGCTTTCATATCCATCTAAAATACCCACATGAATACGCTGATTTCAGGTTTATTCAATGTGGTAAATTAACGTATAATAATTCACAAAATGATACACTTTGTACACCCTTATTTTATTCGTTTATACGAAAGTATGATATACATTATCAATACAATTTTCAGACAGAAGATTGAACGATTTTTTCCTACGCATGGTTTCGGTATTTATAAAACAAATAAAGTACGTTTTTAGCAAGCGTTTCCGATCCAAGTCATTTCGAATGAGCCTCAAACGCTAAAGCGTAGTCACTGATATATTCCAAGGATGAACATTCATTTGATGTTTATTCAAATCCGTGTAACGTAGGTCTTTTTTGGTATCTCGACAAGGAACGATACACGTATACATCAGACGTGATTATGTCAAATCCTTCTCGACAATTGTGTACGCTTAAAAGTGGTCATCGATATTACGGATATTCATGTTCATTTGATGCGTATTCAAATGCGTGTAATGGAAGTCAATCATATGTTGTACAGACGGTTGATTAATTGCGAATAGTAATTCAAAAAATTTACAGGTATCTCCACAACGAACAAGACAGCTAATACAGACAGCGTATGTTATTATGCAAAAATCCTTATGATCGGTGAAACATGATATTATCATTTATTAGGATTGGCACCTTGGGTGAGTCCATAGATGTCATCCTATTGAGAACAGCTTTGTCGACATAGTGTTTGAGGGGCTACATCTACCTAGAGAAGTAGAAGAAAATCCTTCCTTCTTTTTTTAATTTGCTAAAGGATTCAAGTGTTAATAATATATTGGTCTTTTATTGGTGTCGAAGGTCGGAAGTAAGGTCCAGATTTAATGTTTCGGCTCATGAAGTAGGGCTTTCTTAAGAACTACAATTTATCTCAACGTGTAAGTACAAGTCAAGAATCCAAAAACATGTTCCTTCTGTTTCATCGGAAATGTGACATCTATTTCTGAATCCTTTACTGTAGTAATTACACAATGGAATGAATTATATTTCTGAAGAAGGCCTTCGTCATGGGCCAAAATAATAAATTTATATTTCGCTTTTGACCTGCGACGCCGATAAAAAAGGAAAGTATAAACTTCGATGGCCACTTTTGAAACGGTTGATTCAACATTGAACATTTATTTTTCAGACCAAAAACTCAACTTAGATGACGATATTTTGTTAACGGAATGTAATATCACTTCTCTAAGACGATTCTTAAAAATAGCAGCATCATCATGGTATAACCCGACTTGATCTAGTTATTCAAGCCGCTTTCGAATCGGTACACAGAAATAAATTTATAATACATGCGGATATGCGATTATATTAAAAATATGATAAGGCAAGCCTATAGTATTCATTCTATTTAATGAGGCGTTTAATCGTCGTCGTTTTACACAATATGTTATAACTCCCACGTAACACGTTTATTAAACATCCGAATACATGTTATAATATAGATAACTACACGGTTCTAAGTGTGATCTGCTCTCGTTTTACGTGCCCACACCACTGCTCGACACGTGTCGCGTCGCCCCACTCCCGCTCTTATGGCCGCCTCCCCGCGGCCGAGTCCACAACACAATATTATTACAGTCCAACCTCCCAATAAGAAACCAAAAGCCCCCAAGGGGAAGCGTTTTTCGTATATATTGCATACCCCCACCTGGCGCGCGCTCCACGCTCAGTGACACTGTCCGTCTCTCTCACTCTTTTCCGCATGCGATCCTCTCAATAGGAAACACACTCGAACAAGTTCCTACTTGTTATTCCCATCGCTCATGCAAAAATTTTTTTGACTGCGCGTGGACATTTATCTAGCGAATCTTTGTTTCACGACTGAATTTCGATCATATAACTGTCTTAAAATGACCGAAACGTTGAAAAAGCGTAAGAGATCAGACTGCAGTGTACAAGTCGAAGAGAATGTTACGGAATCTCCGCCACAAAGTGATATTAATTTAAACAAAGAGGTTGCTGTGACCAAACGTAATCGATATACGTTTGAAGAAAAGAAGAAAATTTTGGAAGAGTGTAAAACCCTGAACTCTCGAGAACTCTGTGCGAAATACGGCTTGAATAAAAGTGTTCTCAGCAAATGTAGATCCAATGAGGAGATAATAAAGAATGCCGCCAAAACGAGCCATTCGAAAACATTCAAAAAAGTTTCAGAAACAAATGAACGTGACGCCGAATCATTCATGTGACTGCTTGATTGTCGTTGCAAAGGCATTGCAGTTTCTGGACCAATGCTATGCTGACAAGCTCTCGTGATAAACTCTCAAATCGGCGGACCAGAAAATTTCAAAGCAAGCCACGGGTGGCTAGAGAAATGGAAGAGACGAACCCACATTAAAAATTTAAAAATCACCGGTAAGTATTATCACAGGTCACAGGTGATTGGAAATATAGGGGAGGAAAAAGATCGGAGCACCTAACAAAATATGTATAGTTTTGTGTTAGTAAAAACACTCTTTTACCTTATTTCCTCCTTTTTCCTCGTAATTAAGGAATATCTTTGTGTTTTACTCGAAATGTATTGCGAAAAATTGCGACTCTTGTATTTAGATTAGAAACCTGGCCTTTGTGAGGTTTATATGTTTCATTTTATGATCGTTTTTCGGGTTATTCAAAATGGAATTTTCATTATTCTACTTTTTACTTAATTTAGCTTTTTACTTGATTCTGAACTTTCTTTTACTCTCTTTGCTCCGGTTTCAGTTGTAAACAAAAATAGAATTATTTTTCAAATAAATGGTCAAAAAAACTAGTAAATAGTTAAATAAAATTGTCCAATAAATGATGATATTTGTCTTATGGACTTTTAAGGGGAGAAACTATCAGCCGATGTGGAAGCAGCTAATGTGTATAAAGCAGAATTTGCTGAAATGGTGGCTACAAAAAAACTTGAAAGGTCCCAAGTTTTCAATATGGACGAGAGTGGGCTAGTTTATAAAAGTACCCCCAAGAGGACATTTGTTGCAGCTGATCAGGCACAAGCTGCTGGTGGGAAAAAAACAGTTGGAACGGGTTACTATAGCCACGTGTTCTAATGCCGATGACTCTTTCATGTTGCCTCTAATCTTGATTGGAAAATCAAAAAATCCACGCTGTCTGAGGAACGTAAATAAGGATGAATTGCCAGTTTGGTACCGCAGTCAGACAAACGCGTGGATAAATAAAGAGATTTTTGAGGAATGGTTCACAGATGTTTTTGTTCCAAAAGTTGAAAGTTTTCTCAACTCCAAGAACTTACTAAAGACGGCAGTAGTTCTCGTCGACAATTGTCGATCTCATCGATACGTAAAAATTAACGACATTGAAGTAAATTTTTTTCCGCCAAATGTCACCTCTCTCATTCAGCCTATGGACCAAGGCATTATCCAAACCGTCAAATTACATTACGAGATTAACCTCGTAAATGCAATCGTTGAGGCTCAAAATGAAAACGTGACGCTGATCGAGTTTTGGAAGACAATTGACGTGCACAAAGTGATTTTCTGGGTTGCTGATGCATGGAAAAAGGTCAAACCCACAACGATGCAGAAATGCTGGAAAAACTTATGGCCCAAAGAAATCAGAGATGCGTCGACTCAAACGGACGAGGACTCTTTTATCATCGATAATCTCGATATGTCTGTGGGCACTGACGTCACCTTTAAATCGATAACTGCAGACGATCGAGACGTAACCGAGCTATTGAATCTCATGAAAAAAGTCGACGGATATGAAGAGGTAGGCGCAACAACGGTATTAAATTGGATTCAAAAAACCGAAAAACGTAACGTATTATTTTTTTTTGTTTCTTCTTTAAAATTGCCCATGAGCTATGCTCGTCATGCCATCGTCTAGTGAGTAAAAATGTTTAATTTTATGTCCATATTATTTTATCCCATTAATCTAAAAGAAGAAACAGTCGATATTTCTGAGGATTAATCTTAGATGGCAGAGTTCGACTGCCTCGAAAATATTCGACCGTCAGCTGAGTGCGTTGTGGAACAAAATGATACTCAACAAGACGAAAACGATTTTCATTACGTCTCGGAATCTTTTGCTGTTTTATGTGAAAATCTTTAAATGCCCTACTCTCTGTTTTTATGTTCCATGAAATATTGTTAACGCCCACCTATATCTGTCAAATAAATACAAAAAGATTCAAATAAATTTTCAAATTTTGTGTTACATTCACACACGCACACACACATACTCACGTACGTATCCACACATTAATTGACACCACAGTGTTCACTCTATTTCGCCAAAATATTCCCTTTCGGGCTGGTTTCTTAACCAGAGGTTTCGCGCACAAAAATCTCGAGCTCAGAGTTGAAGTCGGAGTGGGGGAAGCGCTCGAGTGAGGAACTGGGGAAAGTTTCTTATTGCCGGGTTTCTTATTTGGAGGTCGGACTGTACATGGAGGGGCTATTCAATGTCGAATATTGCTCAAGTATCAAAACATAATCTAAATTAATAATTTGATGTAAAGTCAAGTAAATACAATAAAAATGTAACAAGAAAACTGTGAAAATAAGGTTGATAGTTCTAAGCAGCTTGATTTAGTTGAATAAATGAAATTCTACAAAACCGTTGGCGATAAAAAGTAGCGCACAAATAATGTGAAATAAGGAGCTAGTATCAACGAGTATCGCGAGTACCGACGTGTCTCGACGAGTCTTTGAATGCTTTAGCTGGTGAGCTCGCCTATGCGTGCGTGTGTCGGACGTATACAAAGGCGCGTTTCGACGCACCCGTGCGCTCAATTTTTTCTTTTTCCACAAAACGATTCCGCGTGTAGACTTCGATCGATATTGAGCCACTGTCAAATCAATAAAATTGACATTACGCGGCTCAAACTTCTTCAAGTTGAATTTCAAAGCAAGTCAAATATGGATGGAAAAAAATTTGATCATTCGTATTTTTAATTAGAATTTCAAAATTTTCAAAATAAGTGCTACTTTATAAGGAGGAATCGTGGTTATATATTGTTACTAATAATATAATAGAAACTTAATGAAAATTTTATGTTTATTAGTGAATTTTCATTGGTTTATTGTTAGACTTTGATAACGCTTTCAAACTACAGGTATATTTATATAATTCAATCCAATTTCACAATATAAAATTTATCGCACAGAGTATGTTTTGCAATTCGTAGGTATAGGCTTATTCGGTATCGATTCGTAAGACTAATAAATGAGGGATAATAAGTTAAATGGGTTTTCGAAATTATGAAAATACGGTATAGCAAGAATTGCGAGTGACTAACAAGTACTTTCGAGTATCGCCGAGTACTACACGAGTACCAGCGAGTCTTTACCAGTATATTTTTCCGATTAGTAATGCATCTACAGTATTTAGCACGAAATCTTGCATAACTTATTTGAAAACAGAAATGTAATTGAATACTTAATAGTACTCAGTTCTCTACGAATTTAGTCGAGAGTGTCCATCAATAAACACGGAATGGTATATAATACAAAAAGTCAGTATAAAATTGGTATGCATGTAATTAATAAGCGTTAGATACTATCACGCATAACTTAGTTTCGTTGGATACATGAATAATGAATACGTTTAATATACAATTGATACCTTGAAAACGTGAATAATACGTTTACTAATAGGTCAGAATGTTAACTTACCATTCATAAACATACGTATATGTTTTAGCTATACTCTGTTCTACGAGAGACAGACGCAGCGTCGCGCAAGTTTACTCATCATTCTTATAATTCAAATATGCATTCTTGCAACTAACTATCTTGTCAGCATCGCACCGATTGGCCTCTTGAAGACCAATAGTCTTGCACTAACTTAGCCAAAAACCAATCAGGAGTCTCTTCCAGATCTCCCACTATTGAAAATCCTTTTCAAACCAGACAGTTGCAAACCAAAATCACTTCAGACATCGAAAGAAACAGAACAAAATTAATTAGAGAGTCAATTTAGACTTCAGATCATTGCACACCTCGAAATCAAAAACGTCATACATCATTCTGTCAAAGAGCACTCATATTCAGAAGCTTCGAACTTTAGTACGACTAACCAAGTGAATAACACTAAAAACACATGTCTCGAAAATAAGTTAACGAACATATTATTGTTAATAAATGTGTATTTTCAATGAAAGTGTGTGTAAAGCGAATTATTTCAATCATGCATGGTGATAGCTGGCACGACCCAGAACAAAGTTCCAAACTAAGACTGGCTGTACGAGAAATTCTATCGAAACCTAAACACCACAAGGTTTGTAAATCAACTTAAGGCTGAAAATCACGCGGTGCAGAAAAGATGTCTCGCGATGTTCTTCCCAGAACGTAACAGATCATCACGCTGCGTTAACGACACTTGCAGTTCAATTGCAAGACAAATTTGATTCTAATAATGTGAAGATTCTACAAAAAGAATCACGGTATTATTATCAAATAACATCAAGTCGTAGGTACTGTTATAGACTTGTTCTGTCTGTATTGTAACGTAGTTTACTCGCTATATGTTTACATTTTTTTCCCCTTCCTTTCCTTCCGTCTCTTTCATATGTCTTTCCGTTTGAAAGCGGGTAACGGACAACACACGTTTGGCGATCCCATTGTTGTTGAAGTTTTATCAATTAACTCTGATCTGATGGTGAGTTAGGAGAAGAAAAAACGGAAAAAATAATCAAATTGATACCTGATCGATTAATGCTACGATATTGTTACTCTCTTTAATTTATGATTGAAGTCTGAAAAATTGAGGTCAGTCTTTATAATGTTAACCAATTGTTGCTCTATATTATCTTGTTATTGCGTATAGTTAAATTTATTGCATTTATTTTAGTTTTGTGATAGGCATGTTCATACCTATTGTGTTATCTCTAGTATATAAGATCAAAACCGAAAATACGATGTGGCCTTTGGAACATGTGCAAGGTCAGTCACTTGATGTATAATGTATAGTGGTTTTGTTTATGCGGCTTATTGGTAGTGTATAGTTTTCAAGTATTTTATAGAGTTTTGATTGAATAAAAATTTGTCCTGAGGATGACTCTAAATAAAGGGTCGAAATGTTGACACAAAAAAATATTTTTGCTAATCACAAGACCTTCATATCCAGAATATTACAGTATATTTCCGCACAAATGTGTCATGTAGGTGAAATGATAGGCAAACGTATGATGTGACTTTGAACGTGCCTATCTAATCTGTTTATGCATTGATGCCTTATACATATGAGTCAATCCACGTCAAACCGGACCAAATTGAGCAAAATTTGTCATCGATCTTTTTCATTGTTGTGAAATTTTTTTTAACAGGTTCCAGGGGTGAAATAAATTCATCTAGCAATTATTGATTTTTTTTTTACCTTCGATATTTCAAAAGTTATTGCAAGTTGAAAATGGCCCAAAACGCCAAAAACCGCTACAGATAAGACGTCGTCCTTCAAATCATTACATCTCAGGTTCTATTTGTCTGATCAATTTGTCCATGGGCTCATTCGAAAGAGCTGGAATTGGGCTTCCATTTCATGAGCTGCTGCTGGAAATTTTATAATAGCAACAATTGAAGATTATTATTAGCAACTATTTTTCAAACACGATCTTCATTATCGAAACCGCGCTGTAAAATCACAAAAAAATACAAGCATATTCCTTGATAAATTTCCTATAAGATAGGTGAGTTTCAAATTGGAGAATTAATGGAGAGTATTTTTTAAATTTCAATAATCGAGTGGCGGCGAGCACGCGCGCCGTCAATCCAGCTATCCGGCGCGCGGCATGGATCAATCTTATGTCAAGCACACATAAAATGGAAAGAATGTTTTTTGAAAGTTAACATATTTCATCACCTAACAGATTCCATTGGTTTAAATTATTTATTATACTCTTTGCATTGTATAACTACATGATATGAATTCTTAATACTATATCAAACTTACATCTCAAATACTACTTATTCTAAATTAATATAATTTATAATAATTTTTATAATTTCTAATTTGTAGTAATTTATATGAACTTGCATCTAAAATACTATTTATTCTAAATTGACATAATTTATATAAATTTATATAAATTCAGAATAAGTAGTATTTGAGATGTAAATTTGATATAGTATTAAGAATTCATATCATGTAGTTATGTAATGCAAAGAGTATAATAAACAATTTAAATCAACGGAATTTCTTAGGTGATGAAATATGTTGATTTTCAAAAAACATTCTTCCCATTTTATGTGTGCTTGACATAAGATTGATCCATGCCGCGCGCCGGATAGCTGTATTGACGGCGCGTGTGCGCGCCTCCACTTGATTATTGAAATTTAAAAAATACTCTCCATGAATTCTCCGATTTCAAACTCATCTACCTTATAGGAAATTGATCAGGAAATACATTGTATTTTTTATTTATTTTTTTTTTGAATTTTACAATGCGGTTTCGACGATGAAAATCGTGTTTGAAAATTAATTGTTCATAATAATCTACAATCGTTGCTATCATACAATTTGTAGCAGCATGTAATGGAAGCCCGATTCCAGCTCTTTCAAATGAGCTCATGGACATATTGATCAGACAAATAGAACCTGAGATATGAAGATTTGAAGGAGAGCGTGTGTGGCGGTTTTTGGCATTTTGGGCAATTTTCAACCTGGAATAACTTTTAAAATATCGAAGTTAAAAAACGAAAATTGTTAGATGAATTTATTTCATCCACAGAATCCGTTAAGAAAAATTAACAGCAATCGAAAAGATCGATGAAAATTTTTTGTCGATTTCATCCGGTTTGACGTGGATTGACTCATATACTTTATAACGGACATCATAAATGCAATGGCTCCCTGAACTCTGGGTAGAGCCAAAATTAGGGGGTTTTCGATATCGAGTAGTAAAGTATTTGCAAATGAGCGCCAGAACTGGAGTCACGCATTCTAGAGTCCGAGAGGAGACATTGTGGCGAGTAGCGAACCAGATATTTTCGGTTTTTTGTTTCTTTGGATTCTCGAGTTTCAACGGCATCGAGCAGGAAGTCGGCAAAGAATCCGAGGAAATTTCGGAGTGGTGAAATAGCGAAGATCTCGAAGGAGGGATGTCGAGAATCTGAAGGGAGAGCCAACGAAGATTCCTGCCTTGTGAGAATCCAACGTGGACGCGATTCCCGCTGGTGACCGGCGCGCTGCAGCCTTCCCCGCTCACCCCGCCTACACCTGACCGCCGAATCTGCGAAGGATCGACAGCGACGAGGGAGCACCACCCCGCTCACCACCGAGACATCAGAGAACTGCACGGAGGACAAAATTGCGATCTAGCGTAAAGTTCTGTGCTGCGATGCTCCGATAGGTGCGAATCGAGTTGCGCAATCTACGAGATCGATGACGGATCAATTGTCGCGCATTGTTGCTGGTATGACGTCACGTAGGAAGTAGCGTACCGAGATCGGTGTTGCGGCAGGTCGTCGATTTTGAAATCACTCTAATTCTGGCGATCATATGACACAGTCCTGTCAGTAAGAGTTTCGATAGCGGCTTTGTTTTTGTTGAAGTCTTGCGAGAAATGGTACCACCGATCGATCACGAGGGGGTTGGGGAGTTTCTAGCCTGGATATGGAACGGTAAGCACTGCTAATATTCTTGCGATCGAATTTCGAAATTAATAGAGTAAAGGCTTTGCCGAGTAACGGATGGCCATTTTGGATCTGCGTTGTCAAACATGTACTCGAAATCCGTTTGCCGATTTTTTTGCTTGGCGACCGTAGCTTGGGTTTTCGCAGTAATGCGTAGAGTTAATTTTGTTTGTAAAAAATCAAGAGAAGAATCACGGTTTTGAGTAGTCATTTAGTTTTCAAATTGCGTGCAGCCAAATTCCGCTGCACGGGGTCTAGTAGCGCCAGCATATTTGAACGTGTCACTTCTCGAATAGGTCGCGTATCGCCGTGGGTGAGCACTCACTTCAGCGGTACGAAGGGCCGAATTACCCATTATTACGCCAACCACGCTATGGCGTGGAAACGCAAGCTGTCTGGGGGGCGCCCAATGTCTTAGGTTTTTTTAAAACGTTTTTCCTTTGGTTGAAATATTTGTACAAGTTTAAAATTTTTTTAATTAAAGCAGCAACTCACGTAATGAGTTCAATACGAAAATACCCTTATAATCTCTTAAATTAACAAGAAGCAGGAAGATCAATGTGAATACGATTCAATGATTCCACTGCCCCTTAACTTCACAGGGCGCAGCTAGTTACATAAAAATGTAACCCAGCTTCGCAAGTACCTGGGATTCTACTGATTTTATATAAAATACTTTCAATACCTTAAAAATCCAATAACCTAATGGAAACTGAGCTATATACTGAAAAATTCCATGCTAACAACAACTTGCAAACCCAAAATACCGAAGGGAATGCGAGTGACTGCGATCGATTTGGCGTAGGGGTGCCTCTTATCGTATTCGGCCCTGGCGGTACGACTTCTTAATTTGGGTATCGCACGGGTACTGATCGACCTTCGAATGCGTCGCGATTAGTCGCCTTAAGTTAACGTTGATAAAGGGAGAATTATCTGTGATTTTGGATATTCAGTATTGTCGCGATTAACGCCCTAGTTTAGAATAATTTCTTGTTTTTGTTTTTTGCCACTTTATTTAGCATTAAGGGTGCAACTAGCGCTTTCTTTGATAGTTGGTTGTTCTTGATTTTGTTTTGTTTTTATTGTTATTTTCGATATCGCGACGAACGAGTTCTGAATATTTTTTTTTCTGGATCGCTGCTATTGCACAATATATTCTTTCATTTCCTTTCTGTTAAATAGCGTTGTATAAGATTCGTATAAGCAATTTTTATAAGATTTGAAGTTTGCATTTCCGCGCCAAAATATATCGATTTTCGATGTAACTGTGAGTTGCTCCGCTTTACTTGCGGCCTCGAGAGTCAGTTGCTCGATCGGAGCCCACGCGCGTGCTCGTTTATACTGGGGCAATCTCTTAAAACTATACATACAATGCGCATGCGCCAAATAATTCAATCTCATTGGTCGGTGGAATTGCCCCGCGGCGATGTTTTCGTCTGCTGAGCAGAGGGCCAACGTATACAAAATGAAACAAGAATCAAGAGCTGTAAATCTCTGTTGCATAAAACCGCGGATTGAGGTTATGTTGCTGTTTATTTTTACGTAGCGTGAATTTTCTTAAAAGAATAGTATCGTTCAGCAATACCCTAGTCGATATCGGAAAATATTCAACCGACGCAAATATTAAATGATACAGAAATTAGATGTTATTTATTGAAAGAAAAAATCTGAAATTCAATATGAAATGTCATTAACAAGTGGGAGTCTGGACAAACAGAGGTAGATAAGTAAAAACAACGTTGATTGTGAACAGATTCTTTACTTACATGAAATTAAAAATGCGTCTCATTAACGATTTATGTTTTGTGCATTTTATTGGAAATGAGTAGTATCCAAAAATACCAAAAGATCCTGTCTGATAATAATAGCTTCTAATATTTTCAGGTACGAAATAATTCATTGTCACAGCGGGACTGAATTTGTCAGGTATGGAAGCATGTAGGTAAATTTCTAATTAGGTGATCTTTGACAATTGCAATATTTTAACATGGATTCAATGATGAAATTCGTTTTTTTGTTCGGCAGGCTCGAAGTTTGAACTTTGATTAACACGAGGAAGACTATGCCTTACCTGATGGTCAAAACGTTTAGGTGGCAAGGATCCTGGTTTCTCGAGCGGTGCAATCATTATAACCATCGAACCTGGTTGTTCCGTCAGACATCAGGTGCCAGAGTGAATTTCATCAAGCCATCGCCACTTTCTTAACATCAGTTGAGGCAAAATTGAAGAGCATGATATACTACAGATCATAATGGCTGAATATCCCATCATTTTACTTTGATCGAACCAATAGCGATAAGTTTCTTACTTAACCTTTGCCGTCAATTCGTTCTACCGAGGAATCATTCTGTGCACCATTGTAATTCAAGCATTATTATTGACCAGCATTTTTTACAAACTTTATCCCATTCAATTTGGTATCTTATTTTGAAGCTTACTTTTACTCTCTTTGGCATTAAATTCAGATAAAGAGTTTTTCAAATCCTCAATTAAATCGTGGGGTTGAATTTTGCCAGGCAAACTAAATCAATCTAAATCAAGAATTGTTAAATAACTTCGGTTAAAAATGTCTTTGAATTTAATCTCAGTTGACGGTGTCATCTGGCTAGCCAGTTACACGATAACTTAAAACCAAATTCAATTTTACACTCTTTATAGGGTCGTACGCTAAGACTGAAAACTTGTGAATATCCATTTACCGCAATCATTTCTGCATTTCATATTAGCTTTGTCTGGAGCGAAAAAATCTCATTTTCAGATTGAGAATGGAACCTGAAACGCAGAAGTTATTCAGTAGCACGAATTGAAAACCATGAATTTTATAATGGCTTCTGCAACAACAGGACTCTTTCCAAATATCCTTGTTACAAGGTGATGTTCGGAGGACTATGAACAAGACATTGTATCGGATTACATTATTTGGAAAAAAATCTGCATGAACTTCGTTGAAAATTAGATATTCATTTATTTTGATGGAACAAGGGACACAATCTTGAAACCGATAAGTCAATATCCTCGAAATAATGTTCTGACATTACTCTAAAACATGGACGTTAAGGCGCATTTTGAGAAAGTTGATTTTCAACTTGTGTCACAGGATGTGATCTACGTTCCTGAGTTCTGCGCTTCCGATTAGATTTTCTTTGTTTCGAACCGCACTAACATGAAATACAGAAATCATTGTAATAAATCTAATATTACTTAAATTTTCGATTCGAGTATTAGGTTCCCTTCATTTATTTAATCGAACAATAATGAAAATTTGCGAAATGAACTCTGATGATCAGTGGAAAATTTTTAATAGTAGTAGCAATAATTTTTTGACCGGAAAAAATACATTGACTATCGACTATTTGTAAATTTTGTTAAACTATTTTCGAGAAAAAAAAGATTCACAGTTCTGTTACAGAAAGTGTGATATTTAAATTCCTTGAACACTCGGTTTAATGTCCCATTTTCAAAAGAGATAAAATTCAATATTACCGCCTGAAATCACAAGAGAGTGAGAAAGTTGCTTAGTTGCTTGAAAGTGGCGATGATCTTTGTACGTGTGATAAACTGAATAGGCAGATAACAGTGAATATTAGAGATGTAATTATTTTGGCCGTATCACCTGTTGATAGAAAAAATGTCATTGTTATTTCTAATGTACAAAATAATACAAGTGATCAATTAAAGTGTGCCCACCTACCTGCTGCGTTTCTTCCAAGCACCCAACATTTAAACAGATTTCTCATTGCAGTCGAATAAAGCCAATTTTCAAAGAGCATTAGCATCAACTTTCCGAGTCACCATCTCGATTGTTTGTGATTCTAACCTCAACAATTTGTATGAACTCCATCGCCGCTAGAAACAGAGTTTGACAGCCGAAACTCGGAGTGGCTAACCTGCCCGAGCAGCCGATGAAACTCGCGCATGCGCATTGACTGTATAGTTTCAAGAGATTGTCCCGGTATGTTACACCATGTAACAATAACTCGGAGTAAAACCAATGCTCAATAATTATAATCTTGTAATTAATTACATTTCTGTTAAACCAGGATTTTTATGATAATCTTAATAAAGAGTGCATAAAAGTGGATAATTCGAAAATTTCACAACTATCGACCGTTGAATCTCCTCCCTTATGCAACGAGTTGTCGCAACTCCTGAATCTTTTCCTGAGCAAATTCGGTAATAAACGATCACATACAAGCGTGTTGTTGTCAAGTGTCTCTCTCCCTCTCCAAAATTACGCCTCCCCTCGCCGTGGTACTGAGCTGCCAAGGTATTATCCAAGGTTAAGCGACGGTAAAGATTTCGAGGCGTGTCGACCACGCCAAGCGCCCTGCTCGCGATATCTTTCGTAAGATCTGATTTTTTCCAGCCTACATCGCGAGCCGCCGAATTATTGCGCGCGGCAAGTTCTCGGTCATTTTTCCGGGTGGCCGAGGCGCAGCAAGAAATAGCGTTACAACTTCTATCACTTTCATAATTTTATTCACGAATTCCTAATAATTATTGTATTCAATGACTCATTCATGAAAGGATATACATTGTAGCAGCCTAAACTACTGATAATGAGCGATGTATGTTCCACAATCTGACGATCGCACCAATAAACTACACAATAGGTTCTCATAACAAAAAAGTATCACTAACCGGTTCGTTTTATTAAATTTTCCTTGGAAAAGAGTTTGTAAATACTCTATAAAATGTAGATACCCAGTACTACTAGTAAGTGGAAAGTGAGTAGGTGTAAGCACAAGGACACTCTAGGAAAGAAAAAAATTGTTTAATATATATGTTTCATGAATATTTACGAGTTAGAAAATGTCTTTCAGACTTGCTACTACGGGGATTCGGAAGTCCGAGAAACGGAGGCAGATAAATAAAATGCACAGCTTAAAAATGTTATATTGAGCGTAACGTACAATTAACGCTTCACACCAACCACTAACCAATTTGTTAGTCAGTACTATGTGAACGGGTTTTCATAGACAAAGTAATTGAAAATGATTACAGCTATGTTTTTATAGGAAAAGACAAAACTTGGCAGGCAAGCGATTATGACATAAGATACGTTCATAATGCTCTTCGAAAATTGGCTTTATTCGACTGAAATGCGAAATCTATTTAAATGTTGGGTGCTTGGAAGAAACGCAGCAGGTAGGTGGGAACACTTTATTTGATCACTTTTATTATTTCGTACATTAGAAATAGCAGTGAAATTTTTTTCTATCAACAGGGGATACGGCCAAGATAATTGCATTTCTAATATTCACTGTTATCTGCCTATTCAATTTATCACACGTACAAAGATCATCGCCACTTTTAAGCAACTAAGCAACTTTCTCACTCTCTTGTGATTTCAGGCGGTAATATTGAATTTTATCACTTTTGAAGATGAAACGTCAAACCGAGCGTTTAAGAAATTTAAATATCTCACTATCTGTAATAGAACTGTGAATCTTTTTTTTCTCGAAATCAGTTTAACAAAATTTACAATAGTCGATAGTCAATGTATTTTTTCCGATCAATAAATTATTGCTACCACTATTGAAAATATTCCAATGATCATCAGAGTTCATTTTGCAAATTTTCAATGCTGTTCGATTAAATAAATAAAGGGAACCTGATACTCAAATTGAAAATTCAACTTGTTGAGAATATACCTTCATTCCACATCCATAGAGAACGCGCTTTTACATATAAGTAGGTATGTATGAGTGCATGTGTGTGAGTCGTGCGCTGCTGCCATACTGTGTATAGGTCGTGCGTAACGAGTGCGCATGTCTCTCTATCAGTTGTCTGTGTTCTCGTGTATAGAGCGGTTACCTGTTAAACCACGCTCTCTAACAAGAACATAAGAGGCATGTAAGGCGTGCTTTTCACTAAATAAAGTTTATTAAGGGGAGGTTCTAGTCCAGAGGCCCGAAAATGTGCGTAATTTCATGATTTTTTTTTGAGAGTACATACGTATTTTTTTAAAAAAAACTTTTGTGGCATTTATTTGTCTATATTTTAAAAAGTTTACAAAATTTTTTCGAGTAAAACTAATACAAAATGGCAGCTCCAGCCCTCACTGACGACGGTCGTGCGCGGCGGTGGACAGTGTGCGCGGGGCACTCTACAGCCCTGCCAAGTGATCCGAAACGAAAAAACCAAAAAAAATCTTAAAGTAGATGAAATTTGGGGGGCCCTATGAATTTCCGATTTTCAAAAAAACCCTTTTTAGAAAAAATGGGGACCCTTTGAAAAAAAAACACCTTTTTTGCCTCTTTTTATTTGTTTTAACGTTAAAAAAAACAATACTCAACATTTTTTTTCTGACAAAAAACGCTTTCTGAAGGCCCCCTAAATTGAATAAGCTTAAATTTGAGCCGCCAAACGTCGAAATCGGTCCAGTCGTTGAAGCGGAATCGCGCCCCGCGCGCAAAAAAAAGGTGTTTCTAAAAAACGCGTTTAAAGTTTGACGAAGAAAAAATCGTATATAATGTTTTTTTTTTTTTTTGACACTTACATCTAATCAGCTATTCCCGCACCATACAGGATTTCTTCCTCATGTTCAAAAAGCATGTTTTGCTGAACTTTGTTCCTGATTTTGTCAATTCTGGCCTTTTTCACCAACACTGATAGATTCGCCTCGGCTATTTTTCGGCCGACGCGCTCTCTCGTCTATACGCTATAACTCGTAAGATCAATTAGATAGGGAAATATCCTTTTGCCTACACATTTTTGAGACCTTGAGGATGAAAATAAAGCAATACAAAAAAATAAGTTTTTTTGGTCGATTTTGACTAGAACCTCCCCTTAAACAATAAAACAAATCTTCACCCACTTACTACCCTTTACATCAACATGGTAGCAGAGCGTTTCGGTTTGGATCCGAGAAAAAGTTTTCGTCGAAGAAAACACGTGGGTAGGTAAGTGAGGTTATGTAAAAAACTTTTGTGCGCAAAAAGTTAAAAGTTGAAAGTAAGGTAAAAATACTGGAAAAATCTGAAAAAGTAAATAGTGAAAATGTGGAAAAATAAAGAAAAGTGAATAATAAATGTGTTTTTGTGCTCGATGCGAGTGGATTAAGTGAGTCACATGTTCGTTGGTGCTAGAGCACGTTGTACAGTATCATCGCTAAATTAAGTAAAAGTAGAAAATATCGATAAATAACAAAAAATAAGTTGCTAAAAAGAGTCAGTTTACGAAAAATTGATTGCAATTTGGTTGAAATTAACGTGATGCATACGGATTTTAGAAAAAAATCACATGCTTTCGGAGTAAAGTGCATAGAGAGCACGTGGTGAAAAACTTTGAGGTTAAACACAGATAGCATGTACAGTATAAATGGACAGAATTATAAATACACTAAAATTGGTCAATAAAAGTGATATAAACGACGAAGAAGAATATTCGATGAGTACAGAAACTGGAAAAGTCGATACTAAAAGTGAAAACATACACAGTGATATAAAATAGCAAAACACTAGCGGAAATATAGTAAACAAAGAACAAGTTAAAGCAAGCACGAGTACAGACAGTAACACTAGTGTTAAAGTAAAAAGTGAACTAAACGAGACAAAAGTAATGTCTGAAAACATGAAGTTAGACGATTTTCGGATTCCGATTTTCGACGGAAGCGACTATAGTGCATGGAAATTTAGGCTGTTACTCTTACTAGAGTACGAAGAATGCAAGAATCCAGCAATACATGAGAGAGACAACACGAAAGAGAAAGAAGATGACTGGAAAAAGCTTGATTTGAAAAGTAGAACAATTTTAGTTAGCTCCGTTTCGAACAAGCAGTTGGAATATCTAAGTGAATGCACTACAGCACTAGAGATGATGAATAAGTTAGATAGCCTGTACTCTAGTCAATCAACACAGTTACAGATATTAAGAAGAAACGCGTTAGACGACATGCGTCTAAAGAATTACAACAATGTGGAAGAGTTTTTTATCGAGTTCGAGAAAGCTTGCAATGAATTTGAAAAGGCGGGTGGTACTCTATCAGATGAAGAAAAAATAAGATATATCTTGAAAGCACTGCCAACCAGTTATGCGTATATGTATTGGCGATCTTATTGACTTGTCAAGTCGAAGATTATGGAAAAAAGTATGACCACACATAAAAGCGAGGAGAGGAGCAGCACAAACGCTTTTAGTGCGAAAGCTAATGCAAAATGCTATAAATGTGGAAAGCCCAGCCATTTTACGAAGGAGTGTTGGAGTGATCAACACCAAAATCAACGAGATTATCCAAAGGAGCGCCAAGGATCATCAAGAGGACGCAATCCCAGGAGAGGACAACGAGGTCGTGGCAGGGGTCAGTATCGAGGAGGTCGACAAGGACAACAATCTTCCAGCAACGAGCAGCAGGATTCAGCACACAGTTCCTGTTCTGTGAAAGTGAAAGTGAATAACGTGAGTAAGAATGAAAATAGTGGAGAAAATGAGAGTGATGAAGTTCAGTGGTTACTCGATAGTGGTTGCACGGATCATATTGTTAACGATCCAAATTTGTTGTAAACTGCGTAAATTTAAAAAACCGTATTGATGTTGGTCTCCCAGATGGTAAAATGCTTAAAGCGACGAAAATTGGTAATATGAAATTGATGTTTAAACTGTACAAGAAAATTTTAATAATGAATTAAAAAACGTGTTCTATGTAAGAGATATATAAGAAAATTTACCAAGCATGTCAAAAATTGCAAAAAATAACAAAATGATTACGCATGGGAGTTATGTGAAAGTGTATAATGAACAACATGAATTAGAAGCTGTTGCGTGTGAGAGAGAAGGGTTCTATTACATGCAAAGTTATGTATGTAAGCATGATCATGATAAAATGTATCAAAACAAAATGTGTGCGAATAGTATGAAAAGCACAACACAAAAAGAATTATGGCATAGAAAGCTTGGGCATGTAAGTTTCGGTTATCTTCATAAATTAGTGAAATTCAAACTAGCTGATGGCCTGCCATACCAACTTGAAAATGAGTATATGCAATGGGCTAATTGTAAGCAGAGTAAAATGACAAACATAAGCTTTAAAAATGATAAGACAAAGGCGAGGGAAATCTTAGGAATAATACACACAGATTTAAATGGGCTCCATCCAACCACCGGGTATAAAGGTGAAAAATATTTTCTCACCTTCATAGATGACTATAGCAAATGCACGAAAATTTATTGCATAAAGAGTAACGAGACCGCGGATTGCTTCATAGAGTTTATTAATTTAGTCCAAAATCAATTCGATAAATGTGTTAAGAAAATTACATGTGACAGAGGGAGAGAATATTTAAACAATCGAATTTACAGTTTTGCTAAGAGTAAAGGAATAGCAATAGAAGTAACTCCAGCATACGTTCATGAACTGAACGGTGTAGCTGAGAGGCACAACAGATCCGCGATGGATATGGGTAGGTGTTTAGCTAGGGAAGCGAAAATAGCTAGGAAGTATTGGCCGGAAATTATGAAAACGGTCGCGTACTTAAAAAACAGTCCTTTAGCTAGTACTATAGAAAGAAAAACCCCTTTTGAGATAATTTTTGGAAAAAAACCTAACCTAGATAACATAAAGATGTATAGAAGTAGAGTTTTTGCTAGGATACCAGAAGTTAATAGAAATGGAAAATGGGACAATAAAGCAAAAATAGGTATATTGGTTGGATATAATCACGATCGCTATGGAGTCTTGATTAATGGAAAAGTAATTGATGTAACACATGTAGATATTGTGGAAAATGAGGATGATTTAATTTGCTTCGAAAATAAGAATAACGATAGGACAGAGAATGAAAATTATAATGGTGTAAGCTTAGAAAACGATACAAGTGATACATTACTGCCTAGGCCAATAATTGAAATTGAAAATGAAAAGAATGAGGTTAAAAACAAACAGAATGAGATTGAAAATATTGTAAGTAACGACGAAGAGGATGAAAATATGGAAAGAGTGAATGAGGAAATTTTGAGTACAAAGAGAGAATCACAAAGGAAAAAAGGTCCTGTAAATCGATACGGAAATCCGGTTGCACATTGTATATATTGTAATACTATTTTGAAAATTGAAAATTAGGCGAAATCAATATTAAAAATCTTTTATAAAGGCTGAATAGTAGAGTGAAATTTTAATTCATTTATAAGTATATCAAACATGAGCCGTCATTATGTTTAAAATTCATTCATTCATCCAATCCACAATTCATTCATGCATGTGTATATAGTTTAAAATAGTGTATATTGTTAAAATTGGTGGATATTGTTGAAATTATAAATAATTGTCAATAACTGTCTTTCGTCGAGGCACTATATTTTTTGATTTCACTTTTAATGTTCTTCGTTTTATATCGTCTCTCTTTAAAATTTGGCTTGGGTTTTCGAGTGTTTAATTATTAATTTGAAAGGTTTGTCCTCGTAGTTTAGATTTAATTTTTTATTCTCAGTTAGTCGACTTTCGATCAGCTACGATTTCGTTTCAGAGAGGGGAACCCCCGCACTTCCTTCCTCCTGGAGAGACCTCAACCAAGCAACCTTCCTTCTCAAATTTGTGACCAGATGCCCCACTCCCTGGGTCTAACCTAATCCGCTCGTGCCGTGTTCATTGCGCGGTTATATTTGGATCATTACAATATGTGAACCATGTAAATATAACTGTACCCGAAAGTGTTGAGGAAGCGATGAAATGCGAGGAAAGCGTGTACTGGAAAAGGGCGATGAATAATGAAATGAGAAAGTTAAATGAACACAAAACGTGGAAACTTGTTGAAAGACAAAAAGACAAAGAATTAATTGATTCAAAATGGGTCTTTACTAAAAAAATGAATGGGAGGTTTAAGGCTAGGTTAGTAGCTCGCGGATTCAAACAAAAGAATACAATTGATGATGTTTATGCTCTGGTCGCGAGCAACCAAGCAATTAAATTTTTATTAGCTTATTGCGTACAAAATGAGTTATATATTGAGATAATAGACGTAGATTCTGCTTTTCTTTATGGTAATGTGATATCAGAAGTGTACATCGAACAACCGAAAAGTTTTAACGATGGTACAAATAAAGTATTAAAACTAGA
The DNA here is from genome assembly GCF_021155785.1 of Neodiprion fabricii. Lineage (NCBI taxonomy): Eukaryota > Metazoa > Arthropoda > Insecta > Hymenoptera > Diprionidae > Neodiprion > Neodiprion fabricii. The sequence continues at coordinate 14,443,250 of NC_060241.1, read as the reverse complement.
AAAATCAATGTACGGTCTCAGTGAAAGTCCACGAGATTGGTACAAATGCTTTAGTGACTATATAGAAGGTTTAGGTCTTAAGAAAAACAATGTAGAGTCATATTTACATGGTACAGGTGAAAACAAAGTATACTTAATGAACTATGTTGATGATATAATTATTTGTTGCAAGAACAAAGAAAAGATAAAAAGTATAAAAATGTAACTAGCAATAAGTTTAAGTTTGAAGATATCAGTGAAATTAAAGAATATTTGGGTATAGAAGCTGATCATAATGTAACAAGAAATGAAATGAAACTATGCCAAACGAGATATATAGTCAAATTAGCTGAACAATATAACGTTTTGAACAGTAACTCTCATGACACTCCTATGGAGGTAAACTTACAGATTGATAAATCAGATGTTTGTAAAGAAAATATGCTGTACAGAAATCTCTTAGGAGCATTGCTATACATAAGCTCAGGTACAAAGCTAGACATTAGTTTTAGCGTTAACTATCTGAGCCGTTTCTAAAATTGTTATACTGAAACGCACTACAAGTATGCTAAAAGAATCTTGAAATATTTATATGATACAAAAGACTTAAAGTTGAGATGCTGTAAAAATAATGAAAGCGAAGTTATTGATAGTTACGTTGATGCCGACTGGGCAGGTGACAAAATAGACAGGAAATCTACATCAGGTTACGCCATAAGACTGTATGGTAATTTGATCTTTTGGAAGTCTAGAAAACAAAAATGTATAACTAAGGCGTCGACGTACGCGGAATACGTAGCGCTATCAGAATTAACCTCGGAAATCAAGTATATGAATGAATTACTAAAAGTATTTGATATGAAATTAGAAAAGCCAATAAAATCTACGAGGATAATTCTGGCGCAATTAATATAGCTAATTATGGTAACTTGACGAAAAACTCGAAGCAGATAGAGACACATCACCACTATGTGCATGAATGCGTAAAAGAAAATTTAATTGAAGTTGTAAAAATTAACTCTGATGATAATGTAGCTGACATTTTTACAAAATCGTTAGGCAAGGAAAAGTTTATAAAATTCAGAGAAAAAATGAATCTCAAATAAGTATGTAGTGATGTGGTATGAAGGTAAGGTAGCGTGTTGAGAATACACCTTCATTCCACATCCATAGAGAACGCGCTAATACATATAAGTAGGTATGGATGAGTGCTTGTGTGTGAGTCGTGCGCTGCGGCCATGCTGTGTATAGGTCGTGCGTAACGAGTGCGCATGTCTCTCTATCAGTTGTCTGTGTTCTCGTGTATAGAGCGGTTACCTGTTAAACCACGCTCTCTACAAGAACATAAGAGGCGTGTAAGGCATGCTTTTCATTGAATAAAGTTTATTAAACAATAAAACAAATCTTCACCGACTTAATACCGTTTACATCAACACAACTAATATTAGATTTATTAAAATGATTTCTGTATTTCATGTTTGTGCGGTTCGAAACAAAGAAAATCTAATCGGAAGCGTAGAACTCAGGAACGTAGATCACATCCTGTGAGACAAGTTGAAAATCAACTTTCTCAAAATGCGCCTTAACGTCACAATTAGCTTCAAGAACAATCACGTTTTAAAGTAATGTCAGAACATTATTACGAGGATATTGACTTATCGGATTCAAGATCGTGTCCCTTGTTCCATCAAAATAAATAAATAACTTATTTTCAACGAACTTTATGAAGATTTTTTTCAAATAATGTAATCTGACACAATATCTTGTTCGTAGTCCTCCAAACATCACCTTGTAACAAGGATACTTGGAAAGAGTCCCTTTGTTGCAGGAACCATTATAAAATTCTTGGTTTTCAATTCGTGCTACTGAATAACTTCTGCGTTTCAGGTTCCATTCTCAATCTCAAAATGAGATTTCTTTTGCTCCAGACAATGCTAACATTAAATACAGAAATAATTTCAGTAAATGGATATACACAAGAGTAGTATAGGGGCACTTTGGGGCGTCACAAAAAACCCCACTCGCACCCCTCTCCGGCGCCAGCCCCGCGCCTAGGAGTGACTTTGGAGCGCCTTCCCCTTCCCCCGCCGCCCCTCGCCTAGGAGTGACTTTGTGACGCCATCCCCTTCGCGCGCCGCCCCTCGCCAAGGAGTGACTTTGGGACGCCATCCTCTTCCCCCGCCACCCCTCGCCCGGAAGTGACTTTGGGACGCCATCCTCTTCCCCCGCCTTCTCTCGCCGCGGAGCGAATTTTGGGACGCCATCCCCTTCCCCCGCCCCCCTCGCCGGGGAGCGAATTTTGGGATGCCATCCCCTTCCCCCGCCGCCCCTCGCCGAGAAACAAATTTTGGGGCCCCTTCCCCCGCAGCCCCTCGTCTAGGAGGTATTTTATTCTAGAAGCTTCTCCGGACGACCACCCCTTTCCCGCAACCCCTTGCCGAGGAGCGGCTTTTCCGCCTCGAAGCTCCGCGGTTCGTCAGCCCTTCGCCCGCGACCCCCTCGCCAAGTGGTGAATATCGTGTGACGACCCCTTACCCCGGGTACCGTTGACAGCGAATCAGATTCCGAACTCTACAGGATGGCCTCTGGGCCTGTGCACCCTGACCATGGGACGATCTCTTTCCCCTTACCCTGGTGCCCCTGGCCGTGCGGCCGATTCTGGGGCCACCTACCCAGCTGGCCCCGCTCCCTCCGTTCACGAAGCGAACTCTGTGACTTGGACGTTTGGGGTTACAGGTCCTCCACCCCGGCTCTCGTTCTTTCTCCATCCCTGCTCTCTGTGTCGGGTGCTCGTGTCACTGACCTTACCCAGCCGTCAGTGTTTATCCTAAGGTTTACGTGTGCTTGGAAAATATAGACCTGGTCACTCTCGCTCTCTTTCTTAATGCAAGACTATAGGCATACTTAGATGTACGAGGATCAGGGCGGGTGGGTGAGGAAACAGAACTCAATGGTGGATTGCGTAGAAAATTCAAATCTCATCCTCGCAGGTTTATTCGGTTAACACAGGTGCAAATACATACATGGTTATTACAGATAACGAATAAATGATAATTACAATGTGCTTATAATTACACAAGATATGTTAGCAAGGATTTTTTTTTTCATTTACCGGCCTTATAATCAGCAACATTACAATTCTTAGAGGTACAACATTGAAGACAACTTATAGGATAAATGTAATTTGATTTGATGGTGTTAGTTTTGCGTTTTGTGACATGGGCTATTCGGTTGTGGAATAATTCTGCGATACGATCGTTTCTTTCGAGGTCAGGAGTAAATGTATTGAGAAACTCCCGCAGAGAAAAACCAGCAGCCATAAAGTGCATAAACGTAATACAAAATTTTCCACGTACATCAGAAGTGAGGCTTTGAAGCTGTCTGTCGTTCCAGTCGTATCGTCTGCAATTTCTTCGTAAAGTCCGCTTATGGTGAGGGACGAATGGTGGTAATCCGAAGCTGTCGAAGTGTGTACCGTGTTCCGAGGAACTGACGAAAAATGCCACCCAGTGGCTACCGGAGCGTGTGTGATCATCCGTGTTTGACACGAAGGCTGTCGGGCGTGTCCAGATGAGGGTCATCTGATCCGCTGCAAAAACCCCGGTCTTCCCGTTCGGAATTGCCGGCATCGCGCTACTTATCTGTAGACTGTCCATTTTGTACCTCGTCTTCTTCTCCTTCCTCTTCTTCTTCGCCCTCGTTATCGGAGATAATCATACCACTCGTAGAAGATTGTGAGGAGGTATGTGAGTCAATCGCAGTAGTGAGTATGTCGTAGGGAACGGTAACTTCGCCGTCTGACGTAGGCGCAGACGGATCAGGAGAGATTTTCAGTAAAGCGACTGACTCTGGTATTACTGCTTGTAGCGTGAAATTTCTTTTTGGTACCTGCAGTGGCTGATTACTAGTCGAACTCTCCTCTCCGGTGATGTTGCGCTTACTGGCTGACAATGCTTCTGTATAATCGTATTTAGTTACAATATTGTGATTGTTGATCCATTTCTTCAGTTTGAGTGCGTTGTTCATCGCACATTTGAAAAATTCCTCCTTCCTAACGCCGTGGAAGAAGCACCATACCGAAGACCGTTCCAGTTTGTCAAACGCCGGGCAATCGATGTCCTCCAAGTTGAATACTTGACGCGCGGTACTACTTTCAATATATTTACATTTATCGTGGCCACGGGCAAAGATTCGATGAGCGTTACGTGCGATTTCTCGGAGGTTAACGTCTAATTGAACCAGCGAGATATCACCTTCAAACCACTCGATGCAATGATGGTAGCAGGTTACGTAATTGTTCACGCCACGTTCTTTGAGCGGCAGATCCGTGAAGGGATATGGCCGTTCTACTAACCAATGTGCCGAGTAGTGGTGATCGATGGTGACGACTGCCACCTCTTTCGGTATAAATTTACCATAGATATTTCGAAACCCTTAAATATCTATCACGTGATCCATACTTGAACTTGAAAGAATGTAGTCGAATGAATAGAGAGCTGGAAGAGCGAACCTGCAGTGACGTAGTTTAAATGCTGACTGGCTCGGCACCGTAGTTACGGGTGTTTATATACGGCCTTGTGTTACAATCCCCGTCTCAAGTTTTGTTTATCGGGTGTCTCCAACCGGTCTGTTGCTCCCCTTGAAGACGTTGGCGTGGTGTAGTCACAGTGTTCTCTCTCTCTCTCTCTCTCTCTCTAACGGAAATCACCACCTGGTATTTTATAGAAGCGGTCGTGATAGGAGGGTCGTGATCTCCCTCTCTTTCTTAGCCCGAAAAATTTGTAATGACCTGACGTGCAGCATCAACTTCAATAAGATTATCAAATTCAGCGTACACTAGGCAATTCACAGTTTCTTTCAGAGCATCGTCGAACCGCACTTCGACCCTGAGAGTTCCATGTTTTATGAGCGACCAGTGCGATGTACAGTTGGCCGAGAGATCGAGGTTTAGGTCAAAAGCCAATAGACAATTTCCTTTAGCGAACTGCTGCCGGTCGATACCGTTTCCTTCGTTCAGAAAATGAATCCTCGTACCGGAAAAGAGGGTGTTATAAGCGTCCACGTAGAGATCGTCTTTGCCAAAACTCATCTGTAGCGGCTTCGATGAGACTTGCACCCCGTCGACGTACAACGACAGGAAATTCAAAGAGTAGTTTTGAAAATTAACCGGATTGCGCTGTCTGTCGCCGTTGAAGGTTCCATTGCTGACAAAACCGATTATCACTCGTTTCGGTAGTTGTCCGAGTATGACATTGTCCAGTGTTTCTGCCTGTACTCCTGCGTGTATGGTGAAAGACTTCACCTCGACTCTGGTTACGGGATATTTTGCCGTACCTTTGACTAGCGTCCGTGCGTGCGCCAGCAAGATTCCAGGGCTGATCTTCATTCGGCGAACGAGCAGTGAAGTTTCCAGTATGTGCAGCTTGTGGCGATTTTCGGCTTCCATGATGCAAAAACTGTCTCTTGATCTCACAAGTCGAAGACGCAGTTCCACACCGTTGATTAAAAATTTGTCTTGATCAAATACGTCACAGTGCAGATGTCCAATCAGATCAACGGTACGTGCATTGCTCATGATCCGTTCGCGTTCGATGAAACCCCGGTCAGCACCGACGGCGTCGGCGTCGTATACATCCGATACTCTATCCTCGCTGTCGTACCATAGAGCCGAAGAAAGATGGGAATTTTTGGCGGGCGGTGCGTAATTCAGTAGAGTCTCTATATATGCTCAATAGGCGTAAGAGTTGTTGGCTGGTGAGACTAGTTTTTGATTGAAGAATATATCGACTTTATTGAACATCGAGTAAAGCAGATTGCTTACCGGAGCGGCATGCGGAGTAGCCGCGTTGCCTTCGCCTGCCGGCGGGGTAGGAGCAGACGGTTGTAGCTTCACTCGTACGCTAAGCATAGTGTGTGCCAAGTCGATGTACTCATCACCGTTTCCAGGTACAACAAATTCAATCGGGGAATCGTCGGTTAGAGATGATACGGGCTTGTAGTGTACCCATTGACCATCCTCAATAGACGTCTGCGTTGGTGGTAGAGAAAACAAATCCAGTTCCGACTTCATACACTCACCCGAGTGCGCGTGCAGAAAGGCCATTGTTGATGTTTAGATTGAAGACGAGCGGCGCGTGGGCTTACCGGGGTCCGAATATGTCTGTAAGGTCCCGTTTTTTACAACACCTTTTCCGCTTAGTTTTCTTGACGGTTCCGGCACGCTTGGGTATCTTGGCCGATGTTTTCTTTTTCGACCTTCGTCTAATTTTACTCGTAGTACCAGCTGCTCGGTGCGCACCAACAAGTCTGTTGACGCGGGTAATGTTTGACTGACGCGCTAATCCGCCGGCTCGGCTTTTATAACCGCTGCCCTTCATGATTTTATCAATTTTTTCTTCAGCAGCTCTTTTCAATTTGTGTCCTGATTCTATGAAACGACTCTTGACTGCCTGTTTGAACGGAGTGTCGTTTCTTACGTCTGTCATGACGTTCATCCCTGCACGTAGTGCTTCTCTTCCGATCGCGCGAGCACCACTGGACAGCAGAGGTAGTATTCGACGAAACAGGCCTCCTAAGAAGCTGCCGATTCCGTGCCCGCGTTGATGCAGTGCTCCTCGGTAAACCGTCTCTATGCCTTTACCGCCGAGCTGATTTTCGTAATGTTGCATATAATGAGCCATGTCGTACCTGGTATGTTTTCCCTCTCTCTCTCTTTTGCTGAGCGACTCCTGTGATTCCAGTCAATCACTGAACGCGTCTAAAATGCAGCGTTACCGTCAGTTTCCCGCTCGTGGATGGTGCTGGGCTACCGAATTGATCTCTTATTTCGATCTCGATGGTTTGAAAGTTCGTGAGCATCAGTGGTACGTAGTACAGTGGCGATAGTGTTCTCATCTCTGATTCGGCCTGTAAGATATTGTCATTGCCGGATGTTTCAATGACTCGTCACAGCGGGGCGTAAACATCTCCAACGATACGTGGCTCCACCAGATTGCAATAAATAAACATCTGGCAGCCGGGGATCCTTGATGATTTGTTGGTTTCGGATACCTTGCAATCTGGTACCTCAACTGCACTTTCCCCAGTAGTATTGTAATACGTGACACAGGGTATCGTTTCATTTTTCACTGGCACCTACCCCTGGGGGTGTTTGAACGTGAGTGGATAAGGAATTTCGGCCAGCCCGACTTCCCAGTCTCCCGTTAGTTGAATCTGACGCGGTAACTGGGTAATGTAACAGCACGTCCGATTCTCCGGAAAAAACTGCATCGAGCTGTTGCTCGGTAAAGTTAGGTAAAACTGATCCCGGGACATTTTGATTTTTTTTTGATGCACGAGTCGAACGGTGAACACTCAACAACTAAGAGACATGCTGTAATAGCACGCTATTTTATCATCTCCGTGTTTCCCCCTCCACACGCTGAAGTTCAGGGTCGTAGAACAAGCCATCGATTACTTCGCCGTTGAGATCTTCCAAGACGTACACTATCGGTGAACGTGCAAGCACTCGTAGGATCTTGAATAATTCTCCGCTCCAGTTTGCCGCGTAGCGTTTTTCAAATGTTCCCTTGGTTTCAAGCAAACATCGACGTATCGTACTTCCTCGTACGCGTTGCCCGTTGCATCTGTTTTCACCACGTAGTATCGGGAAGCGTTCCCCGTTCGACTGCCGTAGAACGCATCACGCGGATTGAGTGCTTCGCTCGTGGCAGTGCCAGCGATTATCGGGTGTGTTGCCACGTACTCCCTCATCTCCTCGTTCTCCCTCAAGCTCCGATCAAACTCGCATTCCCACTGTTCCGTCACGCGGTAACCCAATTCGCGCATACGGCTGATCTTTGCACGAGTTTCCTCGTAACGCCTATCCAACGTCTCGCCGTTGACGCTACGCCTATCGCGGTTGATTCGTCAACATTTACGACAGCCGTGCCAGAAACAACCGTGAAACTCGTAAACGTGTCGCGTACCGTCGCACGCGACATGGTATCCGTCCACCTTGCGACCCGTCTCCGGAATCCGAAACTCACGTCCGTTTCCGGCATGTCTGATGTCAATACACAGCTCGCGCTCTTTCACGACCAACCACTCCAGAGCCTTACGAGACTGGGCATCGGCAAGACGATAGCCGCCCGGTGGCAGGATACCTATTCGCTCCGGTTGTAAAAAATTTTTACGGAACAGCACCGAACAAGCCGAGGCAATTGTCGTGCTCTCGGTAAAGGGACACACTCTGCCGCACTCCAGAAATATGTCCCTGAATGCTACCCACGCACGTCGCAGAATATCCACGTCCGACCGACAGTACGACAACAATTCCAAGTCAAAGTCGAACAGATGGTCGTTCGCTACAGCCTCGTTGTACCATGAGTGAAACTCTGCTCGCGCATCGCTACTCATGGTATTCGGAGAGTAACACTTCGCTGCGGGGAGCGGTCCCACGTAACCCACGTTTTCGGGGGTATTGAAAAGATGGGGGAATACACCTTTCACGGAAGTAGTCGGTAGTCCAAGAGCCTTCGGTAGCGCCGATTATGCCATAGGCATGTATGCTACGGAATCTGGAAATCGGGTGTGACCCGCTCCGAGCATAATGATCTTACTGCCGCTTAGGATGACCTGCGGTGGGTTTCCATCCCGCTCAACCATATGCCGCGGCATGAATTGCGCGTCAAAACCTTTTGCATTGTGCGCAATGCAAACGATGCGGGCAAAGTCCTGAACGGGCCGAGTAGCAAAGTCTACCAACCCCTTCGTCGGTTCCCTCCTGAAAACGAACTCACGTACGAGCCCGAAAGCAAAACAGCCGTTCGATATATCGGGATCGTGGATACATTGCGTACACACTTGTTGCGCTACGCACAAGTTCGGCACATGTATGTTTGTCGTCGTGTCACCGTCTACCGTCTCGCATTGCTGCGTTTCGGAATCATAAAAAATGAAGATGCAACGTTTCGGTCTTGTTGCGTCTTTCAGCGGCGTCATGAAGCAGTAGTGATAGTACGGTCTGTTGCAGCGGCACGTGACGCAAAAACGAGTTTCACAAATGTGTGCCCTCCGCGAAAGATTTACGAATCGCTCGCAATTCCGGCATATACGCAGCGTTGCACAAACGGAGCGACGCGGACTGAAGGAGCCGATCCTGCGGTGGTACTCCAGACAACTGTTACCGCGGAACACGCGTCTGCAATCGGGACACTCGATTTTGCGAGACTCGCTGTTGCACGGTGGCGATGCGAGGCACTGTGGGCACTTGACGAAACATCGGTGTTCGTACCCGTTGTTAAATTTCCTATTGTAGGGTTGACAGAAAAAGGCCCCTGCTGCCGCCGCGGTTAAATTTACATTTGCGCAATAATGCTGTTCTTCGGAATAATACAACAGATTCAATCGGTGCCTGACATCGCCTGTTCCGTTTGCTCTCACCACAGCAGTACCGTCGTAAAATGCCGCTTCGCCGGTACCTAGCCTCCCCAACTCGTACACTGTGATGAGGAATCCCTTGCGTGCCAGATAGTTCTGGAACTGTGCGATTTCATGCACTGTGCACCCCGTTGGCGGAATCTCGACACCGGCGTTCGCAACAAGATTACGCGCTTCTGCACGCCGGAAACTGGACCTAGCGAATCTCACCATCTCGTAATGCTCGTGCAGAGAGCCACTGCGGTTCGGGCCTCTTTCGGCGTGAGCCTTGGTTACAACGAGGGCACGAGGTGAACACAACCCCTCACTGTTGACAATCTGGACGACGGATTTTTTAAGTACCCCCGCGTGCGTGATCAGCTTCGGCTTTCCGCGACCCTCTGGTACTCCAACACTGTGTACCGTCACGGTAAAGACGCTGTCGACGCCAAACTCTGATACGCTCTGGGCTACGCTGAAAACTAACTTCCAGAGGTCACTGTACCGCGAATCCCTCACCGACCGGAACGATAACCACGCAGGACCATGATTAAAACTCTCCGCGCTAAACGTGAAACCTATGTAGTCGCTACGCCGACACGTTGCTACGGCATACGCATGCAGATTTCTGAACGCGTCCTCCAGCCACTCCACCAGATTAACACCCGATTCAGGGGCCGCGATCTTCATTCGCAACTCACGCCCTGTGACCGCGAATTTACGAATGAATTTCGTTGATTCATCGATAACCGTGAAACGGTTACCCAGTAAATCAGCCCCGTCATCGGATGCCTGATTTGATTCCTTCTCGCTCGCAGCTTTACTCTCCAGCTCCGATTCTCTGCCCATGTTTCCAGAGTATGCACCCTCTGTCTCGTCGTCATCAGCATCGTCGTCGAATTCAAACTTCACGTCGGAAGCTGTCTGTGTCTCGTCATCGTCATCGGCATCGTCATCGTCTGACTCTAATGTTACGTCAGAATCGTAACTCGGAGCCCTCCTGGCCCTACCCCCACCGATCTGTATGCCTGAGGTACTGGCGCCCTCGTTCACGGGAAACGGTCCAACAGTTCGCATAAGGCCCCCTGTTGTACATATAAAACAAAAATAAGACTAAACTCTATGGTGAAGCCTCGTCAATCCGCAAGTATAGTTGAATTTCGCGGTTTTACTAGAAACGCACACCCTAGAGTATCCGCGTGATTAGTTCCCCTAAAAAATATCCTCGTCCATCGCCGGCGGTGTATAGCTCATCTGAGTGAATATTCCACACTCGGGCGTCTGCAGCCACGAGAATATTATCGCCTCATCCATTGGGGATATGGAATAATTGTCTCCTTCTTCTTCTGCTACCGCCAGCTCATGAGCATCGACCGGATCCAATTGGCCGCCCCACCAGAGAAGAAATTTCTCGTGAGTTCATATCAGAATACCTGGTCTGCATTTTTGTTTTTAAGCTTTTCCTATATACCTTGAATTCCCAACACTCCTGACGGACCTGAACGTGACAACACTAAGGTCGACGCCTGTGAGGAATCGATTTCTGCAACGGACACAATAACCTTCAGTACACGCGTGAAAGAAGATTTCTAGAACTCTTGGAACACCGCTCACGCACAACGTATTCACACACGGTTACTCCATGATATACGGCATATCCTACAGACAAATCATCTGGACTTACCGTCACGAGCTCCGACAGAAATCGGCGCCTCGGCGGTCCTATCGTTCACCATCGTCTCATTCACCCCTGTCTGTTTCGCAAGCGCCAACTCTTCGCAGGCAACACAGCCCTCGAGAAGAGCTGCCTCGTTCTCGCTGGTATCATCCATCATGAATTCCAACACAAGGAAATTTTGATATACCACTCGCGCACAACGTATTTATACGCGACAACTCCCTGCTACGGCACAGCGTACGGACAATCATCCGGACTTATCGTCACGAGCGGTAGAAACCGGCTCCTCGGCGGGCCTCCCCAGCGCTACTCCTTGCGACGCAATCGCCTCATCGGCGATGTTGACGACGATATCGCAAAGAGCCGCCTTATTTTCCGCGGAGTCCTCCAGCACCGCGCGGAATTCTAACGGTTGGAAAACTTGATCTAAATTTTTCCATATTACATATTCTCTTTTATCTTTTTTCCCCACTCCGAAGATCCGGTAATTCAAACTCCACACAAACGTACACTGCGCACAACACAAATATAGACCTACCGGTTCGCTCGTTGTACTCAGCCATCAGCGCCCGAACAACGGCGAAGCGGGTGGCACCCCGCTGGCGAATCACACTCGCGGCTGCACTAAGGTACTCGTAACCCCGCAGCGCACCGGTGCTGTGGAGGTGCGCCAGGGTCCGTGCCCCGCAGACCGCCAGAAGCTGTCGCAAATGCCGAAGCAATTCCACATGTGATATGCGGAACTACAACTCCCGACGGAAAACAGAGCACACACGCACAAGACTCGCGTAAGCCCCCCTAGCCTGGCTAGCTGCCTTCACCACCGCGTAACGGAGATCGTGAATCGATTGCATTATTTTAAAAATATGGCAATAATTGAAACAGAGAGAATCTTTGTTTTCAGCAACACGGCGATTTTCTAACTGAGAAGATCTCCGGGCCCACAACTATTTATGAGTTCAACAGGTTGGGTGTTGTTTAGGCCAAATGCTATTACAATACGTTACCACCCCGCTCCTTGAGCTAAGTATACGAAATTTTACTATGGTCCGCTAGCGTAAACCTTCCGCGGCGGTTCGCGGTGAGACACCCGCAGCCGGGCTGAAAATAAACCAAAGCCAGCCGGATCCAACGCGGAGGCTGCCTGCTACATACGGCAAAACACATCTATTGATAGCGATAATCATGGTTTTCTCATAATTAAACAAAGTTGTACAGCTGACGTCATTTATCCTGTTGAAAACTTGCATACCCTAAAGCCTACTTTGATTGACGGGCGAACGGGTATTCGTCGAGACATATGAAATTTAGAGATAAAATAGAAAACGATCCGATGGATTCACTCGCAATTCCTACCTCAAATCGTGGAGCTGATTCGGCGGTTGGTGATGGTTAGAAACAAGCGTATTTGAGGATAATGATAATACTCTTTTCATGCGACGTCTATGTATACCGCCATCGATAAACTGCAACTCTTTGTACCACCCTCAGAATAGAAAACGAGTTATAAACCTAATGCATACTGGACCTATGGAGATTGTAGACTCATCTCGCGACATCAAAATGATACAGCCGATGAGACCCCCTTTTGTATTCCTTCGTCCACTGAGGCATAACAATCAACATACCGTAAGAGTGTACGTTGGAAAAGCGGGGACCAGCCTACCGACCGACGCAAGGCCCAAACATTACAAGTATAACACGGTCCATGCTGTACACACCCACAGCTCTTCTCATCATCTTTTCTGTTTCAATGATTACGTATACATCCCCTGATAGACTGCAACTGTTTGCACCAGCCTCAGAAACGGAAACGAGATATAAACCTAATGCAGACCTACGGAGATTGTAGACTAATCTTGCGACAACGAAATGATACACCCGGTGAGGCCCCCTTCGTATTTCCGCGACTACCACTAAGGCATAACAAACAACATACCCTAAGTCTGTACGTTGGAAAAGCGGGGACCAGGCTACCGTCCGGCGCAAGGCCCAAAGATTACGGGTATAATACGGTCCATGCTGTACACACCCACAACTCTTCTCATCATCTTTTCTGTTACAATGATTACATATACATCCCTTGATAGACTGAATCTGTTTGCACCAGCTTCAGAAACGGAAACGAGATATAAACCTAATGCAGACCTACGGAGATTGTAGACTCATCTTGCGACAACGAAATGATACACCCGGTTAGGCCCCTTTGTATTTCCTCGTCGACCAATAAGCCATAACAAACAACATACCCTAAGGCTGTTCGTCGGAAAAGCGCGGGCCAGCCTACGAGCCGTCACAAGTCCCAAACATTACGTGTATAACATGAACCATGGTGTCTACACCCGTGACCCTTCCCATTATTTTCTTCTCTTGCAATGTCTACGTATACATACCTCGATCGACTGCAACTGTTTGCACCGACCATAGCACCGAATTCGAGCTGTAAACCTAATGCAAGTTTGATACAGGCCTATCGAGATCGTTGGGTTTTCTGGCGACATATTCACATCTGTCTTACTCCCCATTGTGGAAACGAAATATAATCAACGGCGTAAGCTTGATATAGTCTGGTAAGGAACGCCTGAATCATACGAGGCATTAGAATTTCGTTAATTCTTTTTAGTCACGCTGCAAACGCCGTTTTGTAGAGTGGGGGTTACACCCTCCATATTCAAGTGAGATACCAAAGAGCGTCAGTCATGCGACAACTACGGAAGAATCCTCACGTGAACTATGGCTACATCCAAATCTTCTGCACCAATTGGCAACGTGAATAAAATGTATAAAACATTTACGAAGGCTTTGAAAAAGACTGAGAAAAATCTGCTATTGTCGACAACGTATAGTCTAAATAGTTCTTTTACAAAGAAAATAGTCATCGGTCTCGGTCTACGGCTCGACGATCAGTTTGAACCGGTCATCAAACTCGTCAACAACTCCTCCGGAGGCGTGCGTCTGACACCAGCGGCCTGGTCGCGACTCGCAGATGAGTTGGACAATATCTCCGAATACCTTGACATAGAAGGATACACCGATGCCCAATGGTATTTTGATTGGATTGAGCTTGGTGGCTGCAACGTCGAATTGTCAACAGCACATGGTGAGCGAGCCGTCAGATTCGAAATACCTACGGAATCCGAAGTCACCGAATCAGAAGATAAGGAATCAGACTGCCCAGACACGGCCACCCAGGATGAGAACTTTCAGTCACCCGCCAAACGCCAGAAAGTGTATCAACATTGTAATGCAGAAATCCACATTCAACGGACTTAAAGCTATATTTGTGTGTGTCGACGAACGGCTACGAAGGCTTCAGCGTTTAGCCCATTCAGTTAACGAGTGCAAGAAATCATACGTCGCATACATAGCCGAGAAAGTGAATCTGACGCAGCTCACGGAACCGAGTCTTCATCGAATCAGGCAAATAGCGGAGAAGGAATACGGCGCTGTCCTAGAACACATCGCGTCGTCAGCGAATCCTGCCTTTGCCGAGAATTACCTCAGTATTGTTCTCCTTGAAATTACGCGGCTGTTTCCATCATACCTCGCTGCTGACATCAAGCAGGCTATCGAAACTGAGGACAAAGCCTCAGCCAGTCTCTGAACAAACTATTTCGACACTACCATCATTAAGCATCGGGATAACCTCCTGTCCGCTATTTCACAATGAAGACCAAGGGTACCGTACAACTCAAAATTAATCAAGAGGAAATATCAGACAACGTATGTGTTACCCTGAGAATTTTTTCGTGCGAAGAGACTTGGATCAACACGGCTACACCCCGCCAAGCGAACGCAGATGCTGTAGATGAACCATTGTACGTGCCCGAAGAACAGCCTTATCCATGGGTGGTACTGTCTATACTCGTGATTGCTATAAATATTATAAGTATAGTGGCGATGTGGGGTGCTGTAACTATGACAAATAAAAACATCCTGCTCCAACAACAAGCAAACAAATAGTAATAACCACGTATATATTTGCACCTGTGTTAACCGAATAAACCTGCGAGGATGAGATTTGATTTTTCTACGCAATCCACCATTGAGTTCTGTTTCCTCACCCACCCGCCCTGATCCTCGTACATCTAAGTATGCCTATAGTCTTGCATTAAGAAAGAGAGAGAGAGTGACCAGGTCTATATTTTCCAAGCGCACGTAAGCCTTAGGATAAACACTGACGGCTGGGTAAGGTCAGTGACACGAGCACCCGACACAGAGAGCAGGGATGGAGAAAGAACGAGAGCCGGGGTGGAGGACCTGTAACCCCAAACGTCCAAGTCACAGAGTTCGCTTCGTGAACGGAGGGAGCGGGGCCAGCTGGGTAGGTGGCCCCAGAATCGGCCGCACGGCCAGGGGCACCAGGGTAAGGGGAAAGAGATCGTCCCATGGTCAGGGTGCACAGGCCCAGAGGCCATCCCGTAGAGTCCGGAATCTGATTTGCGGTCAACGGTACCCGGGGTAAGGGGTCGTCACACGATATTCACCACTTGGCGAGGGGGTCGCGGGCGAAGGGCTGACGAGCCGCGGAGTTTCGTGGCGGAAAAACCGCTCCTTGGCAAGGGGTTGCGGGAAAGGGGTGGTCGTCCGGAGAAGCTTCTAGAATAAAATACCTCCTAGACGAGGGGCTGCGGGGGAAGGGGCCCCAAAATTAGCTCCTTGGCAAGGGGCGGCGGGGAAAGGGGATGGCGTCCCAAAATTCGCTCCCCGGCGAGGGGTGCGGGGAAAGGGGATGGCGTCCCAAAGTCACGCCTAGGCGAGGGGCGGCGGGGGAAGGGGATGGCGTCACAGTCACTGTTTGGCGAGGGGCGGCGGGGGAAGGGAAAGGCGCCCCAAAGTCACTCCTCGGCGAGGGGATGGCGCCGAAGAGGGGTTCGAGGGGGGTTGTTGTGACGCCCCAAAGTGCCCCTATACTACTCACAAGCTTTCAGTCTTAGCGTACGACCCTATAAAAAGTCTAAAATTGAATTTGGTTTTAAGTTATCGTGCAACTAGCTAGCCAGATGACACCGTCAACTAAGATTAAATTTGAAGACATTTTCAACGGAAGTTATTTAACAATTCTAGATTTCGATTGATTCGGTTTGCCTACTAAAATTCAACCCGACATTCTAATTGAAGACTTGAAAAACTATTTATCTGAATTTAATGCCAAAGAGAGTAAAAGTAAGCTTCGAAACAAGATACCAACTTAAATGGTATAAAGTTTGAAAAAAAATGCTGGTCAATAATAATGCTTGAATTACAATGGTGCACAGAATGATTCCTCGGTAGAATGATGAATTGGCAGCAACGGTTAAGTAACAAACTTATCGCTATTGGCTCGATTGAAGTAAAATGATGGGATATTCAGCCATTATGATCTGTAGTATATCCTGCTCTTCAATTTTGCCTCAACTGATGTTAAGAAGGTGGCGATGGCCTGATGAAATTCACTCTGGCACCTGATGTCTGACGGAACAACCAGGTTCGATGGTTATAATGATTGCACCGCTCGAGAAACCAGGATCCCTGCCACCTAAACGTTTTGACCATCAGGTAAGGCATAATTTTCCTCGTGTTAATTAAAGTTCAAACTTCGAGCCTGCCGATCAAAAAAACGAATTTCATCATTGAATCCATGTTAAAATATTGTAATTGTCAAAGATCACCTGATTAGAAATTTACCTACATGCTTCCATGCCTGACAAATTCAGTCCCGCTGTGACAATGAATTATTTCGTACCTGCAAATATTAGAAGCTATTATTATTAGACAGGATCTTTTGGTATTTTTGTATACAACTAATTTCCAATAAAATGCACAAAACATAATTCGTTAATGAGACGCATTTTTAATTTCATGTAAATAAAGAATCTGTTTACAATAAACGTTGTTTTTACTCACCTACCTCTGTCCAGACTCTCACTTGTTAATGACATTTCACATTGAATTTCAGATTTTTTCTTTCAATAAATAACACCCATTTTCTGTATCATTTGATATTTGCTTTTCCGTTGGATTCTTTATTGCGTCGGTTGAATATTTTCCGATATCGACCAGGGTATTGCTGAACGATACTATTCTTCTTAGACAATTCACGCTACGTCAAAATGAACAGCAACATAATCTCAATACGCGGTTTTATGCGCCAGAGATTTATAGCTCTTGATTCTTGTTTCATTTTGTGTACGTTGGCCCCCTGCTTAGCAGACGAAAAGATCGCCGCGACGCGATTCGACCGACCAATGAGATTGAATTATTTGGCGCATGCGCATCGACTGTGAAGTTTCTCGAGATTGTCCTGGTATGTTCACTCTCTTTGAGAGGTATTCCAATAGTGAAATTACCCATATATCACTCAATTATTTGGATGAATTGAACTACTGGAAAAATAAGGATATAACAACAGACGAACTCATATTATTCCAATTTATCTTTTAAATTTTCATAATTCTGTCTTTTGTATTTTGGCGAAAGTAAAAAACAATAATTGGCTACATTCTTTCGTGCAAAATTGCAGTAATCGCTAAGCCATCTTTGAATGGGCAGTCAACGAATTTACAGAATATTTCACTAACGTTAAAAAAGGCCACCTGTTGAAATCTTCGAACGTAAAAAATACCTAGTTTTGAAGATTCTACAGGCGATTTGTAAAGGTTGCGCTTGTACTCACAAGTTGTTACAAGAGGAACACACGATTCTGTATTCTGACTATCTCTTTACCATAGGCCACTCCATTATTTGGATAGTTGAATGATATTTTGAATCTACTAGTTTCCAGGCTTTCGCATTTGAGAGAACCACCCACGCATTTCTATTTGGGAATACCTAATTTCTGGCTACTCATTTTACGAAATGAGTTCAGTTCGCTGAGGTGATTACTCAGTGCCTGCAATAGTGACGGTTTCCATCGAATAAATTCTTCAAAGTGGCCCAAACAATTTTCATAAACAAAAAAACTGTATTTCTCCAACGAGGTAAATCTTTTAACATCATCCATTACATGAAGCAGTAAATGTACGTTCTACACAATGAAATGTGGTTCATATAATTTAGCACCCCGAGTCACGAATTTGCGTATGATGGTTTTCGCAATATTTCCGAATTTAGAGAACAAGTCCGCATGTGAAAGTATATAGACAGCAGCAGATAACAACAGTAAGTGCCGATACTTTTTCCGATATTACACATCTCGCATAATGACAGGGCCAGCGTACAACGAAAAGAATCGAAATTCTATTGCCTTCCACTGTTTTAGTTCTAGAAACCCCCTTCTAGGTGTTCGAGGAAATTCCACTGGTACATACTTAGCTAATCGTTTTATTCAACATTCTGTGATAAACATAATTTGGTTTAATAATTTGCTACCACGTGAACCCTGAAGCCAATATTTTACAAACAGTCTCTTAAATTAAAATTCCCAGGTTTATTAAATGTATTTGATGCAGAGGGAATTAAGGGACAAGTTTTATACGCAAAGCCAAGAGAGGGGAGCGACCTTTATGATGAGGATCGTGAAGATTATGTTATAAGAAGTCATTGTCTTTCCGTTTCTTAAATTTCGTTTTAGCTGGCAAACATGATTTACAATCTATACAGACAGCTTGAATTTTACATCTTTCACAAGCATCCTTCCCGGAATATACTACGCACATCTTCAACATAAATCTTCATACCTATCACGAACGAACTTTCATCAAGTATTTCGCGCTATTGAATTCAAAACCATTGTCGATCAAAGAGTTATCAAAGATAATGTCTCTTGGGTTAAATTTTGTAAGTACAAAGGCAATGGCATCGGTTTACATATACCGTGAAAAACCCCAACGACAAATGGATTATCATCCATCAAGGAAATACTACGTCCCAAAACCAGCCAGAATGATGTTTCACTACTTTTGAAAGCGGGAATGCCATCAATAATAAAATCAACTTGCAATCTATCTCTAGGCTCTATTCCGGGCTAGATTCCTCCTTCGAGCTTACTTTTCAAATACTTTTCCAAATCAAAGTAATACATTTCACCGTTTTCCAAAATTGATTTTGGTGTTTGGAAAAGAGTTCTTGCACATCCTGGCAAGATAGAGTGTATTGGTTTTAATAGCACTAGCAATTCGTCCATTGCACTGTGTGTCATGTTATTCGTAGTTGCCCAGTTTTTTTAACTTTTCAGTAAATTATGTTCGTGATCCCGTTGTTCTTGGTTGCTATCTGAACATGCATAATTTTCGGAACTCATCGACGTCAACCCAGCACAATCTATATCAATTGTGATCCTACTTTCTCGATCTGTATCATCCCGATCTGTGTTTTCATTATCATTATTACTGTTAGAAATATGTAGAACATCGCCAATATCACTTATATTATCTTTAATATCTTCGGAAAAAATCTCATTGATATGAAAAGTAACATGAAATTGTAAATATATTATACAAGGCAGTCAGATGTAGAATTATTCTTTCTGGTTGTAAGTAATGCTTCACGAATATTTTTTTCTCTTTTTCGACGCAACTTTCTTTTACTTAAAATTTTTAAATAAAATGGCATTTTGTTAAAATATCAACAAATATACTCCGAATGAGAATAATACGATTGTAGGTACTTGTAATTATCCCTAATCTTTGTGAACTACTTTAAAAAAAAACCTATAAATACCTACTGAATACAACGGATTGATTTCCGTTTACAGCCACTCAAGACAAACAACTCATATGTAGTTCAATTGGATAAGAGTAATATCCGAAACGTATGTTTCAAATTAATAGTGTTCCAATCAAATCGAATTCATTTTATCTTACCTAAGTTAAAATGAATTCACCGAATGTATGGAACATAACTGAATTAGTGAGAATTAACTCAATAGATGAAAACCAATTTAAATCGATCTCAATTAGCAATAGGATTCGTGCCGAAATTATCGCTTTGCGAGCGAAAACTGTGAATCCAGAATATCGAAAAACCCTTTGAGATCCGAAGTTATCGATATTTTGTTACATCCCAGCCGATAATTGCGGTTGTACCCTCTCTGTATCGTAATCTACCGACGTGCAGTTACCATAAGAGAACACTCATACTCATACCATAAGTATCGCTCTCAGACTTTAAATATGCATTCTTGCAACTAACTATCCTGTCAGCACTGCACCAATTGGCCTCTTCAAGACCAATCGTCTTGCATTGACGTACCTAAAAACCTATCAAGAGTCTCTTCCAGATCTCCCACAATTGAAGAACCTTACCGAACCAGAAAGATGCAAAAGAGGAACACATCAGACATCAAGAGTGAATAGAACTTGATTTATTGCAGAACCTATTTAGACTCCAGACCATTCAGAACCTTCGAACTTCGGTATAACTAACCAAGTGAATAACAACATTGTAAAACCAAATCTCGAAAATCGATTTCAATAACATCTTATTCTTAATAAATGTGTCCTTTAAATTAAAGTGTTGTATCAAAATAAATCGATTAATCATCAACAAATGAGCGTTACTGCAAAGTTTAGAAATATGGAAAATTTTATGACATTGGAAACACACGTCAGCGACCGACAATCGATATTTAATCTAATCTTCGTCACCGTCATGTGGTCCTCTGATATCGGACATCGCAGTACCAGGAAAAAAAGAACGTGGCACCATAGATCTTCGTATCATAGAACGTGGCTCCGTAGAATTTAGCACAAGAAAACGTGGCACCGCAGAACAGCTGTAACGCACCCGTCCCGCCCGTCGCTAAACCGTCGCCATCCGCCCACCTGTCCCGCCCATGACTACGAACGAAATCAGCGTTACTCACAAACCAAATTATACTCTGCGTAAAGTAAGTCAAAAAATGAGTTGCACTATCACATAGTGACTAATTCAACACCTATGGATATTAGCGGCCTACAGAGCACAAGCGCCACAACCCCAAATCAAACATTAGGGTTAAACAGTTTTGGATAAACTAGGGTACGTCCAATACTTTTCGGCCGCAGCCTGCGGGCTTGGGTCAGCGATTCGGCTGCTGATTTTTTTCAAGAAAGTAGGTTATAAAAAATAGACGATTCTCCAAATTCGAGCTTGATATAAGAAAATCTGGTGGCTATAGAAATTTTTGAAGTTTTTAATAATTAAATTTTTTAGTTATTTTCACGATTTTTTCATGGGCGCTCTATGGGACTTAAAGACTCGAATCAAACGGCATTCCCTTTCTCGAACCTTGTATTTTTGAGAAAACAATATTTTTCTACTCCAAAGCAAAATCCAGTTTAATTAGGAGCCTTTTCATGAACTACTATTTCAGCAAAATTTCGCATAACTTTGAAACGCTGCCAAGTCAAGAATTTTCTAAGTAGACGGCCAACCGAAGGCTCAAATTTTTCGTTTAGGTATACTTTATCACTACCTACACGAATTATTATTAATTACCACGTTCCTTTTTATATACGGTCTCGCAAAACTAACTGATTTCTGAAAAATCGCTGTTTTCAGATGAGAAGAAAATAAAATATTGATCAAAATGAAAAACTAATTCAATATTCCGATAGCTGAGAAAAAAATAATTAGTTGAGAAGAAAAAAAAATTCTTCTACGATAATTTTTACCGGAGATATTCATTTGACAACTACCGTTCGACCGCCCGCTCTCGTATGTCCCCCACCGCATCACCGCGCCACCGTTTCACGTTGCCGCGCTGCTGGAATGCGACACCTCGCGTTTGCCTCGATTCACTAATTAATTTTGATAAAAATAGAGCTCAAATCAGAATGAAGAAATTCGTGGTTTACCCTTAAGGTATGGACGAGTTATAGTATTTTTTACAAATCTTAATATTATTAACATTGATGATAAATCGCAAATAAGTAAAACAAGTGGAACTCCGGTTCTAATAAAGATGAAGAGGTTTTTTTTTCTTCAATTTTCCGTCTCAAAAACAGAAATAACAATATTAAAAAATGTTTTTCGTAAGTCAATAATTTCAGTAATAATCCTATTTGTTAGGTAAGATAAATTTTCTTTCCTTTTTTTTCGACCTTTGTCAATGGAAAAAAAAAATTTTCAATGGCATTAGTAATTTCAATATCTGTAAGTACTACGACAAATTTTTTTTGACGCTGTAACCCTATTATGTTCGATTCTATTGGTACCCAAAGTTTTTTCAAAAATCGCTATTTGTTGCCATAATGTACATGATAATCGATTAATTTTTGGACTGGTTTTTGGAGCACTAATTTCACACGCGACATGTGAGTTTCGAAGGTTTAAATTTATAATTCAGCAAACTGGATTGAAATTGAAAAAAAAAGAAATGGCTGGTTTTTTACATTTTGCGGCTAATCTAAAATTTATTTTCTGAATCAAAATTTCTTTTTCGTATACACGAGGTTAAGACTTACTACTTTTATATCAAAAATTTTTTCCTCTCGCCGATAGAAAAAAAATTAAAAATAAGAATTCGATTTTTTTTTCAACATTTTTATAAACAATCAGCTATTAAATTGATATAGCGGCAAAATCAAGGGCTCATTGGTTGAGGTCAAATCCACCTACGAAAAAATCGGCGAACTTGTTCTCGAAAAGAATAGGAGTCAGTCGATTACATGTCTTATTCGCCTGTACTATCAGAGATGAGTAGGGAGATCTCCAACGCTCGGCTTTTCGTGATACCAGCTAGGTTGGAGCGTCGACGTGACACCTAGGCGGCCACGCACCGAAGGTGGCCCATTTCCGATCCGACACCTAGGCGGCCATGCACCGAAGGTGGCCCACAATCGTGTATATATAGATATACTCGGTCGCTCGAGCAAGTGGTTGCCAATCGCATCCTTGTCCCCGCTCGCACAGATGTTTCCAGGAATACAAGAATTGGGATTTTTTTTGTTTCAGTTATGAATGTCAGTGAATAAAAGTATCTCCAGATTTAATAAATTTTGGATTCAATTAGCGGACGCTGCACCAAAATAATTAACCATTCCCAGCCCGAAAACTATTTTTTTTTTTTAATAAATATTATTTTTTTATTGATATGAAAATATGTGATGCCTGGTGTTCTTGAATATTTGTACACGCAGTCTATGGAAAAATATACGAACCCAGCTCGATAACATTTATGCAAAATGTGCAATGGGCAAGTGGTTGGGGAAAATTTTTTTTTTCTCGAACTGAATCTTCCAGAGAACCATCAGCGAATACCAAGCAAGCTCCATAAACATACCGAGCAAACGCGCGATCACGGACGTAGCTGTGGTGTGGCTGAGTGGATACCCCATGAGGATGCATTTTCAATCACTGGTTTTTGCGCGAAGTTTTCCTGTATTTAACTTAATTACTGCTGCCTTTGCTATAATACTGCATTCAAGTCTTAAACAAAACACTACAAACTAAGTTAACCACTTAATGTAAAACAAAATGTTAGATTGAGCTTAAAATTTGAGCCGGAGTTACATAAACTAAGACAATACAAGTGCAACATTGTAAATATTGTACATTTATTGTTTCTCTAAATAAATATGGTTTCCTCATCATAAAAAAAAAAAAAAAACATGAGGATGAAGTGATGCGGGACACGGGTTCGATTGCAGTTCACTCTTTTTTTTTTTTTAATCCAATCCCGGCTTCTTTTTTTGTATTTTCGGAGAGAAAAAACAAATGAAAGAAAGAAAATTTCGAGAGCCGGTCGAATTTTTCCTTCTTTCCTTTTGCTTTTTCTTTACTGAACCCACCTTTTTTGTAGTGGGGGTAACCCAGAAGAGAACAAATAATTGAAACAATAAAATTCCGAGAGCGAATCGATTTGTTCCCCGTTTTTGGCGCCTCTTTTTTAATACGGAAAAGTTTTGACCGTAATGGAAAATAGAGATTACTAAAAACAAATGTATTGTTTTTTAATAACATTTCTATTCCTTAAGAAGTTTGAGAGATGCGAGATCGGAACGACAAAATGATTTCAGTAGCAACAATGTATGGGCCCCACTCCTTTTCTGATATTGGCAGCCAGTTAAGAGGCTTCACAGTGTTCAGTTTAGTGCCAGCAGCTCTCGAGGTATCACGATGGTAAGTGAATTACATAATTATTTTACATGTATGGAAAAACCGGCAGGTTTGACGCTCGTCTATTTACTTTATAGACTAAGAAGAGTAAAAAAAGGCAAGGACCTGTAGTCGTATTTTATACTTTATTTAATTTTCCTTGAATTGTCAGACGTTTTTATTTTTGATTGTATAGGAAGAAGACGTGCGGGGAATTCCATTCTAGTGCCCAAGAATATAGTACATATTTTCGATCATTTTTTCTTTTTTTTTTTTTTTAGGAAAACATTTTCCTCAATTGCCAAATTTCCTTAATTTTTTGGTATTCAAATCGATTCTTAACAATTTTGCGCATAGTTGGGATTTCTTTGATTATTTCTTCCCTAATCCTGAGGATATTTCCTATCTGAGACCACCGTCAATAGGCGAGATTCCGGAAATCATAAAATTACCTTTTTTTCTAATTAGAAAGAAAATCACTGGCCAATAAGGCCACTAAGAGCTTGAAATGAAAATCTGAAAAAATTAGAGATGGTTTTTTATATTCGAAGCCATTAACGCAAAAAATCCGTTTAACGACCATCTTAATAGATATACATTGTATATGCAGCATTCCACGTCAAATTTGCAACCCATGTACCTCACCCTCTTCGATTTTGATAATTCTTTAGTATGATGTTGCAACCACGGTTTCAATCGACTTGAAAAAGTGTCGGAATTTTTTGCAGATTTCTTTAGCCACCACTAAAATAGAAAAAAATTGAAAAACCAATTCCGAAAACGCTTCTTTCAAAATTCTGAAAAAATTCATACTGACTTTATAATTGAAAATATGATTTGTAAGCATGATACGATAACGGGAGCTCAACTTGCTACTGAAATAATATTGTCGTTCCGATCTCGCATCTCTCAAAATTCTTAAGAAATGCTCGTCAAGACTGATATAAAATGGGCGTTTTTTTTTTTTTTAATAAGAAAAAGTTTTGACAGTAATGGAAAATAGAGATTACTAAAAACAAATGTATTGTTTTTTAATAACACCGGCCCGATTAAGTTGTAAAAGGCTTATGGTTGAATAAACTTCAGATTTGGGTTCAGCGGGCCAAAATGCATGAAAATCATACTTGGTCTATAGTTCCATAAATTTTTTTCTTACCAAAACTGCTAATTTTTGGCAATTATTATGGTTTTTTGCAATTTACTCAAAATTTTTAAGGTGTACGGGCAAAACTGACTTCAGATTCGGATTCAGCGCGTTAAAATACATAAACATAGGTAGGTCCGGTCAAAAGTACATATCAGTTTTTTTTTTTGGGCCGGTGTTATTAAAGAACAATACATTTGTTTTTAGTAATCTCTATTTTCCATTACTGTCAAAACTTTTCCGTATTAAAAAAGAGGCGCCAAAAACGGCGAACAAATCGATTCGCTCTCGGAATTTTATTGTTTCAATTATTTGTTCTCTTCTGGGTTACCCCCACTACAAAAAAGGTGGGTTCAGTAAAGAAAAAGCAAAAGGAAAGAAGGAAAAATTCGACCGGTTCTCGAAATTTTCTTTCTTTCATTTGTTTTTTCTCTCCGAAAATACAAAAAAAGAAGCCGGGATTGGATTAAAAAAAAAAAAAGAGTGAACTGCAATCGAACCCGTGTCCCGCATCACTTCATCCTCATGTTTTTTTTTTTTTATGATGAGGAAACCATATTTATTTAGATGAACAATAAATGTACAATATTTACAATGTTGCACTTGTATTGTCTTAGTTTATGTAACTCCGGCTCAAATTTTAAGCTCAATCTAACATTTTGTTTTACATTAAGTGGTTAACTTAGTTTGTAGTGTTTTGTTTAAGACTTGAATGCAGTATTATAGCAAAGGCAGCAGTAATTAAGTTAAATACAGGAAAACTTCGCGCAAAAACCAGTGATTGAAAATGCATCCTCATGTTCAGCGTCCGCTAATTGAATCCAAAATTTATCAAATCTGGAGATACTTTTATTCACTGACATTCATAACTGAAACAAAAAAAATCCCAATTCATGCATTCCTGAAAACATCTGTGCGAGCGGGGACAAGGATGCGATTGGCAACCACTTGCTCGAGCGACCGAGTATATCTATATATACACGATTGTGGGCCACCTTCGGTGCATGGTCGCCTAGGTGTCGGATCGGAAATGGGCTAACTTCGGTGCGTGGCCGCCTAGGTGTCACGTCGACGCTCCAACCTAGCTGGTATCACGAAAAGCCGAGCGTTGGAGATCTCCCTACTCGTCTCTGGTACTATTATCCTCATCCTTTGCCAACAATGCCACGTCATCTGCGTACGTCAATGCATATACCTTCTTCGTTCCTGATAAATCTACTCCACCCCACCTTTCTCTAGTTCCTCCTCCGAGTCCGCTAGAAACAGTACGAATAACAATGGACTCAGTGGGCAGCCCTGCCTTACTCCCTCTTCCGTCCAAAATTTTTCCCCTACCTTTTTCCCCACTCTCACCCTTCCCCACATTCTGTTATCGCCTCCTTGCATCTTCTTACCAATCCTTCCCTCACCACTCACTTTTTCATGTCTTCCACTAACTTACCGCGGTCGACCGAGTCAAAAGCCGCCTTGAAATCCACATGCATTATTATCATTTTTCCTTCATTTTTAGCAATTTCCCTATTTATCAGATAATTTAGCACATATATGTTGTCTATCGTTCCCCTTCCTGCTCTAAATCCCGCCTGATTTTCCGGCAACAACTTTTTACTCTCAACCTCTTCCTTTACCCTTTTTTCCAGTGTGCCCACATATATTTTACACGCCGTCTGTGTTAACGTAACTCCTCTATATTCTTCTACACTTTTCCCTTCCCCCTTTTTCACTATTGGTACCACCACCCCTTCTTTCAAGTCCTCTGGCCACCCTTCTCCTCTCCATACCCTCTGGCATACTCCTCACAACTCCATTGTCATTTTTTACCCCCATACTTCCAAGCTTCATTAGGGATCCAATCCTCCCTCATCGCTTTATTATCTTTTAACTTTTTCACGATTTCTCCGACCTCTCGTAAAGTAATATCCCCCTCCTTCTCTCCCGTTGACTCCTCCTCTCCACTATTACCTTCTCTACTTCTGCTTTCTTTCACCTCTCCCAAAACTTCTCTAAAATGTAAATCCCATTCCTCCATCCTTATGTTCTTATTTATCCCCTTTCTTTTCTTTCTCCCTTCGTTTATCACCCCCCAGATTTGTCCTTCTGTCCTTAGACTTCGTACCCAAGTTTCCCATTTCTCTTTCTCTTTCCTTTTTCCTTTTCACTTCACACAGTCTACTATATTTCCTCTTTTCCTCACAGTACACCTCCCTGTCTATTTTCCCGTCTCTAAACTGCTGCAAGGACTCCCTCAGACTTCTTTTTCCTTCCCTACACTCTTCATCCCACCATCCCGATACCTCTTAGCTCCTCACTCTTACCTTCCCCATTTCCCCGACAGCCTTTCTTACTCTCTCCTTTAGATTTTCCCACTTCACCTCTACACTTCCCTCTCTTCTAACCCCCTTTCTAAATTCCTCCTCACATTTCTGTGCCCCCTCCTCCATTTACACTTCTCTTCCTATACCCCCCCATCTTCCTGCCTTGCTCCTCCAACTTTTAGACCTCCTGACTTCTACCCCAACTACAACTTGCGTATGATCCGATTAAATCCTTTCCTCTACGCTCAACTCCACTATACTTTCTTTAATTCTTTCATCAATCAATACTAGATCTATAACTAAACATCCCCTCCCCCCTACAAATGTCCATGACCCTTCTTCATCCCTATTCACACACCCATTCGCTTTTGCCCACCCTCTTCCATTGATGAATTTACATAACTCTTTACCTCCCTTATTCACTACTTTATCTTTCGACCTTCTACCCCCTTCGTCTTGTTTATTATATTCTATCCCTCCTTCTGTCCCTGTCCTATCATTAAAATCTCCCCCTGCTATCACTTTTCTATCCTTATTAACTTCCTCCATCCGTCCGATTTGCCCTTCCGCTCCCTTTTGGTATAATCGCTTCCTGTATAATGAAACTTCTTTCCCAACTCTCCCTTATCTCCTTCCATTTCTTTTTATCCACCCATATCTCCACTAATATTGCAACATCTCAATCTTTCAACCCTTCCCAGAAGTCTTTTCCCTTGTTCTTCAACCCCGCTACATTCCAAAAACCTATCCCATATTTTCTCTTACTCTCATACTCCCCTTCATCTCTTTCTTTCCTATCCTTTCCTGTCTCCTTTTTCTTCTTTTCTCCGCTTATTCGTTTCCCTGCTGTACTCTCCAATCTCCTTCTGCTTCATCCCACAACCTCACTTTCTCATTCACCCACATCCTCATATAGCACACCTTTACCCTTCTCCCCTTTTCTTTCTCTTTCATTGCCTCCTCCACAATCACTTTCTTAATTCTCCTTTCCTCTCTCGTCAGGTCGTCCTCAATTCTTACCTTTTCCCCTCTTAACCTACTTTTCGCCAACATCACCTCTCTTTTCTCCTCTAGTCCCTCCAACTTGATTAAAATCATCCCTCTCCCTTCTTCATCTACCATTCCTATTTTTCTCATACTTTCTTACCCCCTACAACGCCTATTTCATCTCAAATACTTTCAATTTCATTTTCCCACCTTACCCCCGTTTTCATTTCCACTCCCTCAACTATAACATTCTTCCTTCTCTCCTCCTTTTTTTTTTTAATTCTTTTTTCTCCTCCTCCCAGATCTTTCTGAACTCCTCTCTTTCTCTCTTTCCCTCTTCTCTTAGTATGTTCACCCTATTTCCTACGTTTCCGCATTCCTCTTTCATCCTATCATCTATCTCCTCTAGCTTCCTCAAAATTCCTTCCATTTCCTCCTTTCCGTCTGGCGACTTCACCACAATATTACTTATTTCAAAAACGTCTTTTTCTTCTAGGTCTCCTGCTAATTTCACTTCCCCCTCTACCTCTCTCTCCTTCCTCTTACTAAATTGTGGCACATAATTCGAGTCTGTAGAAAACTCGTTTACAATAACAGCAGACGCGCAGTCAGCAATACTCAAACAACCGCCGCAAGTGATGCAAACGCGGGAAACGCTCAAGCTTCTCAGCGAGTCGACGTGCCGACGGGAAACTCTGAACCACAGCGTCAAACAATAGCTTCAATATTTCAAAATAGAAGAAACCAAATCAAGATATATCAGAAATCCGTAGCGCTGAATGTAACATAGATTCAGTATCCCCAAATCATAAATCACTGTTAATAAATGTAGAATTAGCGGATCTGACATTTAAAAATAGCAAATTTTTAGTAAACACAGGATCCAAATAAATTTAATAAGAATTATCGAATTAAAAATCCCAGAATGGATTGACACTTCAATTACATACGAACTTAACGGTGTTTCAAAACTCAACAAACCCGTAATGTTAGGAAAAATTAAAGTCAAAATGAATCATATTACCGGAGAATTCAATCTGATCCCGTTTGATTTGCCTTTAGATTAGACCGGTATTATAGGATCAGAATTCGTGCATGTCCACTACGGAAAAATAGACTATCAAACAAAGTTAGTCACCTTGAACAACATCAATATACTGTTCTCCGAAACAGAAAGTTTTCTGCTGCTGACCAGACGGAAAACCGCAATGTTCATTCGAGTCGGGAATGCAGAAATTATAGATCACTACGTACCGCGTTCACATACACAGGATGAAATATACATAGGCAACACCGTTGTATCGAACTATAATGGAATAGCTTATTTATACGCGATTAACACCTTGGATGCAGATGTAGAAGTGGAAGTCCCCGTATTCCCTTGTATTACCCTTCGACACAAGCGTAGACGGAGATGACAATTCTGCAAAAGATGAAACTTTAGAGCACACAAACGCTCGGACGCGATGAAACCATGCTAATGAGGTACTCAACTTAATGCGAATCAACCATTTAAACTCAAAAGAACGTAAAGCAGTTATTCATCTGATCAATGAATACGCTGACCTTTTTTACGTCCCTGGAGAACCCCTGCGAGCTACTTAACATATGCTGTAACGAGCTTTTGACCTCGCCCGGAGGAAAACGGGATCGGTCCAGCGGCAAGTTTATAAATGAGGCGGTTTCCAACCCGGTAAATAACGGATAGAGATTAATTTGATAGCCGCAAATGGGAAATAGTAAAAAGTGATTCAACAGGCTCTTTGATGTTTAATCAGCGTATTTATTTTACAAGCGCCATACAGCAGGGCAGATGGCTGAACAATTCGGTAATCAGTAAGACGGTAAGCGAATTCATAGAGGACGACAGGCTTGGATAAAATTTAGCATAACTTAAAATAAAACAATGCGGCAGTCAATAGCCAAAATAAAGGATAATTAACATAACCAAGGCAAATTCTAACCGTGCGGTTAGCACTAGCAATTACTTCGCAACATATAAGGTAAGTTTCGCTCTCGGCATCGACGGCGCGGGCGCACACACGCAGTCTCTCCCTTTCTTCTCACCTTTCCCTTTCACTCGCACGCCAGCTGATACACGGCTGAGAAGCGGCACGGCACCCCACGGCTTTGATCTCCAAATCTTATGACTTAAACGGCAGAAGGCCACGGAACGACGATTCAGAGCTCTTTATAACATTATTCATAAGCAAATGAGAGAGTATCTAATGTGAAACCGGCTTAACCGCCACGAGGTTCGCTGACGGTTACCAAAATGACCGACTGAGCCGGCTGGCTACCTGTCGCTTGATAAGATGGTTTGATGTCGGGGTATCTGAGCAGCCAGCGAAATTTGTGTTGGCGTCCGACAACCTCAGTTACAGCGCAACGTGATTCCGGGTGCGATTTCATCCCGGCAACCAAGGACAGGATCGATGGATCAGTGGATGAGGAATTCGGCACGACACGGCAAGCTCTAACACAGTCTGTTACTATACTTGACACAAAAAAAAAAAAACTTAAACTCGACTGTCTCTTATAGCGATGCAAGGGAGAGTGAGGCCGCCGAGCGTTCCGTTTCGCGCGCTCCCGCGGTGACGCTACGGTGGTGGCAAGGGCTGTACTGTCGAGACGGCGAGACCAGCAGGATCCTAGGCAGACGGTCTGTTCGCCGCGCTGTCCTACTATCAGCGAAGGCGGTAGATTCAAACTCGCTATCTCTAATTTGGTGGACCCAGGGGGAGATTTCCGGTGGTCGTAATGTGTGCCGGGTGGCAAGACCGGACTTTGGAGGCGACGTAGGTGGACGCAACTTGACCCGTGGGCAATGGCAGCGATGCTAGCAGGTGCGGCAGCGATATCGTCATGTGCAGCAGCGTGTAATCAGCGAGCGACAGCGCGACTACTGGGTCCGGGGCTTCGGAATCCTCGCCGCTCGTAGGTGGTTCCCCTTGGTTCCCTCGTCTGCAGCGCAGGCGGAGTGGAATGGTCGGGTTAGATAGTGATGATGACAGCGTCGGCAACCTCAGAGAATTTTTGCGAGAAAATCAATAAGCATTAGCAATAGTAGAAGAAACCTAAATTGACGGCAGGACTCTCCTCTCGTTTGCTGAATCTATTGGGGCCCACCTGGGAGTAGACATGCGGGTCGATAACGGGGTGAAAAACCCGCCACGAAGCAATGCATGCACTGTATAATAACGACGGATGAAATACCATTAACCACCATATACAGGCATTTCAGAAACTAGAAATAGAAAAACCACTTACAGATTTATTGAAAATGTATAGAATAGAGCTGTCAATTTCGGCTTATAATTCACCGCTATGAATTGTACCAAAAAACGGAGACTCAAAACCAATGCACGAACTCGGTGCGGTAAAGTAACAGAGCGTATTCAGTATCAACTTGTGATTCAACTAAGGTATGGGTGTTTGTAAATCTCAACGCTGGACAAGCTCGGCTGTGGTCAGACTAGAACTGAGCGCCGCTCCGCGATGGCGCTTTTATATGGGGTGGTTGGTCGTATCATGAAGCTTTCAGCAGTCGTTCGGTGACGTCAGAATTCTGAGAATAGCGATAGACAGATTATCTGCTCCCTTGCCGGATTATACTCGTAGGTGCTCATTTACTCATTATAGGCGAAAGTGAATTCGACAGCGTAAACCATACATACAGAAAGTTACCGGTATGAATCACAAGAAAAGAAAACATGTAACTAAGGGTTTTCAAACACTAAGTAAAAAACAATTGGAGATACTTACCCACTATCCTTGATATCAAACATTCTCGACCAAACAGGTGGAGCTAAATATTTTACGGTATTTGATTTAGTGTCAGGATTTCACCAAATTACCATGCACCTAGACGATAAGCATGAAATAGCATTTCCAACTCTCCACGGACATTACGAGTTCAACCGAATGCCTTTTGGACTGACAAACGCACCAGCGAATTTTCAACGGCTAATGGACTTATTGTTAGTTTGACGAGGTTTACAAAGAATAGATTTGTTTGTATACCTTGACGATATCGTTCTTTATGCGCGATCACTTATCACGAAACTTTATTCGTGAAGCTTGCTGAACGCTTAGGAAAAGCAAACTTGACGTTACAATCAGACAAATGCAAATTTCTTAGAACAGAAGTTAAATAATTAGGGCATGTTATTTTATCAGACGGAGTTGAACCAGATCCAAAAAAGTCGCGGCTGTACAGAAATTCCCTGTCCCAAAAATTCCGAAAAATGTTAAACAATTTGCTTAGCTGGATACTACCGTCAATTTATAGAAAATTTCGCTAAAATTGCAAAACCTCTATCAAATTTAACCAGCAAAAATTAAAAATTTCAACGGGATTCCAAATCACAATTAGCTTTCGAAACATTGCATGACAAGCTTTGCAAAGCACTTTTACTACAGCACCCAGATCATCATGTTTCATTGTCACGACAGACGCATCTGGCTACGTGGTAGGCGCTATCTTATCGCGAGGTGGACTCAGTAAAGATGCACCCATCGCGTACGCCTCAAGATTCTTAAGTAATCATGAGAAAAATCATTCGACAACAGAAAACGAAATGGTAGCAATAGTTTTCACGATAAAAACGTTTAGACCGTATCTCTATGGTAGACAATTTACACTGATAACCGATCTTAGACTGTTTAATGGGTAAATTCAACAAATGACCCCATATCACGCGTAATGAGATGGAGAGAAGGTTTAAAAGAATTCGAGTACAAAATACAATATAAAGCAGGTAAAATTAATACAAACGCAGACGCATTGTCGAGAAACCCCGTTGATATTGACAGACAAGAAGTATATCCAATAAAATTTAAATAGAGGCAGTCGGCAGATCCTGCCTTTGACAGAATACCAGATATAGCTAGGCTACGATCGTCGTCCGACTCTGCTGAGATATTCAGAAGCGGAGGTATAAAAGCGAGAAGACGATACCTCAGCACATCTTCAGACGAAACAATGGCACATACGACGAACATTGATAAAAATCAAACAACTTCAATGAGCACTGACAAGGAAAACCTTTCAGGCTTCCCAAGTACGGAAATCAGTGAACATATCGGAAATATTCATGTAATAAACGTGGAAAACCCTAGAGGCGTACGATTAGGTTGAAACCCCGACTATCACCAAGATGAAACGATGAATAACGATGGGCCTGCGCAACCTATCGCCAGTCGGTTAAGATCTGGATTTTTAGAAAGAAATACAAAACTGCAAAAAACCGGTAAACGAGGCAACTTAAAATTCCTTACAATACGAGAATCAATCCGTTAAATGTACAGTCCAATCAAATATCGCCTTGAACATAAAGACTCATCATCAGATGAATCATCAGACCCTTCTGAAGACCATATACTACCAGTTCTCAGTAAACCAAATAAAAATCAAGCGTCAGCCGCCATTGAAAGAGAATCAGATTCGCAAAGTCCATCGCCTGACAGTGATAAATTTCAAGATTTGAACCCAGCTATAGACCAAACAACGAGTGTCATTAACGGATTGAGCATATGCAGCTCCAGACAAGGTTCAGATGCAGACACCATGATACGCGAGCGACACCGCATCTCACATCCAACACTAACTCGTACTTCCAACACCAGAGCACCAATAAGCGTAAAACACACACCAACAAGGCCTATAACATTATCGACTGATGCAAGAAATAACTTTCAAAGAACTCTGGCAAAAGTATTACAAGAGAAACATTCTTTAAATACAAGTAGAGCCATACCCGCAACTTCACGTACAACAAGACAAAAAATTAACGGTTATAATCGAAAAATATTGGCAACTACGAACGACATTTCATCTTAGGTACGAACCGCATGACACCCACATAGAATAATTTAGACGACGAAGTGATTTCAAATGAAGAATGTACAGAATGACAAATCATAACAGATTTCACTTTGGCAACGGAATCAGACCCACCTAATACAATAGAAATTCGAGCCGACGTATACCTTTTACAAGAATCTGTATATGAAAAAGAGTCATTCGAAACCGGTCGATCATCAAGCAAACGAAAACCACCGGATATGTTCACGAATAGCAGAAATATCAAAATTCCCGAAGAAAACTCATCAAAATCAAAAACCGCAAAAAATAAAACAAATATCCAGAAAACTAGAGAACAATCGGTAAAAATGAGGGATTAGAATTCTTGACCTCGTTGATAATGTAGTGGTAAATCTTGGTGAGCGGTCAGTAAATGAGTTACGTAAATTTCCGTTAACGTTTCGGCCCGAGTAGGGGCTCTCCTCAGAACGATCAATTATATATTTAACTGCCAAGAACATAGATGCCATCAGTAAGACAATAAGATCAATGGATATCATAATATTAAGAATTATTATCTATTGTACATTGGAGAATACATTCCATATATCTATTACAATTAACAATGTATATAATTAATTAAGGGAAAGTTTACCTTGTATAAGAAGAGAATAAAACACTGGTCAGGTATCATAAAATTCGACAAGAGAGAGGTGGTTCTTCAGATTAGGTGACCGAAGACCATTGACATCTGCTCCAATCGATAAACGATGATATGAGATTTTGACACTTAATTGTGCTTCATGGAACATCTCACTGTTAATTTATTCATTAAGTGGTGGATAACTTTTTCGATGCATTTACCAATAAAGAAAAAATATATGCAAGATCTAAAAATAAATACAGCAAGTATATCACAAGTTAGAAGCGGTATAAACGATCTTGGATTAATTAAAATAAAAAATGTTATTGGAGTGGTGTTCACGAGAACACAGATTGATATAACAATTTGCAAAGATGAAATAATCATTCCATGTCCGTATATTAAATTGAGAATAACACAAGAAAGTCATGAATCACCGATGGCAGGACATAAAGGTATTACGAAAACATGGAATGGAATTCGACAGAGATATTTTTGGAAGAATATGAAAAAGTGAGTTGAAGACTTTATGAAGAAATTTGTTAGTTGGCCAAGGAAAAAACGAGAATTAGAACAAAACAGCCTATGGTAATAACAGACATATTTGCAGACGTTTTCGACAATGTAGCATTAGATATAGGAGGACCGTTCGAAATATTTGCAGATGAATTGTTTTACTAGTGCGTCTGCGATATCTTTAGCGGTTTACACTTACTAGTGGTATTGCTAAACTGAATTTTGACA
Source organism: Neodiprion fabricii (assembly GCF_021155785.1). Taxonomy (NCBI): domain Eukaryota; kingdom Metazoa; phylum Arthropoda; class Insecta; order Hymenoptera; family Diprionidae; genus Neodiprion; species Neodiprion fabricii. Next base: position 14,407,556 of record NC_060241.1, on the reverse strand, counting down.
GATCGTCTTGTATTGTTAAGATGTATCGGTAACAGTAGTGAAGTAAGGCCGATTCTGGTTACAAATCCCTGCTTTACCGACACAGCCCGATCGTCGACCTTTCTTCGTGGCTGGAGAATGGAGGGGCGGGGTTAACCACACCAAAGCCTATGGTATCGACCGTCATCTGCTTTGTGCACTATATTACCATCATATCGATTATCGGAAAAAAATCATCCACTTTGCGCTCTCCGATACCAATGTTTTTGATAAAATTATCTCCATTTGTGTTACTTTTTTACTTTGATCGGTAAAAAATCAAGTATTCTACTCTTACCATAGTAATGTTACTATTATCAGCGGAGGTTGTTGCTTACCATCATCGGTAAAAACCATGCGCTGTACCTTTACTGACATGTAACGCGCAAGATCGAGACGTAGGCGCGAACTCTCGTTCGTACTGGCGCGGTTCGGTAAGACTGAGCTTCTAGAAGGTTCGTACACCGTGAGTCAGCTTCTAGAAGATGCTTCCATCGCTATGGAGGAGGAAGGCAAACAGTTCTCGAAATCGTCAGATAAGTTGTTTTGGGGTCTGCGTCGATCAGCAAAAAAAACGTTATAGGTTATGGATCCACACCTGCACCGATGATGGATTAGCAAAAAAAAAAAAAAAACACACAGATCGTTTGACAAGTTGTAACATGACGTCAAATTGCCCGCAACGATCAGCAAAACGTTGAAGGTTCAGAAGCCACATCTGCATCGATGACGAATTCGCATGAAAACAAACGGTCGTCCAACAAGTATCAACATAATGTTGAGCGATCTGTGTCGATCAGCAAAATCAAGAACCAAACCTGCTGCGACCTTAAACGAATTCTCAGAATTTATGAAGACAAACAGTTCTCGGAATTGTCTGACGAGTATTAATACGACGTCGACCGGCCTGCGTCGATCAGCAAAACGTTGAATTCTAGAAGGTTCTAGATCCGCATCTGCTTCGAGGATGATGAACGAATTTATGTGCAATGAAAGATTATAACATAAGCGTGGTGGAGAGAAGTATGATTATAAAAGTTGAAAATTCAATTAAGAACGTTAGTTTTTCATCAATCCTCTACCTCTCATAAAGATGATCTCAAAACAAGCAGAATTACAACAGCGATAACGTGTTCTTGAAAAATATTCGCGAATTAAAAGAAGTTATCAATCAAAAGTCGGACCTGAACAGAGTAATAAAGAAGTTAGAAAGTTTAAATTAACATGAGATTTAAAAAAGTTTAAAAAATAGATTTATCGAAAATTAATAAATTTGTCAAGATGGTCGGATACCTGCCTACAGACAAATTGGCTGATCTAACGATGTTTGAGAACTATGAAATAGCAAGCATTCGAAGGGTACAGACGAGGTACGGGTAACGTGTGGTCGTCGATCTAAATAACACACACAGCATTTTCATGCAATCGGTTAGTAGTCATTCTGAAGTAAACTTTACTACGGACCTCATTACATGAATTAGAAAAGATGAAGTCTAAAAAGTGTTTGAAATTGATCAGAATCATGAAAACGGCGTTCAAAATTTTATCGAAAAAATCATCATCACCGGAAATTCAGAAGTGGATGCGGTACGGAACCCGAAATATCAAACTTTTGAATACAATACTACGAAACGCCACGAAGATCGGACAGAAGACTCGAATTCAAACAACAGTCGGAATCTTGAAGTCGTTGACAGCAAATTCAAAAAGTGGGTGCTGGGTTGAGGAAACAACGGAGAAATGATCGAATACGCTGGGAAGATTTGGAGTCAGCTTTCAACAGCCAAATTAGAACAGGAGCCGTTACCAATTTACATGACAAGGATTTGACCCACTTTTTGGAGGATGCTAAACACCTGGTTGTGATAAGATTGAAGAATGCAGTACAAAAGGTTGAAAATTTAAAAGTACACTGATCCTCTCGTGTGAATTCAGTGTTACGAAAAACGATGAGATTGTAGAACTAAATTTTTTAACAGGAAAAATGAAATTATCCTGCAGTCAACGAACGTACATGAGTGGGTTGATGAAAACGTGAAAGATAAGGTATTGGTAAAGATGGAAGATTTTCAAGAAAAGGACTCTGGTTGGACGTTGATCGAGATAATAAACTTAGCTATCAGCATCAACAAGTACATGCCGCTTGAAGGCGGTGTGTCGACGTACACACACCTACCAAAAGACATTCGAGCTAAGAAGGCTGTCGTTAACGTGAAGAACAGTGACTCGTATTGCTTCCTCTGGTCAGTCACCGCAGCCCTCTTTCCAGCTGAAAATAATCCCAGCGTTATAACCTCGTATCCCCATTTTAGCTCATTGTCAGTGTATGGTATGATGGTTTAAATTTTTCAATGTCTTTAGATGATTCAAAAATTTCAAAGACTTAACAGTTTGTCGATTGACGTTTACGGTATAGACTACACTAAAAAACAAAAGCGTAGTGAAATTGCATCAGTTTATTTAAACCGCAATAAGTCAGACAAGCCTGTCATCTCTTATTGTTAGTACTAGAAACTGAAATTGTAGACGAAGACGACGATGACGTAAAGAATTATGGAAAGAATCTAATACCTCATTTCGCTTGGATTCGAAGTTTATCTCGATTGAAAAGTTCTCAAATTTCTCAACATGCACATCATATTTGGTTATGTGACAGATGTCTCATGCACTTTCAACCAGAAAAATGTTTGTCTTATCACAGAATCGATTGTATCAATTTAAACAAGAATAAAGTTATTTTACCAATGGAGGATGCCAAGATTTTGAAATTTAAAAATTTTGAGTATAAAGAAACAGTTTCGTTTTGCGTTTACGCAAATTTTGAATGTTTATTGCAGTGTACTAATATTGAAGTGTCTAAACATAGGCCAATTTATCGAACGCATATTTCGTACAGTATAGCTAGTAGTATATATACGACAGTTCTAACCCAAAGATGGTGGCGCTTCCCCTAGTTCCCCCCTAGCTCCTCCTTCAATCCCCCCTAATCCCGCGGCGCCACCCCCCTCGCTCCCCCTCACACTTTGATTATTTTCGAGGTTTGCCGCAAGATGGCTATTTTCATGGGATTTGACACACACACACACACACAGAATAATTCCTATCGAGACTTGCTTGGCGCCGGAAAGTCGCGCATAAATCGGATAGTGTAAAAACCCGTGAGATCTATTAAAAAAAATTCCAGGAAATGGTCTCTGAAAGACGATTGAAAATGGCGTTTAAATGCTTTTAATAATTTTGTTATTCAACATCGATTGCATTAAGTTTCTTATTCTATTCTAAATTAACTTATTCTGAATTTAACAAATAAAATTATGCATATTATTTTCAATATCCAATAGCCTAAAGTATCCCACCGCTGCCACCAATTCTTGTTTTACGTAGGGGTGAAAGTGTACTAGGTGGTGGTAGTGATTGATTAATTGAATAATCGAGCTCCCACGTAACGACAATGAATAAAAATTAAAACTAAGAACAGGCCTACCTTTTGATAAGCCGGCAATTTGTAGGATTGTGTTGCTATAGTCCTGTACAGGTCTGTGAGGTTTGTTCAAATTGTTGAGGCAATTTTATGATAATTAAAATGGGAAGAAGGTCGTTCAAAATAAATGGTTCAATATGATTCAACTGGTAAAAGATGAAGTATATTCTGTATGATTTGGTGATTGAAATGTCTAATAACAATGAATGGTGATGATGACATAAAAACCGAAAGTAACAATTTATGAAGCGTTTGCGTTCATATAACGATCCACGCCGACGGACGAATTTATATTCAAATGCAGACAAGCTGCAGAATCACTAAATTTAACCGTTTGCGGGTTTTGGTAAATTATGTGTTATTCAATTTTGAAGGATATTATTATTTGGTACCAGGAACGTCTACTCTGAACGATGGTGATCACTAGCTGGTCGTGATTATTGTATTGTATCTCTCTTTTTAGATGATCTTAAATTAATTATATTTCCTGTTGTTAATTCTTGTCTGTTAAATCTTGGAAACAATAAGTATGATTTAATTGGGGGTGGTGAAGCTAGCCACCAATTCCTAGACTTGATTTTAAATGGATATTACAGAAGTAAATTTTGATTATAAGGTGAAAACAAGGATTCGTTCAATGTCGAAGATTAACACTCGGATTGACTTATCTTTAGATGAATCAGTCGACCAGATTGAGAGCCGTCGGATCGTGTCGGTCTGCGTCAGTAGAATTCTGGACCAGGGGCCTCACCTCAAGTTCGGAGGAGTTGATGAATCGAACGATGTTGAACGTCGGTCACTTAGTCTTTGTGGATTTAGAATGATATCTTACTATCGAAAGCTATAGTTGAAAGTGTCAATTTGCTGATTTTGATGTATGTTAAAGATGATTCCAAACAGTATTTATTAAAAACGCTAATGTAGTTATTATTATTAGCACTTAAAATTAGCTAATTCGGTTTAATCAGGGCCGAACTCAATTTAATTACGGAAAATGGACTGGCATAAAAATGTCTATTCTCAAAATGATGAGATTTAGTAGAGCACAGAAAAGATGGAAACGTAGAAGATAGTGAGTCTTTTGCAGCTAACAGAATAACTGAATGCTCGAATTTGACGAATTAGCGCGAGACTTTAGGCCGGTCACAACTAAGATTTTCCGAATGCTACTATTGCTCAAAAAGGGCTAATACGGGTTCACGTCCACGCACCTCGCGACTTGACAGACGAAAGACGCGGCTTCTTGGGCCCAAGGGTCCAAGGAGCTGCAGTTGTAATAAGTTACAACGGTAATTAGCCAATGAGGTGCGAGGGCGACCTCCTAGTGCCCAAATCCACATGGTCAGCGTTACTTCACGCTCTTCAACGGTGTTCCGACGATTCTCAATCTTGTCGGTGACACATTGAAAATATGAACAAGAGATATTTACATACATTGTTCACACATTCATTCATACATCCTAATAAGTAATCTATTTTAATTTGGTGGTTCCAAAGGTAGTGGTTTATCCTAGTTATTGGTTATAGTTTTAACTTAGAAAGAGGGATATTTCCAGGCTAAGTGCTACTGATGCTAATTCAGCAGTCTCCTATCTAAGTTCTTGGTACCAGTTAAATAGAAGAAAGTTGAACCTTATACTAGGGATCATTGTTGGTCTCTACGTGACTTTTGCCACGAGGGGTGGAATTCGCCGTTATTGGAATATGGGATTTTGATGAAATAATATCTGTACATTGAAGAAATTAAAAAAATGACATGAAATGGAATTTTGGAAAAGGTACGCCAAGGCAATGTGCCGGACGTCACACCGGTGATGAATTCTGACAAATTTACGCAGCAGAGTACAAAACGGAAAAAACGTCATGGCGAATTGTTGCCGAGAAGTGTACGTCCGGTATTCTGACTATCCAACTATGGAAAAACCAACGCATTATTTGCGCTTATAACGCATCCAAACGGTTTGACGTTCGAAAACCTGTACGTTTACTCAAAATCTCACAATCAACCGAAATGCAAGTTTCTGAGTCAAGTGCTCGAAAATGTCGACGGTGTTGAATATTTCCCCTTCAACGAGCATGAGCACGTCATTGCACCGAACGAGACGCAGCCTAACTCGATCATGATATTTGATGACGTAGCGTGCGAAAAGCTGGATTACACACGCGCGTACTTTTGTATGGGCAGACATGACGATCCAGACTGTTTATATCTTTGTCAATCGTACGGTCGAATCCCTAAGCATCTCGTGCGCGACAGCACCATCTCACTGGTCTTATTCAAGCAAGACGAGATGAATCTGAGACATGCGTACAACGATCATGTAAACACCGATATGTCGTACGTAGAGTTGAGAGACTTGTGTGCGGCATGCTGGAACGGTGACAAATATGGGTTTGTAGTGATCGACAAGGATAGGGAGCTCGGTAATGGTCGGTATAAGAGGGGATTTGACAATTTTATAAACATGACAAAAGAATAAAATACACGATCTTCGAAGGCGACGAAACAGTAGCTTTTTAGAACTAGTTGTATCAACATGCAGGAAATTCGTGAGGAAAAAGAAGTCTTGCATCGTATCGCTCAAGCGAGTAATGCGATTCGTCATAAGCACGGAATCCTCAAGACGGGAAAAGAGTCGCTGCAGGAAACAATTAAGGATTTCTTCAAACCTGTGGTAACCCCGCGGCAGGAATTAGTCAACGTTTCTCGAGGCACGAAACTTTTTGAGGAAGAGGTAAAGGAAGAACACAAAACTGAAACGAAGGATGAGCCGAAGAACAAAATGGGAGCAGAAGATTCTTTTGCAACTGCAGAGAAAGAGGATCAAACTGTCACAGAATCGTCTGTGCGATCAGTAAATGAATGTCTTGAGATGCTCAACGGTGAACAAAGATAGCACGAGTTGGATACCGTGTACGGGGTACGGAGTCTTTCTACTGCCGGGCTGATGGTTGGTGACTCACCCATAAGCTTTGAGCGCGATTCCGTTCGCATAGGCGGTACGCTCTTTCCGAAAACTCAGGGACTGCTGAAGTTGCGGTTTAAAAAGATACCCAACAGCGCTCACGTTACCCGCAACGGCAAGAAGAATTACAGAAATATCCTTTTCGCAACAAATGCTCACAGAAAGTACTATAGCGCGACCAAGCCTATCCAAAACGCTCAGAGCGCCAAATTCAAGCATTCAATTGCTGAGCAACTCAATATTTCTACGTCAGGCAAAAGCGTATCACCATCGTCACAGATGTCGAAGCGTACGGGCTAAGGTGTTCTGCTACCTCAGGCTTGGGTTACTCGACAAGGTGTTGAAACAGATTATATTTTCTGGGACGACGCTAACGAGCTGGTGGAACGTCTTCGTTTGCTTATGGCATCTCAAGCGGCTGGGAATAAAAATCACACCAATGAAATTATTTCGATTCTAGAAGAATTACGGGAAGCCGGAATCATTTATTAGCCAATTCTCGTCGACTCTGCAATCATTTACGAGATGAGCGTCGACGTGTTCAGACGTCAGCTAAATAAAAACACAGCTGCAAGCACTCGCGGTCCTCCGGATGTCGAGTTTCGAATAACAGCGGACGGGCAGTACGATATACGGAACAAGAGACTGTGCAATGTCGCCGATCCCACAGAGCCGAACAATGCTGAAACTTTAAAAACCTTAAGACGAAAATTCAACGTGCTGCAAAAACAAATCGACAACCTTGATCAAATGATCAAAGCTTTGGAGATCACGACGGAAAAAGCCTTGGATACCTTTTACACAGACTTTAAAACTGGCAGAGACTCGTTGATTCGAAATGCAGAAATCATTTCCAAATTGGACACCAGACTAAGAGCGTTGGAATATGAACGAGAACAAGGAAGCACTGGTAACGGAACTGCATAAGCCTGCACGCCGGAATTACCTGCGCCGAGATATAGACGTCAGCGGCATCGACGAGACCTGGCAGGTGGATCTTGTTGATATGACGTCGTACGCTGGACAAAACAAAGGCTACAAGTACATGCTCAGAGTGATTGATATCTTTTCAAAGTATGCGTGGGCTATACCGATAAACAGCAGGTCTGGAGATGATGTTACCAAGTCAATGGAATCTGTGAATGAACCCGAAAAATTTACACGTCGACAGAGGAACGAAATCTTACAACTCGAAATTTCAATCGCTTGTGACACGCTACGGAATCAAACTTTACTCCACGTACAGTAATTTGAAGGCTTCGATCTGTGTACGTTTCAATCGGACGCTGAAAGGTAAAATGTGGATACAGTTCAGCATGCAAGGAAGCCACAAATGGCTTGACATCTTATCTGATTTGGTTTCGGCTTACAACAACGCCAAACACCGGACCATAAGAATGAAACCGTCGGATGTCACCGTTGCAAACGAAAGGCTGTTATTACGTCAGACGTACGGAGGGCTTCGAGCGACACCTACCATATCGGCAAAATTCAAATCTGGCGACAAAGTTCGAATCGGCAAATTCAAAAATGTCTTCGAGAAAGGTAACACTCCTAATTGGACGACTGAAATATTCACGATAAGTCGAGTGGAAAATACTCATCCTGTGACGTACAAGCTCAAAGACTACCGAGATCAACCCATTGCTGGTGATTTCTACGAACAAGAGCTCCTTAAGGTTGAACATCCGGATATCTATCTGGTGGAGGAGGTGCTCAAGAAGCGTGGAAGGAGAATATATGTCAAATGGTTAGGTTTTTACAATATACACAACAGTTGGATCAACGAATCGGACATGTAACATTGAATAAATGAATTTTTTGTAAAAACGTATGTACCTCTTTATTCGATACCCGATACATAACAAGTATGCAACTTTATTTTTTGGACAATCGACAGACACATGCATCGTTGTACAATTTTTCATATTTCGGAGCGTTCTTATTCACTATCCTACATAAGAATATTTTGTACATCAGGGTAGAGTTATAAATCGAGTCCTACGTAGATTGCGATACAGTAATTACAAAGCTAACGTGCAGGCTCGTAGCCCGACGGAAGCGTATCGGTTGTGTTTTGAAACACGATCCGCTTATCGTCATTTCAGCTCAGTGTTTTCGACTGAATATCAAATGCTGATTTGTAGACAAATTTTCACGTTTCAAACCACATTCTGCTTTGAACCTTTGGCACGTTTATTGTCGTTCTGAACTCCCAAGACTCGGAATGCGTACAATTTTGCTCCTAATCCTACTAATTTCAACATTATTTTCCCGTAACTCTCGTCTTTCATCAAGCCGAGAACTTATATGTTCGCTCGAGGCATTCCATAAGCTTTGTCAAGTAGATTATCAGACGTATCGAATTTATGCAAGTCCTCCTTTATATGTTCGTATAGGTCGGGAACGGTCAAGTTGTAAATCAAACTGTCGGTATCCGTATACATTAATTTTGCTCGGTAGGCAAATTTCCGTTTGACATGATTATAATGAAAATCGTAAATATATGTTTCAGACAGATCCAGGATGGAGAAAACTGCATAAAATGGTTTATTCGACTCGACTTTTATTTGACTCTTTTCGACGATAATCATCTCTCTGTCGAAAACGGTGCAGCTGTGAAAATCAGGTTCGGCTATGGTAGCTCCAGCACCTGTCTTCCATCTCATTTCGTGATCAGCCTGACATCTTCATACTTCCTACCATTTTCCATTGGTTTGTCGAAAAATGCGTTGTGCATTAGTTTGTAAAAATTTTTCACGAATTCGTTGGGAAATATTCTTCTATGTATTTTTTGAGCCACGGGGTTTCCCTGAATTCGAGAACTCTGTGAATTTTGAGTAATTTTAAGCCCAATTGTAAGGATTGTTTCAAAACGCTAAAGTGAACAACGTAGGTTTTCTTAGTAAGTAGCGTGGTCGTCAATTTCGGCTGTTCATTGTTCGAAATCGGAGGTACATAGTGCTCCGGACACAATGGTGAATCTTCATGAGTTTCATGCAACTCCTCAGGATATTCCAAATCCACCTCCAGCATGTAACCAAACTCCGCATCGTCCGAGATGGCAAGAACGTCACACTCTCTGAAGCCTGACATCCATCTGAAGGAATTACACGACAGAGCAAAGCTTATAGCCGCACCGTACAAATTATTAACGTCAAAGTACATGAGATAAGATTCTTCGACTTCTGGATCGAATTCCTCTCCCATATATCTATTGTTAGCCATTGCGTATCTGTTCGAGCACTGTGACACACCACTTCGAATACCTTTTTCGATGAATATAACCATATCGATGTCAGTCAGAAGCTCGAGCTCGATGCCGGTACACTTTAACATTGCATCAAACGACAGACCGGGCGCTATGTAGTAATGTAATGGGTCCAGTTTGTACATTGTCCAGCGGTTTTGTCGAAAGTTTTGAAAACCGTCAGCCAGTAAAAACACTTGCGTCTGTAAATACAAGTCCGAATACTCTCCCAAAGTTTGAACGTTATAAGTTTGCCATACGTCGCATGCGTGTGCGTAGTCGTCGTCTGATAAATTTCGATCATCCAATTTTGAATAAAAGTGTTTTTTGGCTGGTAAATGTTTCTCCTCGAGCTTCTCCCAACTGTCTATATATTTGTACGGGAAGACACCTTTCCCAGTCAATAACTGAAATTTGTTCAAGCTACTGCAGAATTTACCTGTTATTGTTTTTTGACAATCGTCCAGATACGATGATAATTTATCGAGGCTGCTAGGCATGAAACGGAACGTTACATCCGGTCCCTTAACGAATTTAGTAACGGAAATGTACTTTCCTTTATCAACAGGTAAAAGTTTTGTAGGGTATTTAGGGAACACACGATTATAATTTCTTTCAACGCCTTTATTAGTCCATGCAATCTTCGAGCCGGACACCAGCACGGCTCGGCGACAACTGACTCGTCTCTTGACCACACACACACACACTCTCTCATATCCTCGCTAGCTCACGCTACCCGTTACGGATACTACAAGTTTAACAGTACCTTCGAATGACGTTGCCAGGGCTTTGATCAAAAAATGCGAATCGTAACCCGACAGATTGTGGAATATCACTGGGATAGTGTGCGAATTTCAATAATTTAAATTACAGCCGCAGTGAGCAGCACCACGGTACTTTCCCCTGAAATGACAGTGATCACGATGTTTCACGTCTGTGAGTGTAAACGGTTTTTCACAAATGTTTTTCACAATTCCGCTAACTCATTCACAAACCATTGAATGCAAGTTTCTCCGCGATTAATTTTGAATTTTGGAAGCGAATCGTCAAACCCACAATGTAGATAGTAAGCTATACTATACGGAAGATGTTTCTGATAAATTGTTATTGTACCTATCTTTTTGAGCGTAGGTTCCAGTAAACATTCGAGATCCGCGTAAATGCAGAATGGAACGGTTTCTTTGTGCTTGAAATTTTTGAATTTCAGGATCTTTTCCTCCTCTGTAGGTAGAATAACTTTGGTTTCGTTTAAATTCATGCAATCTACATTGTGCTTTGTCAAACATCTTTAAGAATGGAAGTAAGTCAAACATCTATCGCACAACCAAGTACGACCATTACGTTTAGAAATTTGAGAACTCGTTAATCGAGACAAATTTCGAATACTAGTAAAATGAAAGATTCTATTTTTTTCATAATTTTCCATATCGACATCATCATCGTCATCGTCAGTGATTTCAGTTTCTATCGCCAAAAGATGAATTACAGGTTTACGAGACTCATTCTGACTCAGGTGAATCGGTACTATTTCACTTTTTTCCGATCACCTTGGTCTATACCATAAACGTTAATTGAAAGACCGTTAAGCTTCTCAAATTTTGAAAAGGTGTTTTTGTCTAGAGACATAGGAAACGTTATACCATCATACCGTAGTACTGAGCTGAATTGCGGGTACGAGCTGGTCGCGTTGGGATTGTTGTTGTCGGCTGGGAACAGAGCTGCGGTGACCGACCAAAGAAAGCAGTAAGAGTCGTTGCTTCTGATGTTTACCACAGCCTTCTTATCACTGATATGCTTAGGTAACGGAGTGTATGTGAATACACCGCCTCGTAGTGGCACGTACTTGTTGATATTCACAGTCAAATTTATTATTTCGGTCAGCGACCAGCCTGAATTCTTTTCCTGGAAATCTTCCACCTTTTTCAACAAACGCTCCATCGCGTTTTCGATGAACCATTCGTTGATATCCGTTGTCTGGAGGATGATTTCATTTCTCGTATTAAAAAATTTGATCTCTTGTACCGTGCGATCATCTTTTCTAACTTCAAATTTACAAGCCAGGATAACGTTGGCTTTCAAGCTCCTGTCTTTCTTCAGAGCGTTTTTTAGTCTCGTCACAGGTAGTACCTTTGCGTCTTCTAGAAATCTCTCCACATCTTTATGCTTCAAATTGACGATGGATTCAGTTCGAATTCTCCCCTCGAAAGCTGATTCCAAATCTTCCCAGTGAACTCGATCGCTTCTTCTTACTTTCCGCGTACCTCCACCCGTTTTCTGAAGACGTTTGAATTTTTCCGCAAGCGCTTTCAAGAGTCCGATCGTTGTGATGATTCTCGTCTTTTCTCCAATCGATGAAGCCTTTCGCAAAATTTTGTTCAGAAGCCGAATATTTTGACTTCCAAATTTTATCCATTTCTGAATCTCTGCTGTTGATGATGATTTGTCCAAGATTTTGTACGCTGATTCCATAATATCGATCAATCTCAAACACTTCGCGGATTCCATCTTGAGCTTTTTCCTCACGTATACTTGACAAGTTGTGACTTAATGATCGTTTGCAGTGATGAGCGTCCTTTTTATAGGGCAGCTGTACGTATGTTTGTGTATGCGCGCGCACCTATTAGCATTCCTAGAGCGATAGTAACCCAACACCGCAGATCCATGGCTCTGAATGTACCACGGCTATCGGTCGACCTTGCACTCTGGTCTTGACTGACCCCGTTCAAAATTCGTTGTTGAGTTCACATGACAGTTACAAGCCAAAAAAATGTCACGTGGTTGATATCAAACCGACATCTGAGTAAGTGAAGAACAATTCTCAGAACCATTAATTTTGGAATGTCGCTTGGTTGATAACGTGGGAAAGGAATGTGAGGTGGTTGATGTTACACATCAGCGATATCCGAGTGGATAAAAAACAATTCCCAGAACTATTAATTTTGGACTGTCACGTGGTTGATAACGTGGAAAAAGAATGTGGGGATGGTTGATGTTACACATCAGCAGTCCTACCGTGGGAAAGGAATTTGGAGTGGTTAATGTTACACATCAGCAGTCCTATCGTGGGAAAAGAATGTGGGACGGTAAAAGAGTTCTCGCCCCCGCTGCGCCCTCTACCATTGGCAGGCGAGCACTACAGACTTTGACCTTCGGTCGGTAAGATAGTCGGTGAAACAGCATGATTTTGACCTTCGACCGATACAACTGTCGGTAAGGTTGCACGGTTTTGACCTCAAGTCAGTACAGCAGACTGTGACGTCATCGCGGAAAAGGGTTCGAGTCCGGGTAGCATGTCAGTAAGTGTCGGTAACAGGAATCTGTAAGTAAAACTCTCATAGCTATACTATTCAGTACGAAAATAATAGCCCATGAATAACAATACTATACAATCCCGATTACGTAACAAATATGATGGACTGATTTGTTTCTTACTTTCAGCTTGCATGGCTCTAACTTTCATTAATGCCAATGCATGCTTTGCCGATGATTAATTAAATTTCATAAAATGAATTTGAAGAAGGGTCTTTCAAAGATATCTTGATTTTTCACAATTGTTTTGAAAGACTATTTTATTCCATTCCTTCTTGCTGATTATTGACACGAACGAGGACACAACCACGTCTACGAGATGATTTGTCCAAAAATTAAAACCAGCGAGTACTTACTTGTCATCACGCTCTTGTTTTTTTATTTGGCGCTTACTCTCCGGAGTCTCTGCTGTGTCGCTCAGATCACCTGAACAGGTCACAGGTGATGGCGCGTTCAACAGCAGGACCTGCCACGCTACCCCTTCATCCGCATTTCCTTGCCTACTTGTTCCGGGCTGAGCTGAGTCCGTCGCTGTCGCCGCCTTCTCCTCTATTTCTCTTCTCCATTCTACCAACATCTTAGCTTGTTGATTAACCCTTTCGGCCCGATCGGTGACTATGATCACCCAACGCCCGACGCTCGCTCTATCCGATTGGTGACTATAGTCACCCAACGCCCGACGCTCGTTCTGTCCGATTGGTGATTATAGTCACCCAACGCCCGACACTCGCTCTGTCCGAGCGGTGACCGTGGTAACCCAACATTTGACGCTCGTTATGTACGAACGGTGACCGTGGTAAACCAACATTATGTTATAATTTTTTATGCATTTGTTTTTACGAGCGACCGCACTCGCTCTGCGTAAGATAGCGTAGTATTGTGCGTCTGACGGGCGCTTGCAGTTGTTCCGCAAGTACGGACGCTTGCCGCGACTGCTTGGTCAGCGGGGACGGCACGACGTAGAATGCGTCCGGAGCGAAAGGGTTAAGCTCGTTTTTTCGAATCTCTAATTTTTCCCATTTGTTGACAATTTTTATTTGTTCCTCCTCTATAGGTCTCCATTCTTCTGTCATTTTTATCCGTTCCTCTTCCATCACGGTTTCACCAATCTGTAATTAGTCAAAAAATTATACAAACAATCTATCAACGCAAGTTAAAAGTTACCAATGAATAATAACGCATCAATTAAAGAGCTTCAAAATATTTACGGCTGACAGGGTATTTCGTACTTGCAGTTCAGCGCTTCAGCGCAACGCACTGTCCAGAGCAGCTTTATTGTCTCCAGACGCAAGCAGGTAAAGTCGAAGTATAAAAAGTGAGATGGTCGTAAATTCCTGTGTGACAAATTTTGGTCTTTTATTTCTGGAAATCTTTCGAAGCTCTTTAATTGATGCGTTACTATTCATTGCTTTTTGTCGATTAACTTGCTTCGCGTTGGTCGTACAAGAAAAAGTTCCACAAGGCTGAGGCTAGCAGCCAGACTTGAGTATTTGAATGAAATTTTTTGATTTCATATTCTTGTAGATTGGAAAAAAATGTTTTGGACGTATTTTTCATTTTTCCGATTGAATCAAAATTGCCATTAATGTAACAGATTGAAAACTATAACATTGTGACGTCACCCATGTCAAGATATATCTATATATATTAAAATCAGTGAAATTCAGTCAGCTATAACATGAAAAATTATCATGTTTAACGAAAACAAAAAATACGTCCTTATTATTTTGGCTTGCACTGCATTATGCACCCCTCAAAATGAAAAAAAAAATTCCATTTAAATACTCAATTAGCATCCACCTTTTAATGTTCATTCCAATAAGATAGTGAAAACCGAAATTGAAAAATTTTAGAAAGTACTTTGCACCACCAATATTATTATAGAATTATGAGGATAAATCTACATTGCATTTTTATACTTCCAAAACAATTAAGAAGTTTGGCTGCCAACCTTAGCTGCTAGGGTCAGCTTCATAAAAGTTCTCAAAAAAGTATGTTCGGCGGAAAAATCTAAGTTTATACATTTCTCTTTGTTCTTTTTTCGTTTCGCTATAACTTTTGAAATAACGGTTGAATATTTTTGTAAATTTGTGAAAAATGATGTATTTGTGTTCTAAAAAAGTTGCCGGAAACCGGAGTCCGATATTGCAAGTGATTACGTCGTAACGATATGGAACCGTCAAAACTACGATTGGCTCTCAAAGTATCGCATGGAAAGATAAATCGACTCTGTTAGGGTCATTTAAATGCTTTTTTGCAACACCTGCATGGGAAGTCCATTTTTATGCACCATTTACAAGCACCGAAAGTATTCTTTTATAGACATGTGCGGGAAAAACTTTCGCGCATCGCTAGCGGTCTGAGAAAAAAACCTTCGCACATTGCCGGCGGTATAAGATAAACCTTCACACATTGCTAGCGGTGTGCGAAAAAGACGGTCGCGCTTTTATCCACAGTTGCGCATTTCGCAAACAGCTGCACTAGCGCCACCGATGGAATAGTTTGTCACTCTTTGCCGTGCTCGATATCGTCACTGAACAGACAGTGTGTCGTGGTTTAGTGTAAAAATAATCGTGTATGTCGGACTTTCCATTACAGGTGTAGCAAAAAATAGAGTTCGATACACGCACGAAAGTTGGCAATGCCTATCTCGCGTGAATGCGCTACACTCGCCCTTCAACTCGTCTACGGGCTCGTGCTGCGCTTTCACGCTTGTGCAGGTATTGCCACCTTCGCGCACTAGTATCGAAAGTCACTATTTTCTTCTACTCTCATAATACAAAAAAAATTTATACTCTGACTGTTTTTGTTTGCCAAAACGGCAAAAAATTTGGGCGAGTTCTATTTCCAGCACCATTGAGAGAGTTACGTAAATGTAAACAACTGCAATGGATTCAACATGAAGAAAATACGTATTTAACATATTTTCAAAAAAGTTGTTTGTTCAAGAGATGTTTAACAAGTTATATTGACGGGTATACCTCGAATACTAATAAGTATTTTCAGTAAAAATTAGGACAAATCAAGAATATAGTGTAAGGATTAATATCATTTTTATTTTGTTACATTTTACCAAGAAGATTATGAGAAAATTATAAAAAATCACAGTTGTATTAGCGCATTGATAGCTACTGAATTGAGGCTTGCGCGAAAAATAAAATAAAATATTTTATTGCAAACATGACAAGTTTAAAAAACTTTAGATAAAATATAATTACAATTGTCATCAAGTATTGTAAAAATGTTATACTCACCATGCACAAATAGTAACATAGCTTTTTATTATTGGTTTACATGAAAATAGTTGATTGTAATGATTTATTCTGTACCATTACCGTATACAAATGGTTAAAAACTGAAAGCAAAAAATAATAATGTAACTAAATATTTAAGTAACAACGAAGAAAGGTCAATAATAAAATCAGATAATGGAGAAAAAATATCTTTCACGTCGGGTCAAAGTGGAAACCGGGTTCTTCAAATGATGCCGTATGAAATATCGGGAAAAGTACACATATATTTTTTTTTTTACTCAATCAAATACGAAATGGAGATTGCCGTTTTTTTGGATCGGGAGATAACCAACGTAGCTTCTAAAAATTTCGTGTGTATTTTAACTAACCTCTAGACAGTACAAGAAAAATTTTTTTCATCAATTCTCGCAAACGGCGAAGTGATTAGCTGACCATTGAAGCGCGCCGTTGGAATCTCGAATTGGCAGAAAAGATAGAGCGCATAATTCTTGTCTGAAATGTCAAACCTGAAATTACTTTTAATCGACATATATTTTTATCATCGATGAACTAAAAAACCCAGAAAAAACTGTTAAATCACATTCATTTTCGTTCAGAATTTTCTTTGTAAAATTCGTTACTTAGTACGTTCGAGCTCGACAATTAATATAATATCACGGTTTGTTCGGTTGTTTTCGTACATTGATAATAAAATGATGTGGGAATTAAGAATAATTTTAGTTTCTACATTTCAGACTAAAAATATACACGCTATCTTTCTTGCCGATCCAGGCTCAAGCAGCGAGGCCCTTAGATGGTCAGCCGTTGACTGAAGATATATTCTTCAGTTAACGAGTCAGCTAATGATGCTGCCATTTCGCGACAGTTGGATGTTAAAAAGTTTTGCTCATACCTTCCAAATGTGTGTTAAAATACAATCGAAGTTTTAAGAACCTTCGTTTTTTCTCTCCCTATCAAAAAGAAAAACGCCGTCAATCACCTTTCTAGGCCTCTAAATCAGGACACTGCGTTCAATACTCTCTCATGGACTGAGCATCCATTACATCTCCATCAAAAGTAGCGCATCCGTGGAGTATTACAGTTACTCTGAATTTTATTCCATACGAACACTTTTCGGAAAATAACATTGCGTCTCTACCCAACGTAGATACTTCAATTGCGACCAGCTGGAACAGCGTTTCGATTCTATGCCTACAAAAAGTCAAAATCGAGAGAGCAAAAGAAAAGTTGTTGGAATAATTACGAATATTGATGTTATGGAATAGATCGAGCGCGTGTCGGAAAGAATCTCATTTCGAAATGAATAATTGTTCTAATTTCATATTATAAACGTATTTTTGTGAATAATCTAGTTTATCTCCTGGAAAATTATAAACTTTATAGTATGCATCACGTATGGATCATATATATTAATATCGTACATGGACCGCATATACATACTATAACCAATTTTTGTTAATTGAGGGTAAAACGATAAAAACGAGATAATTGGTTACCCTACGGCGCAGTCACTAACCTGAATAATTAGATAGAGAGAGAGGTAATAAGAGAGAAAGATACGATTGTTGGGCGCCAGACGCACATGCGTCAAAATTAGATAATTAGAGAAAAAGATAAAGGTAAAGGTGAAGGTAAAGGTAAAGGTAATAAATATGGGTAAGGTCAGGTTGTACGACGGTTTTGCACAGTTTGCTCAGATGGACAAGATAATGGTAGAGGGACGGGGTCGAATCCAATAGATAAAATAAGAAACAGGTGAAGCAGGAATAGTATCAAATATATTAAGTAAGAAGCGATAAGTTTAATGACAAGCAAGTAGCTGAAGAGATTGAGATACAATTACGATAAATGCGGTAATTAACAATATTTACAGCCAGAGAAAAGTTAAGCGAGAGATTTAATAAATAACGGAACGTTTTCCAAATAAACGGGAAATATGCGCAAGCTCGCGATACTATGATTCAAGGTAATAACTAATACGGTTCTATAATGAGTATGCAGAACGGAAAAGATATACTGTACTTAAATCAAGCATTAAGCAAATAAACCGTAAAATATGAGAAGCGATTATAAACACATGCGAAATACAACAATTATAATAGTTATCACATTATCAGAATGATCAGAAATAGGCAGACAGGGAATTATGAATTACAAGGTAAATTCAAGCAACAGGTCAAGTAGAAAATTATCATAAAATATAGGTACTAACAGATAATACGTAGTCTCTAGTTTGCGGTAAGTGCGAGAGAAAGAGAGATAATATTCGGTACGATAAAAGGTAATTCAAGATAAGGCAAACAATATTCAAGATAATTAATATGCAACGTACGGCAAACCAAATAGACTACGGACAACTACGATCAGCGATATTAGCGAAGAAAGTAATGAAAAAAATGTTATGCGCTACGGCACAATACTCCAGCGTCAAATGAACGACGAGCGGGACCGCGCAGCGATGTAAGATCGCTCCCGCGGTACACTTACTAAGATACGATAATTAACGGTAATAGGTAAAGAGACAGATATGAACTAATCATAGAAAATATAACAAAATAGCAATGCTCAATAGCTAAGATAAAAATTGATCCTTTGACGGAACGCGCTGCTAGACAGCGATTTTAGATATTCAAATTATTCCATAAGAGAAAGACAATAAAATAAAGCAATAGTCACTACAATGCGTGAGTAATAGTCAACCAGTCGCGAAGTTACTTGCAATAGGACAGAGAAAGGGACTAGATAAGAGATAAGAGAGAATAAGGTACGAGCCCAGGTGGCTCAAGCAGACCAACTGCAAGATAAAGAGAGAAAGAGTACGAGCCCAATTGGCTCAAGCAGACCAACTGCAAGATAGAGAGAGAAAGAGATAAAGGCAAAGGTACGATATATTGCAAGTAATCTCGTGGCTTCACAAAATAGAAAAGGAACCTCACTTACGTAAAAGAAGATATAGCAGGTACTAGCGAATGCGGTACAATAGCGAGAACTAGTTCGATAGATAGCGATAATGGCACTGAAGATTACAATAGCACGTCTTGGTTAGTCAAAAACTGAACGTAGAGTGACAAGATGAGCGATGATCCTGATTTTCGTCAAGCTGCTGTCACGTGATTCTTCCTCAAATTTGCGGTATTCTAATTGGACCAGCAGGTCGCGTAGGTCTGGTCTACGGGTACGCGGCGATAATCCCTTGCCGCTTGTTTTTCTTCTCCCTCGACGACAGGTATCGAGGTATCGGGACGTCGGAAGGTGGTCAGAAATGTTTTCCCTCAGCTGTGCAGTATCGTTGGTGAGAGAGGAGGTCGTACTGCTCATGTGTTGCGATATTGAGGTGTGCGGATAATATTACGTCACCGGTCCTTTGGACTTGCGACCGACTGTAACTCACTCCTTGCTTTACTGGTACTCCCCGTTGCAGCTATTTCGTCGGTGCTGCATCCCGGCCCTCGCTCATTGAAGCCCTCATGCCGGAACGATCTGGTGGTGATGGCCCTCAACCCGGATCCCCACACTATATCCACCAGATCCACGTGGTCAGCATATCGTAGCCTATTTTATGCCGCGGTCCTTCGATAGGACGGTTCGTGAAGAGAAAACCGTCCTCTATTTGATACTCAACGACTTAGTAGATGTTAGGGTCGGTTCAACTCCAGGCTGATAAGTATCGTCGACGGGAGGCTTTGTTGTGTTTTTGACGCACAGCCCTGTACGTCGCCTAACGATGCATCCGAGCGGTAGAAGCATTCATTCGTGGTTCGGCTCCTGGCCGATAAGTCTTAAATAGTCGGAGGTACTGTTTGTGCATCACGCACGACCCTGTTCGACAACTATATAGGCATCCATCGGGAGTGGTTTCAACGGTATTCGTTCGTCTGTAGTCGGTGGTGGTCGGTGTTGAGCTGGTACGTGACCCCTGTCAGGCAGTGTCCTGATATCTTGACGCGAAGGTCTCGTAGATGGGTCTCGTAAAGCGTTACAGAATTAGAAAATAGCATACAATTAGCTTAGTAAAGAGAATTCAACTTAAAGATAATTAGTCGTTCATTTTTGGAGTATTGGCCTCAGACGTGCTTTCGTTATTTTCAGCGATATCTGCACTTAGGGGAAGGCGATAATTAAACAAAGTGACGGGGTACGAAATACCACGTCACAACTCCCCCCTCCTTACGGAGGACCGAGGAGGTCCTTTGCCATTCGGAAACCAATATGTTGACTACTTACTTTTGCATGTGACTAGATGATCGTTAGAGATGTTAGAGATAATTGCGATAGATAGAATTGAAATTGAAAATCCGTGCGATACTTGACTTAGTTGAGAGACTTTGGAGTACGGATTGCTGATTCTTGGCGAAACATCGTTTTCAAAGTTCTACCATTGACCTGATCGGTTGTGAGTGAAGGAAGCGAAGGGATGAGCTAAGTTTTTGCGAGAAGGTAGAAAGGTGGTTGATTTGATTGCTTGGTTGAAGGGTGCTGTTGCAAAGGAGTTCAGACAATTTATGCGGTATAGAGCGATATTGAAATATTGGCCTCATGTAAGGTGTTATTCTGGATAAAGCGGCCAAAAAAAATTTGTAAGCGTTATTTTTAAGATAATTGCGACAAAAAGGAGTTTTGATCTGAAGTTGTTACTGCGTTAAGTGACTAGATATCGCGACGATGACGTGGTAGAATTTAGGCGTTTATCTTACCGAGAGTGGGTTTCTTTAGTTTTTAGTTCTTTTAATTTTGAAGAAGTCATGATGTTAAGGTGGAGTGGGGTTTTAATTGTTGGACGTTATTTTGTAACCGATTTGCGAGAGTGGGGGGTGGGGGTTAATTGATTCTGTATCGGTGAATATGACAGAATTCAGGAGTGGATCGTGGGCGCACCGTGAGTGATTGGGTACATGTGATAAGGTGGGTCACTGTTACTATAGCAACGAGAAAATAATTGTGTAGCGGTAATAAGATTGTTTATTTGTGAAAAAAGAAAAAAAATTTCGTTGCTAGCCTAGCGGCATAAAAAACGAAAAAGAACAATTTTGCGGTATAAAAAAATATGCGATAATGATAAAAAAAATTGCGGTAATAAGGAAAATGTTTGCGGTATAAGTAAAAAAAAAAAACGGTAACATTGGCGAGAGGCTGCAATATTGAAAGAAGAAAAAAAAATGAATATTAGCGATAAAAAAAACGTTTGCGAGAAAAAAAAAGTAGCCTTAGCGATAGGTTTTGCGGTAAAAAAAAAAAAAAACAAAGGTTTGCGGTAACGGAAGAATCAAACAACGGTATTAAAACAACCGAAAGTCGCGATGGGCGGTGCCGCCGCCGCGCCGGGTCCAGTAAACGTCCGGCTCCCCCGGTGGCGGTGGGGATGTGCCCCGTTGTTTACTGAACGCTTTGAGTGGCGGGTGGCACTCCGGGCACTCCGGATGCAAGTACCCGTATATCCCGCATTTGTAGCAGGCGCGGTCTTCGGGCACCCTGTCATCGCACGCCGATACCCGGTGGCCGTATTGCTGGCAGATCCAGCACGACCCGTACGGGGATCTGCCGCCGACCACCGGTCGCGGGTACCTCGGCTTCACCGGCGAGGTGGCGGTTGGTGCTGGCCGGGGGTTGCTGTTTGCCGCCCGGGGTGCGGTCCTCTTCCGGGAACTTCGGCGCTCGGGTGGGGTGGAGGCCCGTTTCACCCCGATCACGGTCGGCGGCTGGTCGGTAATGGTGACCCTCCTGGTCTCGCGGGGCTGTGTGCTTGATGACCGCGTCTCGCACCGGATGGCCGGGTGCTCCGCCTGGGTCGCGACCTCGTGCCGCCCGAGACCATTCCCGGCCTGCGTACTCCGGGTACTGTCGTCCGGGTGTGGGTGGACGATAGCTGATTGCCGCAGGGCCCGGTACCTTTCCGCCCGGTCTTCCTGGACCTCCAGGGAGGCTGTCGTCAGGTCCAGCAAAAAGACGGGGTGTTGACGACGTAGCCGCTGCAGCAGCGGCTGGTGGCGAGCCAGCCTGGCCCAGCCCCTGGGTTCTCCAGCGTTCGCTTCGGGGAACTGAGGTTCCTCGAACTCCTGGTCGACTTTCCCCTCCGTCCCGCTTGAGTCGCTCATGTTTGGTACGGTTGCGGTATCGGGGTTGTTGCGGTAAAAAAAATTTTCTTTTTGCGAAAAGTTTGCGGTTTCTGCGAAAGTCAAGTCTAATTGTTACGATATGCCTTTAAATGCCCAATATGGGTTTTCCCAATCACCTTGTTACTAACTACGTCACTGAGTTCAACGACTACAGGGGAGATGGTTCTGGTAATACGATATGGTCCATGGAATTTCTTAGCCAGTTTGGCGCTGTAATTTTGAGCAGCCGAAGAAAGAGTATGTTGGCGTTTCAATACTAGTTCTCCCACGGAGTACGGTTGGGTCCGGTGACGGCGATTGTAATAACTGGCTTGTCGTTCAAACGCGTTAGCCAGGTTTTCGGCGACCCATTCCCGTAACAGTTGGAGGCGTTTCATACGCTCCTTCCAGAGCTCGGGACTCTGTCTTTCCACTTGCACGTCGCCGCTGGCTATTCGCCGAAGAGAGCTTATCGGAACTGGTGTCCGACCGAGATTTAAGAACGCTGGACTCGTTTGGGCGGAAGTATGATATGCGGTATTGTAAGCGAAACGAAAGTCGGGGAGGTGTAGGTCCCACTCACGGTGTTCTTGCTCGAGGAAAGCGATAATCATGGTTTTTAGCACGCGGTTGACTCGTTCTACGGGATTTGCTTGAGGGTGATACGGTGGCGTCGTCGCGTGGGTTACGTGGTAGGTATCGGCAAGTTCTTTTATGGATTTGTTTACGAATTCGGTGCCATTGTCAGTCAGTAGTACTTGGGGGGTGCTCCAGCGTGATACGATTAAATCGGTGAAGGCGTCACTAATATTACGACCGGTAGCCTTGCGCAAAGGGCAAATCTCGACCCATTTCGTAAACAGGTCCTGGAAGACAAGGAGATAGGCGTAGCCCGAGCGACTGGGAGGGAATGGACCCATTATGTCGGCGGCGACTACTGTCCACGGTTGTTCGATGACCCTACGTCCCATTAAACCTGCTGGGGCCCGTTGGTCTTCCTTGCTTCGCTGACAGGCGTCACAACGCTTAAGGTGTTGGACCACGTCGTGATACATATTAGGACAATAGTATGCGAGAGCTAATCTGCGATACGACTTGTCGACACCTAGGTGACCGGCTTGGGGGTCACTATGTGCTTCTTGTAAGGCGCGAGAATGAAGATTTGCGGGTAGGACTAGTTTCCAAGCATCTAGATCTTGAACTAGGGTACTGATTATTGGATCTTCGCGATAAAAATACAACTTGTCCCCATCTATTTTTCAACGTGGAAATTTCTTAGGTTGCGATATTACTTTGGCTCTACGACGATCGTACCAGGGGTCATCCGACGGTATTATAACGGCGGCTACTTCGGGGATGCAGGATAGTGCGTCAGGAACTACGTTTAGCGCACCTTTACGGTGGATGATTTAGAAATCATAACTAAGTAGCTCGAGAGCCCAACGGGCCAATCTTCCCGTGGGGTTTTTGAGATTATGGAGCCACCTTAGACTACTATGATTGGTAATGACGGTAAAATGGTAGCCCTCAATGTAAGCGCGATATTTCTGTATGGCCCATATCACGGTGAGACATTCCAGTTCGGTCACTGAATATTTTCTTTCGGCGTCCGATAGGGTTCGACTGGCATATGCGATAACACGCTCCGCGCCATCTTCCGTCTGGGTTAATACTGCCCCGATTCCGACATTACTAGCATCCGTGTGTAAGACAAAAGGTACTTCAAAATTCGGGTAGGCTAAGGTTTTTTAAGGTATTGAATATTTTTGAAAAATTTGATGAACTTATGGTGTATTTTGAACACTTCAACAAATTTATGAATATATGCCGTTTTTCTCTAAATTTTATGGTTCTCTCTCTTCACAGTCATTATTTTTCCCGTAATATTCATCATTTATTTTGAGTTCTGTACTTTACAATGAGCAGCTGCTTGTGACATTACAAGCATTCGAATATAGGCGGCAATATTTCGGATTTGACCGGATGGAAGGAGAGTGAGCGTTTGACCAGTCTGGTGGAACTAGCCACAAATCTGGAGGATAGAAGTGAAGGAGACTCTGCGGAAGGACGCCAACCTGTACAGATCGAAACTTATAATACTCCGCAGCAGTTCAAAATCTAGTCTATTTTTACATTACAAAACTCAATATACACAGTACAAAGTTCACCGAATATTCGATGTCATTGCGATCCTCGCTGATTTTATCTCCACTCTGAACGTGTGTAAACGACGAAGCCTGAAGGTGAACATGCAAATTCAAACTATCTATCGAACGAGAGCAATGGAGAGAAGAAGATCAGGATCGGCAAGTGACTCACATGGTGCAACCACATTCGAAGATTGAGACAAGCAAGCAGCACATTTCAACGTATTGTGTATCCAAGGCGTATTTTTCAAATTGTGTGAATGTTCGAATGAATGTATAGTTTTTGATTTTTTATATGTACACTTTTATTTCTACCTTTTATTGCAATCTGCTTGTTTGAACTGTTTTATTTATACTATTTTATCTTTACAATTTTGTCGACTCTTTTATTTATAATTTACTTATTTATGTTTTTTAATTATTAAGGGAGAAATAAAGTGTCACATGCTTCTATCAGAGGCCAAGTCTTTTGACCGACCCTTGATTCTAATCCCTTCTGTTACCTGCTTTCTTTGCTGACTTTTAATCAAAATCATAGGTTTATTCAACAATACAATTTTCTTCTCACATTATTTGTAAAAATTTGTATTGTTTGCATGTTTTCGAAAAATAGATTGTAATCGAAATCAATTTTTTATGAAATAAAATAAAAAATTCAGAGACAAACGGCATAAATTCATTGAAAAATGACAATATTTATACATAAACAACTGCAACGTTAATATATTTTATTACTTAACAGAATCGCCTTGAAGGTCTATAACCGTATCTGCATTATTTAAAAAGTTAGAAGTCATAAAAGTTCCAAACACATAAAAAAAACCATCAGTTTTTATAAACGAATGCGCATAACAACAGATTGACAATAACTACAAATTTTTTAATGACTCATTTGAAAGATCGTTTAATTCTTCATAAAATCAACTAGAATATTCATTTTCCTATCTGTGATAGTTTGAAAGTTATATTTGTATTTTAGTAGACAAATGAAGCAGCCGCTGCAACTTTTGTAGCACGTTTTTTAAAATGACAATAAAAAATTGAACAAAATTTTTTCAATACTTTGTTATATAGGTGTTTTTGTGATTTTTAGAAATTTGAGAAAAAAAATATAACGAAGTGAAAAATTTGTTTATAACAAATTGATAAGTGAATAAACAATAAAATTGTTGATGAAAAAAAATTTTTTTTTTTTGTTACTTTACAGAGGACTGTCAATTATGATTTTCAGATGGAAAACAATTTCTTAACTAATAATTTAAAAAATAGAAATATAAGAAAAACGATTATAAACAAGTAAAAATTGTTGTTAAGGAAAATTTTTTTTTCGGGAATCATAATATTTATAATATAATAAAGTTGTAAAAAAACATTTTGAAAAAATATCCAAATGATCAAATTGTTTGTAAAAAATTTATGAACATGAACATAAACAGGAAAAAATTTTTTTTGCAAATCAATTAATATCTTAATAAAAAAACGATCATATCATGATTATTAAAAATAAAATTTTTTTTAACAGTGTTACGTCCAGCATACCACTTCCCTCTATTTTTCCCACTCGCTAACTCTCCCACAGTTCTCACATCAATCTTATGGTCTTTGTCCTGTCCTCTTGTCTCTACGTAGTCTCACGCTATTCACTATCGCGCTTACTCATCAAATTCCATTCCCTACTTCTAGCATTGTCACACCTTTTCTGCACCCGTACGTTTCACGTCTCGAGGGACACTCCTATTCTAACTCTCGACAACTCCACATCTAGACTTCTTATACATCTTCTCGTACCACACAATTCATTCCTACCGGTATCTCTAGTTCTACGCAATAAACATATGATCAATATATCAAACATACTCAAGTTTATTCAATCCCCATCCCGATTTCCGGTTGACCTGAAACGTAAAAACGAAGCCAACCAGGTTACTCCTTCCGTTCAGGAGTAAACTCTACTCACGGACGTAACATTGGTGACGGTGGTGGCCTTCGCTTTCCGGAAATCCAGTGATACAATTTTACGGGTGTGCTACGCATGGAGTGCCATCTGATAGACCGGTTCCGAAGTGTGCAAGATCAGTGATGTTAATACGAAAGTAATACCACTGTGTGATAGTGTTGAAGACACTCTGAAAGCCATATTCTACGTTTAACGCAATCAACGATCTCTGATTCACACGAACGTCACAAACAAATCGGTATCTCCAAATCGATATTGCTGAAAAACTATCTCCGGCTGTTACTACAACGACATCTTCATTCTTCACGACTCCTAGTACAACACAACGCACACCGACGTCATCACCGCCTACAGACACAAAATCGCTGGACCAACATCGTCACGGAAGAATGCAACATTTTCTTCCATTCCTTCTCTTCATATTTAATTTGTAAGTCGACAAATCCTAGATTGAAATTTACAACATGGCTGCCGAAAGCACTTTTCTGCACCTGCCTCTTGAAGATGCATTGGCTCTGATTCCCTCGTTTAATGGCACTAATATGCCCGTATCCGAATTCATAACTAAAGTAGAATGCGCAAAACAAGCTGTCTTAGCCAGAGAATTGAATTTATTCTCCACACTCATTCGCACGAAAATCGAAGGCGACGTGAGTAGATATGTAGAGTCGGATAATCCGGATTCTCTTCGAGATTTGCTAGACTGCCTAAAACAGGCCTACGCATCCAAACAACACCTGCCAGATATCCAGCTAGACATCGCACAATCGGCACAGAGGCGAAACGAGAGTGTTCTAGATTACGGTGCTAGAATAAAACATCTGTTAAGACAAGCGTGCGAATCAATAGATGCCTCAGAATCTATCAGTGATGCTCAAGTGCGAAAGAAAAATATCAAAGAGACCGCAAGATTAAGATTTATGAAAGGGTTACTAGACGAATTAGAAATAAGAGTAGCTCATGAGAATCCACAAACCCTACAAATGGCTATAGACACGGCCACCAAGACTGAAAAACTGTTATCAGATGGACATAAACTAACCTCATCCCGTGATGCTAACTACGAAACACAAAACAATGTAAAGTGTGGTATATCTAAATTAATCGATCACATCGATAAATATTGTCCTGAACAACCTTTCGTATTAGTAGTGTGTAGATACTGCAAGAAGGCAGGTTATAGTATAGAAGAGCGCAGAACGGAGCAGCGCAACAACACAACTTGCACGCAGTGTGGTCGCAAAGGCCACTCAAACGATAAGTGCCGCTCAAATCGGTCCCAATATTCCCAGAATCCGAAAATCCACCAAGATTCAAGAGTTTTCCAAAATAACACTAATCGTCAACAACAGAACAATCCCAATATCCAATATCGAGCAAGAGACCCGACAAACCAACCTTCAGACCAGACGCGAAATGACAGTCAACGCTCACAACAGTATAACACACCAAATCCTTCACAATCGAACTTCAGGGTTAATTACGTAACACAAGACTACTTGAACGAGAATGGCGATGCAGGCGTCCACCCGGAAGTTTCACGCGAAGCAGAGCAACATAGCGAATATTCAGGCAACGCGAGCCATTTAAACGAATTCAGGGACGGCCGTGCGGACGCATCGACCTCCTCCAAATTGGAGCAGCGCCCAAACCTGACGTCAGCTCCGTACAAATAGAATCTGGCCCTACACAGATTCGAACACAGTGCCCGCAGTCTTTAAATGGGTACGTGACACTAGTGATAGATACTGGCGCTAATATTAATTTGTTAAAAATCGATAAAATCGACCCAAAGGTCCACGTCACAAAGACGGACATAAGGCAGATTTCAGAGATAACGGAAGAATCCATCAGAACAATAGGAAGTCTCTACATCGAGTTAGCTAATACGACGGAATCTTAGGATCGATATTTTTACGGAACGAAAATGCAACGATATCTTTCGATACAGAAAAAATAATACCAAACAATACTAGCAAACCATTCAAACTCCTAAACGAAGACTACATATTGATACTACCACGAACGGCTCAGGTGATTGCACTAAAAATTTCGAATCCCTCGGTAAAAACGGGATTCATAGAACAGTTGAAAGTAGGCGCTAACATATTCCTGGGACAGGCCCTGGTTACCAACCAACAAGGGTTTGCTCACGTTTATGCAATTAATTCCAACGAATCAGCTGTGGAAATAAGAAGACCAGTTGTAACACTAGAAGAAGTCGATGAACTCGCGAGAACCGCCACTCTCAGTGCAAAAACACACCTAACGCATTCAAGTACTGCAAGCAGCGGACAGGTCTTACTAGCACAGGTCTTACATGAAAAAAAAAGGATCGAGAATCGCGTTCTTCCCACATCCCCAAATTACGATCCGAGACGCCTTGACATTTTGAAAAAAAACTTACGATTGGACCATTTGAACGACGAAGAAAAACAATTAATAGTTAATCTTGCTATCGAATAAAACCATTTATTTTTCCTCCCAGGTGACACCCTGAGACGTACAAACTTAGTCAGCCATACGATCCCTACCACCAATGACGCACCAATTCATACCAAACAATACAGACACCCAATAGTACACAAAGATGAAATACGAAGACAAGTGACCAAACTCCTTGATCAGAACATTATCACACATTTTACATCTCCTCACAATTCTCCGGTCTGGATCATCCCCAAGAAATCAGATGCTAGCGGCGAAAAAAAGTGGCGAATGGTCATTGACTTCCGGAAACTGAACGGAAAAACCATTGGTGACGTTTACCCGCTACCAAATATCGTCGATATCCTAGATCAGCTAGGCTCCGCAAAATATTTCTCAACGTTCGACCTGGCTTCCGGGTTCCACCAAATTCCGATGCGTCCCAATCACAGTGCAAAAACCGCTTTTTCGACTCCTCACGGCTATTTCGAGTATACTAGAATGCTATTTGGCTTGAAAAATGCCCCAGCCACCTTTCAACGTCTACTAGACCAGGTTCTATCGGGATTACAGGGTACAGATATGTTTGTCTATTTGGATGACATAGTCATTTACTCCCGATCCTTGGAGGAGCACGAAACCAAATTTCGGAAACTTATGAAGAGATTGTCTGATGCAGGACTGACCCTGCAGCCAGATAAATGTGAATTTTTGCGTAAAAAAGTAGCATACCCAGTCCCCAAGAATCCTAAACAGATTGAACAATTTTTAGGCTTGATAGGCTACTACCGAAGATTCATTTCTAACCTTTCAAGAATTGCTAGACTTATTAATAATTTGCTAAAGAAGAATAGCCCTTTCCTATGGACGGCAGAACATCAATTTGCGTTCGAAACACTACGCGATAGTCTGTGTCGAGAACCGATACTGCAGTATCCAGACTTCGAAAAACCCTTCGTCCTAACAACCGACGCTTCAAAGTATGCAATAGGAGCAATACTTAGTCAAGACAAAGGTGGCGAGGATTTACCAATCGCGTATGCATCGAGGGTGTCACAAAAGGCCGAAATCAATTACTCGGTGTCCGAAAAAGAATTCTTAGCAGTCGTTTATGTCGTCAAACATTTTCGTCCTGACCTTTACGGTGGAACCTTCACCCTGGTAACGGACCACGAACCACTAAAGTGGATCAAAAACGTACGGGACCCGACTTCTCGTTTAATGCACTGGAGACAGAAGTTGGAAGAATATTCGTTTGTCACAAAACATAAAAAAAGAAAAGCGAGCTCTAACGCAGACGCGCTTTCCAGAAATCCACCTGTCGACTCTTTCCGAATTCTACCTATTACCTCAAAGCGGTCACGACCCGATACAGAATGCTCATCTACTGATGCCCACAAGCGCGCCAAAGTAGCTCACTAACACCCAACACGTGCTCGCGAACCAGATACGCTATCTTCGTCTACCAGCGCTCAAAAACTCACCAAAATAGCTCACCAACACCCAACACGTGCTCGCGAACCAGATACGCTATCTTCGTCTACCAGCGCTCACAAACCCACCAAAATAGCTCACCAACACCCAACACGTGCTCGCGAACCGGATACGCTATCTTCGTCTACCAGCGCTCACAAACTCACCAAAATAGCTCACCAACACCCAACACGTGCTCGCGAACCGGATACGCTATCTTCATCTACCGGCACTCACAAGCGAATGAAACATGTAGACCAGCACCCAATACCAGCGCATGGATCTGCACACGAATCCACCAGCCCTTCCCCATGAAGACGAAACAAAGCATTACAAGACACTTCGACTTCTACTGTTACCTCTGAATCAAGTGCCAGAATGACTGACAATAGCAGCGCAACGGAGGCACCAATCGTAGTCGATAAGACGATGAAGCAAACTACGGAACGAGTTCAACCACTCACCCCATCTAATTCAAACCAAAACTCCGGTAAGCCCCAGGGTCGTAGTATTAAAATACGTGAAGAACAGTCCGACATACTGAATCAGCCGACACTCGAAGCCACTACCGGTAAAAGACGAAATTACGCCCCTCGATTCACGGAATTCGTAACAGATCCTAACCACCTACCATTAACGCACGGTAAATTTATTCAAGAGATAAGCGCCAATCTCCTAGACAGACAAGATAACCTAGCACACTGCATCTCGGCAGACTGCAAGACATCACGAGGAGTCGCGGGATAACTAATCAATAGGAAAATAATCACCCGAGATCAACTACAACAACTAGATCCTGAAGTAACGAACGTATTGACACTGCCACATGGTAACCGCCTCATTTACAATCTAGTAACCAAAAAATACCACTACCAGAAACCAACTGAAAAAATACTGTTCAACGCCCTAGTAAATCTAAAGAATTGCTTAGAATAAGACAAAGTCAAATCGCTCTCGATTCCAAGACTAGGCTGCGGCTTAGATAAATTGGACTGGAACCTTGTTAATCGGATGATTCATTACATATTTAAAGACTCCGACATAAGGATCACCATTTGTAATTATCAAAACCCGACTTATGACTCGACATCTTCTGAATCTGAAGCAGAAGCATCAACACCCAAAATCCCTGCTCCCCCTTCAACTCGTCGGCCGACGCGTCGGACCGGAACTAGTTAGCTCCAAGACATGGTCCGGTTTCTACTCCCTCGCGCTACCCAACTGATATCTCGGAGAGCGGCTCCGTGACACATGATCCGGAGTCAGCTGTTGAAGACACGGATAGCAATGCCTTCGTTGTACCTACGGCAACGCTACCACCTTCATGCTCACAACGTCGCGACAATCCCGAAGAGCGAAAACCGGACCGCCCCCATATTGACAATGACAACTTTTGTTGCTTAGATTACTTCATACAAAATCAAACCAACGTAACCGAAACTAATGACGGACTTCTCATGTTGTGCGACAATCACGCTCATTTCGTTTCAGCTAATTGTGGTTGGACAGAAGAACTAGAAAAACAGTTGATAGACGGAAATCTAATAAGCATGGAATCCTTTCAAAACCAGAATCCAGAAATATCCGACGTAATTAAAACTTGGTTGAAAAACAACAAATACATTTTTACCCTCGCAGTGAAACCACGTCAATCAGACCCGGGCAGACTTGAGAACATTTTCTACATGTTAGTAAACTTGAGGATTATCTTGTTCGGACTAGACATTATCCATATCATTCCCCATGTCAGGACCAGGAGTAGATGATATTCTACGATCTATCTTCAAAAAACTCATTCATCACATTTTTGCGGATTCAGACATTCGAGTAACACTTTGTAGAAATACTACAATTACACCAGACGAAAGATTACGCGAAAACATGATCAAAGAGTACCACGAGTCACTGATCGGAGGACACCAAGGCGTAACAAAAATTTTCAGTAAAATAGGAGACAAATATTTTTCTCCAAATATGAAAAAGCAAATTCAAAATATCATCAGATCTTGCGGCAGTTGCCACAGGAAAAAACTAGTCAGGATCAAAACAAAATTACCCGTGGCAATCACTGACACGCCCGCAGAGGCCTTTGACAAAGTAGCCCCAGATTTACTTGGTCCACTCCCTGTTACGAAATCGAATAACCGCTACCTTTTGACGATCCAGTGCAATCTGACCAAGTTCTTAGACGTCATTCCAATTCCCGATGCTACGGCAAAGACGATAGGGACAGTATTCGCTAAAGAATTCATCACGCGCTATGGATCTCCGCGAACTATACTCACTGACCAGGGACGAAACTTCATGAGTACCGCTTTCAAAAAAATATGCAGGCTTTTCAAAATTAAACAACTACGAACAACCGCTTATAGACCGCAATCAAACGGCTCATTAGAAAGAAGTCACCTTGTAATCACCGAATACATCAAACATTACACCAACGAAGGTAAGATTGGGATGAATTCATACGGTTCGCCATTCTCTGCTATAATACAGCGAAACACGATAGTACACATTATTCATCTCACCAGCTGATCTTCGGCTCGGAAGCTAAACTACCGACAGATGCGATACTAAGCAACACATCCACGCATACATACGATACATTCCTCCTCGATCTAATAGCGAATCGCACAGACATCCGTAAACGCGCCGCGTTGAACCTGAAACAAGCTAAACAGAAAAGTAAAGAACACTACGACAGAACGATTAACCCACAACGATTTGAAGTAGGACAAACTGTCTACCTATTGAACGAAACAAGGTCAAAATTCCAAGATCATTATAAAGGCCCGTATGTAATCAAACGAATAACAGATGACGTTAACGCCGAAATATACCTCACGCTAAACAAAACTAAAATAGTTTATCTCAATAAACTGCAAATCGCACATACATAGTAAAATCCCACATCAACCTTTTCAATAGCAAACATAGTACAACCAACAAACAGGGTATGACAATCCAATCGAGCTAAATATTATCTACCCACCTATTTCTTCTGCCCTACCCATTCACAACGAAGTAGAAACCCATGCTGCAGTTCCTCACACAACACCTCCGCTTTCTTTAAACTCACCAGTACTTAAAACCTTACGAAAACCTTATTACAAATAGGCAACTACTATATTGCTACCAAGATCTGCTGTTGCGCTACCAAACAGACATAAGTAAAATATATGGTTGTGTACACTACTGCATTAAAATGATTGTAATAACGATCCTTTACCCTTAGTTTACAATTAGCCCAAAATATATCTACACTCATAATCGATATCATTGTACGAATAGGTCAAACTCTTTATCTCGAAAAAAAAAAATAGCATTACTTAGGACCCAGCGAATCAAAGAAATCATTGTTGTTTAAGGGAGCTTTCCAGTGTGAAATTTTCAAAAGATCGATTTTTTTTTTTTTTTGCTTTATCGAATAGTATACACTCTTCCGAATATTCCCTGAAATTTTCATGCCGAAATTCAGATTATTTCGGTTACTGTACAGCATTTTTTGGAAGAAGGCAACGGAGCGCTACAGCTGCCGCG
This sequence comes from Neodiprion fabricii, assembly GCF_021155785.1. Classification (NCBI taxonomy): domain Eukaryota; kingdom Metazoa; phylum Arthropoda; class Insecta; order Hymenoptera; family Diprionidae; genus Neodiprion; species Neodiprion fabricii. The sequence goes on along the minus strand of NC_060241.1, from coordinate 14,373,642 downwards.
TCGGCCGTCTGCCCGTGCGACTGTTATTTCTATTGTCTCGTTCCTACCTGCACGTACATGAACTTGGCTCGCCAATTGTCGAAAATGTGAATTCGGACTATTGCATAATTTGCCGTTAATTAGCCGTAAATTAGTCGCGCGACTTATTTTTTTGTCGCACTCAATATTCAAAAAAAAAGCGGATGGCGTGCTAAATTCTTGAGAATCAATCAATCACTGCGTGTGGCAACCAGCCCCAAAGCACGTATTCTGCGGCAAGCAGATAGTAGAAATCGCTACGCAGTGTGCTGTGTGCACCTTCAATGAAGGTTACGACCCAATTTTAAAAATTTTGAAGACGATGGGATGCACGATAGGGCCGAACGCCGCAGATTTCGCCGCTAAGTACAAGAATGCACGCATCATCCAAGCAAACCGCCGGGCGTCCCTGGTAGCAAGGAGGCGAGGACAGCTCGTCGGACTGAACAATCCATTGAGCACGATGTTTTCGAAGAAGCAGAAGGGATATTGTATGGACCTGGCATCGCTGATTGACCGTAAGTAAACGATTTACCTAAAATTTCCTCACTTGAAACTTTGAACGCGTTTTTCTCGAAACAGCATTTTTCAAAACGGTGTCCAACTTGGAGGGCAGAGTTTTAAAGCTATCGAGTTGAATTTTTTACACAATATTCTTAACGTCATTGTTTATCGTGCTATGGAAGCTTTTTTTTTTTTTTGACATCTTCCTATTTTTTTGAAAAAAAAACTGTCAAAAAAAATGCTAAAATCGATACTTTTTGTTCAAACCGGCGCCATTTTTGCAAAAAAAAAAAAAAAAGAAAAAAGCCTCCATAGCACGAAAGCCAATTATATACCGATCAATAATCTTTTTGTGTTTTTTGTTTCAGATCAAAATTGTGACCCCCAACGTGGACACCACATCCAAGTGCATTTTCTGCAACAATTGTTTCATCATTTTTATAGATATTAATTAATGAATAAATCGATCTTTGAAAAATTGTTTTGTATTCTTCAATACCCAATTAATATACAAAAAAAAACCAGACCGATTAGATTATTTTTTCTTTAAAAAAAAAAATCGCGAAAAACAGCGATTTTTCGGGCTGTCACACTGGAAAGCTCCCTTAATCTTAAGTGTACTAACCCGCTTTCACGCGCATTAACCCTAGGCGCCTAGCTTTAAACAACATTATGTAACCATAGTATTATAACTATATGCCTTACGCTCATACGCAATCCAGAATATGAACCATACTATCTCAAACATAAACTTACTATCACAAACACTTATTCTCAAATATCCAACCAATGTTGCTAAACGCATCAATCAATATTCAATCTACATTCATACTGCGACTACATACTTGTAAACACACACCAACTATCATTTTCATATATATGGACAACATATTAAATTCAGATTATAAATACCATACACTACCTATAATAAGAAAAATTGTAAAACTAATTTTAAGCACATACTTTGAAATCATGTTTCACTACTGTATATGACATTTCCACCTTCTTACTTTCCATATTCGGGACCATATCTACCGCTATGCTCTCTCTGACGGGGGGGGGTGTTACATTCAGCGTACCGCTTCTCTCTATTCTTCCTACTCGCTAACTCTCCCACAGTTCTTACATGAATCTCATGGTCTCTGTCCTGTCCTCCCATCTCTACGTAGTCTCACGCTATTCACTATCGCGCTTACTCATCAAATTCCATTCCCTACTTCTAGCATTGTCACACCTTTTCTGCACCCGTACGTTTTACGTCTCGAGGGACACTCCTATTCTGAATCTCGACAACTCCACATCTAGACTTCTTATATATCTTTTCGTACCACACAATTCATTCCTACCGGTATCTCAAGTTCTACGCAATAAACATAATCGATATATCAAACATACTCAAGTTTATCAAATCCTCATCCTGATTTCCGGTTGACCTGAAACGTAAAAGCGAAGCCAACCAGGTTACTCCTTCCGCTCAGGAGTAAACTCTACTCACGGACGTAATAACAGTATTACTTGGATTTTTCAGTTTTTGTTCGAGTACAAAAATTATTATAAACAAAGTATGAATATTTCTTCAACTTTTATGGCATGATATTGTTGAGTATATATATAAGAAAGGCTCCACAAAGCGAAATATTTTTGCGAAAATTATTTAAACATTTTTTTACATCTACAATGAAGACGGAAGTTCGAGAAAATTTTGTTACTTAACAATCGTTTGACTTGTTCAAAAATCAACTTCAGGTGAAATTTCTAACATGGATAAATTTTTCCAAGTTTTCAAAATACACCAAAATTTTTTCAAACCACAAAAAAATATTCAATACTCAAAAAAAAATTAATCAATGTGTCGTACTCGCTTTTGACGCCGCGCACGCGAACTAAAAACGAAGCGCGGGGACCCATTTTCAGCGTTAAATTAAAATTATAAACAATGAAGATAGAGTTCCGGGAGCTGGGAGTTTTTTATTGGAAATTGCCTCCTTTTTGAGAATCATTTTTCAAAATTTCAGAAATATGAATAGTCTATGAGATATTGGCGAAAAACGAAATGCTTTTTTTTTTGTCTTTAATTGTTTACAACTTTTGCGATTTTTTATGTGCTGATGAACTTTTTTAGTTCATCTGTCTAGGCGTCATTCCGAATCCAATGGGCTTTCGCACATAATTTCAAGAGCAGTATCTCTATTTTAGACCATTTGGAGCTTATCGACTAGACTATAAGGGCAATAGCGTTTTCCACTGGTTGCACTGACAATGAGTGTGAACTGAGAGCGCACTAGCGGTAGACTCGTATTTTCAGCGCGTTCCACTGGCAGCTCTGGTGCGTGAATTCAGCACTGACAATGAGTGCGTAAAATATTGCCCTGAAATTGGGAGTCGGTGTCAAAGCAGTGGAATTATGTCTGCCGATCGTGAAAGAGTCGAAATAGATGCTGTGACAACACCTTTTTTATTAGATCTAATTTCATCTTCGTCTAGCAGTGATGACTTGCTGGAGCCGAAAGATAGAGGAGAGATTCCCAAAATTTTAAATTTCATAGGAATAATCCACAGCATGTCCGATATCGAAGTATGGATACGCATTTTTTCAGCTTTTAGAGGTTAACCGCTAGGTATATTTCAGGAGATTGGGACAACTTGACTTGCTGCTTATTAATCTTTATCTTTTCAGCGGAATTTTCAATTTTTTTGTGCCCTTGTATGCTCGTGCCTAACATTAGTGACATTTATTTACAAACAAAAAATTACCGTTGCGTTTGTTCAATTGACTTCTTTATCACTTGCTTGAAAAACTGACAGTCGCGCAGTCGGTCAAGTAACGTCACATTATTTCTGATTTAGGAGAAATTATGATCCTAGCTTGCCTTTATACGTTTTACGGCGTGTTCCACTCAGGTTTGCTCCGATGCCGGGCGATGCATGCACGGAACGAGTGCCCCCTGTTCGAGCCAGTGAGCACTCAGTGCAACCAGTGGAAAACGCTATAACTGTCTTTATAGTCTTCAGTCAACGCCCCATACAATCTCCTCTAACTTTTGAAGTGCTCGTAAAATGCCGCCCTTTTTTTGTGCATATACTGGCCGGCAGGCCCACCACTGGCTCTGAATGGTGGCGGGAATTGTTTAAATCGAAATTCGAGTTTGCACTAATAATAAGTCTTATTAAGGATGTTCTTGCGCTATAATCATGATAGTATATACAAAGTAAAGGCAAACTCATCAAATACAAATTTTTAAAAGATATATTGTTAAGAAGGTTCATACGAATTCAAGAAATCCCATTTTTAAATTCGTCTAACGCGAAAACAACGTTATAAGGACATGCGGGAGATTTTTCTGATGAAAACTTTATTTGATTAGAATTACTGTACTTCGTGATTTAATGAGAATCTGAAAAAATTCAGCAACATTTGGCATGCTATGAACAACAATAAGCAATAACAATAAAATCACTCGAAAATTATTAAATAATTATTTGATCAATTAATTATTCAATAATATACCGATGACCCCTTGATTTTTTTATACGAATTCAATTTGTTAATTTTTCTTTTTTCAAAATTTTTTACCGATTTTGAAATTACGTTTTTCAAACTATTAAAATGGCCATACATACGGCTTTCTCGGATAAGTGTCGTTAAAAGTTCGTAAAACTAATGGTAAACCTGACCGCAAAAACATATTCAAAATTCATATTTTTTAGTCGATATTTTATAATTTATTTTCCAAATTTTCCTACATTTTCAAATATTTCGAAAAAATGATTATGAAATTAATATATCTCGCAAAACAAAATTTACCACATTTCGGCCAAAAATAAAAATACTCAGTGAAAATCAGTGAAAAAATGTAGATCGATTTGTGACAATTTGTTTTAAACATCCGCCGTTATTATGTTTTCATCGATTTTGTATTAACTGTGGTAAATTGTTGTGCAAGAAACCTTAATCTTCAACATGTTTTTTGATTTTTTTGTCTCAGACTTTTGCCAATCTTGAGATTATAACTATTCCTAACCTGTATTATAACTGTTCTTACATAGTTGTAACAATGTTGAATGACTGTTGCAAGTACTAGTTATGTAACTGCAATATTGCAACATTTCATATCCGCATGACCTGAATATTATTTATGTTCCAACCATTGTTATACTCACATGCGTTAACAATGTTATGTGACTGTTGCAAGTACTGGTAATACAACTGCAATATTGAAACATTTCATAACATTCACGTAACCTGAATATTGTTAATGTTATATTCACATCGTTACCAGCATATTATGTAACGATTACGATATGTTGGCTATGTAACTGCAACATTTCGCCGTTTTAGAAGATTGACATCACGTACGTACAACCATTAGTATACTCAAGTAGTATAGATATGACAGTTCTAGACCAAAAAAAATGGCGGCGTGCCGGCTCCCTCCCACCACCCTCCCGGGCAGCCGGTATGTTGCCGCCACTATAGCAAGCCTTTCCCAATGACGTCAGCAGTATAATCGCCATTTTGATTTAGCCTGCTGAGCAGCCATTTTGATTTTTGCCGGATGTGACGTAACCGGCTGACGTACCCACGGCGGCCATTTTGGAAATGGCGGTCATTTCGACGGCGGCCATTTTCGATTTTTTGGTGGCAGCCATTTTGATTTTTGCTTAGTCAGACGAGCGGCCATTCACACAGCGGCTGTTTTGATTTTTGCTTAGCCGGACGAGCAGCCATTTTGATTTTTGCTTAGCCGAATGAGCAGCCATTTTGATTTTTCATCGTCCGGCAGATTGATAATATGATTTTCGCTATGACGTCACCAGTATAATCGACCGATTTTACCGTCTGACGGTGGCTATTTTGAATTTTGCTCAGTCGGATCAGCAGCCATTTTTATTTTTCATCGTCCGACAGTTTGATAATATGATTTTCGCTATGACGTCACCAGTATAATCGACCGATTTTAACGTCTGACGGTGGCCATTTTGATTTTTGCTCAGTCGGATGGGCGGCCATTTTGATTTTTATCGTCAGACAGTTTGATAATGTGATTTATTTCTTGGTCGGACGAATAGCCATTTTGATTTTTCGCCGTTACCCGTAAACTTTCGCCCTAATAGTTTACCTCGGGTGAAAAATAATATTTTCCACGTACTTCGAATACATTCTTGTGTGTTAATCGACCGGTTGGCGACATCGCAATTGGATAGGCCGGGAATCTTCACTACAATTAGATAGGTCGGGGAATGTTGACGACAATCCGTAAACTTTCACTCGCGCTAATAGTTTGCTTTGACTATCACTCTCCCAAATTCTTACCATACCCAAGTGCAACACGAATGTCATATGCGCGCAAAGAATTGCCACATTAGCGAAAAGCCGTTTACCCCTGAGGAGAAAAAGTGCCACGATCACTATCACTTCACGGGTGAATATCGTGCTCCTGCTCATAATCGGTGTAATTTGAATTTCAGAGAGACGCACACAATTCCAATAGTTTTCCACAATTTGTCCGGTTACGATTCTCACTTTTAATAAAATCCCTCGCGTCAACTTTTCCCCGTAAAATTACCCTTCTACGATTCTTGTGAGACGAAAGCGCTAAAATCATCATGATACGTAATAACCAGTTTACCGGCGAACAAATAATTATAGGATTCAGCGATGCGACTTCGGAGTTTTCGCTCCAAGATCTTCGGCGACTCGTTGAATGTGTCGGGAGAGCTCGTGCGCCACCGCGCAGACAGCACAGGGTATATGTTCAGGACATAACATTGATCCTGCATTTTCAAAAATGGGGGAAATGAGGTGATCGCGATCTTTTCGGACATCGAACCAGATGACGATGAACGCGAAGCCAATTGGATCGAGCGTCGTCAGATCAGCGAGGAATAAGATACGTCCCGACGTATGATTGTGCGCCCGGAAAACGTTCAACGACTGCAGCAGTGTTCGCCCTCAGAGCGAAAATAATATTTTCACCATACTTCGAATACATTCTTTGTGTTAATTGACCGGATGACAACATCGCAATTAGATGGGTTGGGGATGTTCACCACAATTAAATAGGTCGGGAATGTTGATGACAACCCGTAAACTTTCACGCTAATAGTTTACTCTCAGGACGAAAATAATATTTTCAACATACTTCGAATACATTCTTTTCTGCTAATCGACCGGGTGGCGACACCGCAATTAGATAGGCTGGGAATGTTGATGGTGATCCGTAAACTTTTAAACTAATAGTTTACCTCCAGGCTTATTTCCCACTCGATGGGGTGAGTGGTATATAAAACGTGGGCCTATTCCGATGATGACGCGGGTCTAATCGTCTCTTCGCGTCGTGAACTGCACTTACTAGTGAAAAACAAGAAACTGATTGAAACGCGATGGATTCAACAAAAGTTAACCACGTCGGCCGTCTGGAGAATCCGCCAACCAAGAAGATGTCGGAACTTGAAATTGGAGCGGCGTACAACATCACAGGCTTACGGCTGGTCAAAACGAAATTTGGGGTATGTGTTCTGGCGACTATCGATGAAGATTACAACGTCTTCTTACCACCGAGAATCGCAAGGGTCCTGCAAGAAGATTCAAATCAGCTGGCTGAAATGTGCAACATGGCTGGGCAAAATCCCCTGCAAATGAAATATCTTGGTGGGGAATTCAACAAGCTCGAATTTTCATGCAGTTATGTGCCATAAATGAATTATGCGATCCCCAACCACCACCTCTACAAAAATTCATCCGCGAGGGGATGAAAGCAGGCGTGCTGGAGATCGAACTTTCGCCAACCGGATCAGAACGGGAGTTGTAACGAATCTCGGAAATATCAACCGGTACCAGCCTCGCGCTGCGGGGCTTTCGACATTCGTTGAGCTGCCCAAGGACATTCAGCGGAAGAGGGCGGTGGTAAACGTGAAAAACAAAGATGAAAGATGTCTTCTCTGGCCCATCACTGCAGCCCGCCACCCGGCCAACACCCCCACCGATGGAACTAGCCATTATCGCCGCTTTATCTCCGAGTTGGACTGTACAGGTATCAAATTCCCTGCCACCCTACATGATGTGGAAAAGCTTGAGATTCCATATTGATACCTGGACAGACCGACACCCTACCTTGGGTGTTTGTCCCGACCCCCTGATGGCTATAGGATAAAACTGTACACGTTCAATTATTGCGACTATTTACGTTTGACGCCTCGGGCGATCCGCCGTCATGCGGAAACGATGTGGACTGGAATTTAAAATGTGAATTCATATACTTAACATTTATTTATTTATTTATTTATTTATTTATTACCAATATATTGAGAAATTATTGATTTTTATTCGTTTACCACGTGAAAAGTTTTCAGAAAATGAAAACAAGTTTTCAGAAAACGAAAAAAAGTTTTCGGAAAATGAAAAAAAGTTTTCCGAAAACTTTTCTCCCATTTGATTAACACGTAAAAAAAGTTTTCAGGAAATGAAAATAAGTTTTCTGAAAACGAAAAAAATTTTTCTGAAAATGAATATAAGTTTACTGAAAATGAAAGAAATTAAATGTGTAGTAATCGTGTGGAAAAATTGCAGATTATTATTATTATTATTATTATTATTATTTTCATGGCATCGAGTACGGCACATGTGCATGCAAAGGAGGTAAGTGTGGAAATATTTGTATATTCAAATCTTTTATTGTAATTCGGAAAATACATACAAATTATGGTACATGGCTGTTTTATTTATCCAGCTATTGTGCGAACTATCAAAACCCAACCACTTCACATAGACCCGATTCCCCCGTTTGCGTAATACTTTCTCCACAAGATAGCCGTCAGGGTATTTTACTTTGCCGAGCTCCTCCTCGTAGAAGCCCCCTCGATGGGATGATCTTGATAATCAGAGTGCACCATTTCATCTGGATTTGCCGCCACGGAAATTGCTGTTCTGTTCGTCCGGGTGAATTATTATTATTCGTTTACGAATTAAATATCGGCACCTCCCCTCTCTCCCTGTTGTACCCCTTCTCGAGCGCTGACCTCGGTATTGTTGCCGCGGCACACGCTGCCGGCCGCACACCCACGGACGCACACTCGTGTGTGTGAGTCATAAGCGAATGCCCAGCTACACAATACTACAAAACACACATCCACGAGTGAAAATAAAAAAAAATTTCCAAATAAATCAGCGGATTCAAGATTTAATGTTATAAAACACTTCCAATCATCGATGTATGCATCAAACTAGAGATTTTAGATGGTTGATATGGCGTTAGGGTTCATAATTAGTCATTCAATCAATCTGAATTATGGTTTCCGAACATTTTTTGTGTCTTTGCAACATAATTTTTCCACTAGTTTGAAATTCATCATTGACATCCGATTTTTCAATAATGCGTGGGAAAAATAACTCGCTGGATTGACGTGTCAATAGGTTTGTAAATCAATTACGATTCACCTAAGTTAACACAAAATAACTGAAAGTAGTGTATATATGAGAGTTCTGAATCAAAGATGGAGGCGCTCCCCTCTAGTTCCCCCCTAGCTCCCCCTTAGCTCCCCCCATAGCCCCCCCATGGACTCACGGCGCACCCTCTCTCACGCGCGCGCACCCCCCCCCCCCCCCCCGCCGGTCATTTTCGGTGGCTATTTCCATAGGATTTGACACACATACACACTAAATAATTCTTGTCGAGACTTGTTTGGCGCCGGAAAGCCGCACATAAATCAGATAGGGTAAGAACCCGCTAGATCTATTGAAAAAATTCCAGGAAATGACCCCTGAAGGAAGGTTTAAAATGACGTTTTGAATGCTTTTAACAATTTTTTTATTCAACATCAATTACATTTAGTTTTCTTACTGTATTCTCAATTATCTTATTCTAAATTTTAACGAGTAAAATTATACATATTATTTTCAATATCCATATTAATTAAACATATTGTTATTCCAAAATTGACTTATACCAATTTTTTAACAGTACCACTGATCGGATTATATTCAACAATGCGATCATGCAAGATCATGCAGTAGGCAGAAGTGTGTGGTGGGAACGTAGTGCTAGAGTCAAATTCCAATCGAATGTCCACAGGTCCAGTTTTCAATGTTTCGTTCTGCTTGGAGCAATCGATGACGATAAGGGGAGCTTGGTTTATAAATTCACGCCTCGATAGCAAAGGCTCAGCTTCTTTGTTATAGTAGGTCATTTGAAACCGAACATACATATCATAGAGAATGGCGTATTGATTATTGTATATATCAGTATTCATATTTCCGTAGGGATAGCACTGTGAGTTGAGGAAGAGTTTTACATCTCTGATCCGACAATGATCAAATACGCCAGCATTTTTCAGCGGCTCGTTTCTCCTTGCAGTTTGAAATCCTAGAACGACATATCTCGGCTTCTTAAGCTGCTTCGATGTCTTGACTGACCATATATGCCGCGTTGTTGATGGGAGCATCGGATACACGTGCGTTTCCCAAGAACGAAAACTCATGGATATGGCCGGATCCTAAGCGATGTAGTTGAGTAGCTGGATTTTCGGTTTATCTGCCAGTTTGATGTAGGGCAACAACCACTCGATTTTATTCAGGGTGATTTTAAAGTTTTCCGTCGCCGAGGTCTGAATCACGGCATTCAAATCAGTGTTGGAACGTGTGAGAATTAACTCGTGTTTAGCGTTGACGATGACTCGACGATAATCTTCGGCGAAGCCTAGCACATAATTTAACGGCAAGACAACATCGAAATTTCCAGCGGCGTCGGTTAGGTCCTTATCCCCACTCAACCACCCGGTATTCTCCAGACTATATTGCTGGCCTAGAGTCAAGCATACGTAACCTTTTATAGTGCTGGTGATGCCAACATTTTTATTCCAATCAATCTCTACACCGTTCAACTCGTAGCGAATTTCCTCAAATAAATGACAAACGGCCACATTGATCAATTTCGTAACCGTCACCGCCGCCACACCATCATCCTTTGTGATTTTTCCGTGAATGTGTAGAGAGCTTTTACTGGGCAGTAGACACAAGTCTTGATGTTGAACAACAATATGGATTTCATCGTTGTTCTGGAAGGTGGATGATGCAAACGGTTGATGAGCATGAATCTCAGAGTGCGCGATCGATTCGTCGAATACCACAGGTTTCTGTATTCTTATTATTTCTTCCATGGTAACACACACAGGATGCAGCGAACACGAATTTTTATTTTCCAAAATTTCCACGTAATCGAAGACCTAGGCTCTGGAGAAACCGAGCGTTCAGAGGTGTCAGTCTCGTAGGCGGTGTAAACGTTGTCGGAGGTGTTGGGCGACTGACGATTTTTGGCCATGACGTTTGAGTTTTATAACTTTTGCCCAACTTTCTTGTCTCAAACACGATTCCCATTATCTGAGTGATTTCACATGTAAACGTACAGTAATCATTTCGCCGCGAAAATTAATCAGCTCGTCGTCTTGATCGACTATTCTCAGCTGTAAATGATGTATGGACTGTACGGCGATTGGCAGGTGAATGACGTTGGTAGGCACTTCGACAATCTTATATCCGGATGGAACGGTTGGGAAAAATTCGTGAATCGTGTTAGCTCGACGCCCGTTTATATACGCCCCTGTGGTTATGCTGCACTCAACGCGTAAAGTGTTAACCTTCAGTATGGCTATGGGTAATTCAGATTTATGAGTAACCTTTCGTGATAGCTCAACCGCCTTAAATCCCAATAATCGGCCGATCGAATCTTTGGGCTTAAAGTCTACCACATGATTGCATGTGACTTCACTGTTCAGCTCGTTGTTGTTAGCTGTCAGACTAAGGGTGATGTCGGAGGGTAGCTCCTTATGTAGAAGATGTTCAATATCCTTAATTTCATAGCATCCCGTGGGTATCGCGATGCTCTCTCTGCTGTTGTCCGCTCGTTTTAGGTAAAATTTATTACACCTCTCATGAATATTGGGTATTGAATTGAATGTCAGGAACTCGACGAGTCCGAGAACATAGTTCTTCTCTGGTGATGACTCGATTGGGGGGAAATATTGAGCCTCCAGCACGGAGGATGTGCCTGACAGTGTTAACGTCAACGATTCCGGCATGACCAATGCTTGCTCATGTAACACCTGTCTTTTTATAGTTGTTCGCTGAGAAATTTGAGACACAAGTGGCCGCAAATCACAGTATCATATTCTTGATACCTCTTATGATTGTATTCAACGCTGCCAACACCGAGATACCTCATCAAGTTCTTAGGCGGTTTCAAATCACCGAAGCTATCGAAATACACAACATGGTCACCATTTTTCTTGTACGCAACCCAATGTGTCCCTGGACCGTTTTTATCATCAAGATTAATAATTGCGGATTCTCGCATTTTTGGTCCTGATTTCGGCAGAACATTCCGCATGAAAACACCTCGAAAATGCGAAATTTTCACATTTTTAGCATAGTTGCGTAAATCAATGTTGGTGAGAGCTCGGTGTGGCAGCTTTACTAGTTTTTTGCCGGACGTAAGTGCAGGCCCATTCCGCTGCGGTAGGGTCGCAGGTATCATCCCTTACACAAAGCAATCGCCTCCATTGTTGCATTGTGCCGTTTGGCCTCTTTCAACTGATGTTTGTTGACACTAGCTTCGTTGACAGCTTTAGCTATACCCGCAGCACCACCGGCAAGAGCCCCAGTAGCGCTTAGACCGGCCAGAATTGGAATGAGAAACGGCAGGATGCCGCCAATTTTATCAGGCACAGGTATAACGCGAGGCATACGAATATTCTTCCCAGTCCCACGCGCGGCTGCACGAGCACCCGCCAACGCCGACTCGACGGCTTTATAACCCGGTCGCATGGCGACCTTTGCCGCTGTGATGATGGATTTAAGATTCACAGTTCTCTTCCGCTGTTTACTCTTTTCGTCAGTTCCATATTTCGTCTTCGCAGCCACTCCAAGTTTCGACCGCTTTGCAGCTAAGCCCATTCCGAGTTTAGATTTAGCTTTCATGGTGTTGGTGACTCCCCAGGCTACCGCCTTTTCACCCACACTAGCGTCCTTGGCCAAGACGCGATTCCACGCCTCCTCAGCGAGCGCTTTGTCGGCAAGATTTCTCGCTGCGGTATCGAGATTCTTTGCGTATGCAATGTCGTGGTCTTTACACGCGGCATCCAGCGGATTGATCCCCAAATCTCCACGAGCCAACCTCTCGGCCAATTTTGTTCCAGGTCCGCAGTATTGATACCCTGGCACATGCAATTCAACTGGGAGATGATTGATGATTTTATTTAACAAACCACCACCGCGTTTTTTCCGTGTGCACATCCTCATAGTCAGGCAACATCTAACGTTACTTCTATAAAAGACGGAATTTATATACCGTCATCTCAGTTTTCGTTGTCATGCTAACGAAGCATCATGAGATTTCAAGATTAGCCCGATAAACTACCTATCGCAAATTTTGATAAAATGGTTCGACGTGGTTAGAGGAAGATAGAAAAACGACATGGAAAATTGCTGCCAAATACCGTTGGAGCAATTTTTTGCGGGCTATCCAATTGCGGTAAAACTAACGCTCTTCTCGCACTCATCACCCACGGCAATGGATTGCGATTCGAAAATGTCTACGTTTATTCGAAATCTCTCATCCAACCAAAGTATCAATTTTTGCAAAAGTTACTAGAACCTGTGCCGGGAGTAGGTTATTTCCCGTTTCACGAGAACGGTGAGGTTGTAAAACCGGAAGATGCTCGCCCCAACTCTATTATGATTTTCGACGATGTGGCTTGCGAAAAGCAGGATAATATCAGAGCATACTTCAGCATGGGCAGGCATTGCGATATCGATAGCTTTTATCTAAGTCAAACGTACGCGCGCATTCCAAAACACCTAGTGCGTGACAATGCAAACTTATTGGTGCTATTTCGGCAGGATGATACGAATCTGAAACATATCTACAACGATCATGTGAACACGGACATGACGTATCAGCAATTTAAAGACTTGTGCTCGGCATGCTGGAATGATGACAATCACAGTTTTACCGTAATTGACAAGGATAGCGAAATCAATGGGGGGCGATATAGGAAAGGGTTTGACTGCTTTATAAGCATAAACTAACATGAACTTGCACAGTTTCGTTGCAACAATCGAGCCTGCAACATGGAGAGTGCCAAGATTCGTAAGCATAGCAATACATTGAGTGAAATATCAAAAGCATCCGATGTCATACGGCTGAAGCATAAGATGCTCAAGTTGGACAAGGACACGACCGAACAGGTGATGGGAGAGGTATTCAAGCCTTTAGTAACACCGCTGCAAAAATTGGTGGATACTTCAAAGCTGCAGCAGCAGCATATTAAACGTGAAATTAAAATGGAACTACCGGATGTGACAATGGAAAAAGAAGAGGAAAAAGATGGCGAGAAAGCCGGGGATGATGATGATGATGATGAGGAGGATGAGGATATGGATGTGGGGAATCTCATGGATGCAAATGATAAAACACTGAAGTTTGGTGAAATTTCTACTACAAGTACACCGGTGAAGAAAACAACGGATTCCACAGCACAATATTTGAAAATGTTCAGCTCAAGTAAAAAGAGGGATTTGGATACTACATACGGCGTTCGAAAGTTGACAAGCGGTATGATGATTGGCGATACACCGATCAATTTCACTGATAATCTGGTCAATGTGGGGAATAAAAGTTATGAGAGAACACCTGGATTACTCGAATTACTGTTTAAAAAATCACCCTATGCATCGGTTGTAAATGATGTGGATGAGAATAATTATATAAAAATTGTAACGACGACAAATGCGCATCGAAAACGTTACCAAGCCGATGGAAGTCTTCGAGATGATTTAAAAAGTGCAAAGTATAGAAATTTCATTGCACAACACGTTGGCTCGCCGAAAAAATCAGGTAAAGGCTCACCCGACTATAAGATTGCGCGAGAGGAGAAGCAAGATGTCGATTACGTCTACTGGGATGATCCAAATGAAATTGTAGATCGTCTCCGGCTGCTTATGGCGTCACAGGCTGCAGGCAATACCAGCTATTCCAACGAAATAGTCTCCATTATTGAGGAGTTGCGTGAGGCTGGAATCGTTTATTAGCGGCGTGTAAACATAAAATCATCATTTGTTCAGTGACCGTCCAGTGATGAGCATAGACATATTCGGGCGACACTCGGAGCGTGGTGGAGGTAAAAAATTTATTCGAGGGCCTCCGGGTGTTGGATTCAAAATCACCAGCGACAATCAGTATGATTTAGACGGTAAACGATTGTGTAACATAGCTGATCCGCAGCACTCCACCGACGCCATTTCCTTAAAAGTTCTCAATACCGCTTTACAGTCTATGGCTGTGGATATTGTGGATACTTTTCAATCAAATTTTGAGAGTTTCGCGCATAATCACAACGAGGAGTTGAAAAAGCTACGCATAAATAACAAAATCATTGAAAATACGTTGAATCGCATCAAACATATTGGGGAGCAGGCAACACCAACGTTGGGACAGACCAGCAGGGAATTAGTATCGATTGAGGAACCAGAGTGGTTGGACAGCAATTCGAAAAATTGATAGGTGAAGAGTTGGGAACAATGAAGACTGCAATAGCTGCCGAACTTCACAGACAGACTCGACGCAACTATTCGCGCCGATTCGTAGATGTACGCGGACTGGATGAGACCTGGCAAGCTGATCTCGTCGATATGACCGCATACAGCTCGTGCAACAAGGGATACAAATACCTACTAACAATCATCGATATATTTTCCATGTACGCGTGGGCGGTGCCGATAAAGTCCAAGAGTGGGAAAGATGTTGCCGCTGCCATGAAATCTGTACTGATCCAGAGTCGTATACCTACACATCTGCACGTTGATCGAGGCAAAGAATTTCACAACAGCGAATTCAAAGCCCTCGTGAAGCATCACAATATCAACATGTATTCGACATTTAGCAACTTAAAGGCGTCGATATGCGAACGTTTCAATCGAACATTGAAGAATAAAATGTGGAAGCGGTTTACTCTCCAAGGATCGTACGAGTGGATTAATATTTTGGATGATATAATGAAGTCCTACAACAACACCAAACATCGCACGATTCGGATGAAACCGGTGGATGTTAGCACGGAGAATGAAAAACAGCTGTATCGTAGCGCGTACAAGCCTCGGAAAATCAAACGAAGTGATCGAGCGCGGAAATTCAGTGTAGGCGATCGAGTTTGAATCAGCAAGTACAAGAATGTATTTGAAAAAGGCTATACACCCAATTGGACGACTGAAATATTCACCGTGAGTGAGGTGAAAAATACCAATCCACCCACCTACAAACTTACCGATTATCAAGATCATCCCATCGAGGGGGGCTTCTATGAGGAAGAGCTCGCCAAAGTGAAATGTCCCAACGGCTACCTTGTGGAGAAAGTATTACGCAAGCGGGGGAATCTGTTCTATGTGAAGTGGTTGGGTTTTAATAGTTCGCACAATAGTTGGATAAATAAAACAGACATGTAATATAATTTGTATGTATTTTCCGAATCACAATAAAAGATTTCGAATATACAAATATTTCCACATTTTATCTCCTTCGTGCGCACATGTGCCATACTCTGTACTACGAAAATAATAATAATAATAATAATAATAATAATAATAATACTGGTGATAATAATAATGATAATATGCAATTTTGCCATACGATTATTACACATTTTATTTTTTGGAAAACTTTTATTCATTTTCTGAAAACTTTTTTTCGTTTTCTGAAAAGTTTTTTTCATTTTCTGAAAAGTTTTTTTCGTTTCCTGAAAATTTTTTTTCATTTTCTGAAAACTTTTCTCGTGGTAAGCGAATAAATATGAATAATTGCTTGATATATTCATAATAAATGAATAAACAATTGTTGAGTATATGAATTCGCATTTTGAAACTTCAAATCCATTAAATATCGTATTGATCATGAAACGTTTCCGCCCGATGGTGGATCGTTCGAGGCGTCAAACATCAGATATTTACATCAATTCTATGTCTACAGTTTATCCTATAGCTATTGAGGGGCTGGGACAAACCCCCAAGGTACGGTGTCGGTCTGTCCAGGTATCAATTGCCGCTTGTCATCCTGTCACGTGCGGAGCGGTCTCGCACGCGACGACTTCAACCCTCTTAGATCTCACAGAGGTTTATATTTAATTTTTAGGTGGATTGGGAGGTGAACGTCCTCTACAGGGCGTTCCCTGGGAATAGGTTTGGAAGATTTCAATTGATCGTACCAATGTTTGATGGGAAGCAAAGTAAAAAATGTTTAATAGCTCAAACTAAAAGCAGAAAAGGTTCTAAACAAGGAAGCTTACAATATGTTCCTATACTACTCACGTTTTCTCTCTCTCTCTCTCTCTCTCTCTTGCTGCTTCGGCCTCGAAGGTGCCGAAGTTTACACACCTTCACACACTCACTTACGGGCTACACTGCTCTATAGAGGTCGTGGCTTATACGATTGCGCTTATTACTAGCTTCAAAGACTGACGCCGCGACGCGAGATGCTCCGGAATACCGCTTGTAGAATTAGAGGTGTTCTAGCTCTAATCGTCGGTGATTCTAAGTCTGATACTCTTCACACAGCAGCTCTGAAGGAGCCTGGGTTCCGTAGATGTCGTTCTTAGCTGTCTCTAACGGGGACTGCCTTCGCTCGCTCGTCCGACACCCCTTGGAACGTCGGGCGGCGAGCGAGTTTTTGCTGAATTTACAATTCGGGGTTTTCGCTAAATACACGATTCCGGAACAAAGGCTCGCCTCGCGACAGTCATCCTTGAAGCGCGTGATTTCGCACTCGCCTCATCCCGGTGTTGATTACACCCGGGATCTGGCGGGCGCGAAGACGCTGACGTTGCTGGCCGTCCAATTACGCCGTTGCGCTTGGTTACTCCACGAACTGGTTATAATAAAATATTTTGTATAGACTAACTAAAACTATGCTTCCTTGTTTCTGCAGATAATAATAATACATGAAATAATAATTGATATAATCGGTAATATATTATAGTTTTGAGTAAATATGCGGCGCTCGTGACAATCCTACCAACTCAGAGCCATTTTTTTTTTTGTACGATCGTGCTTACTTCGTGTGTTTTGCTGCGTATTAAACACTGTGGAAGAGTCAACTATCGGTAAGTCGTCAGACAGCGCTTATAATCATCAAACGTGATGCTATTTATCGATGAATTTCTTACACCCTTGGCACGCTTACCCACTTTTACGCCACTGTCATATTTTTCCCCATCCTCACCCATCGTAGTAAATGTGTACAGCTTTGCTCACAGTCCCACAAACTCTGTCATAATTTTACCATTATTTTCATCCTTCATTAGCCCTAGTTGTTTTTTGTTTTTAAGGGGAATACCATACACATTGTCGGGCGGATAGTCAGAGGTGTCAAACATTGTATCTACATCACGTTTGATGATATCGTAGATATTAGGCACATTGAATTGATAAATAAGGCTGTCTGTGTCGGTATACATCAATTTAGCCTGTTTATTCGAAAAGTTGGTTTTAATATAATTATAGTGGAAATCGTAGAGAAAGATTTTTGACAGATCTAGAATTAATGCGCCGACGTAAATAGGTTTGGCGAAGTGAACTTTGACACGATTCATTTCAATGATAACCATATCAGTGTCAAATACGGTGCAGCTCTGAAAGTTTGCTCGGGCAATAAGCGTTCTCGCACCACCTTTTCCCTCCCATTTTGTAACCAATTTAACATCTTTATGATTTCGCACATTCTCCATAGTCTTGCCGAACACAGCGTTATTCATGAGTTTGTAAAAGTTTTTCTCAAATTCATTCCAAGGTTGCTTACGCATGTCTGTATTAAGCGTGATGTAAGGCTCGAGCCATGGAGATTGCGCAAACTTCAAAATTCTATGCACTTTCGTTAATTTCAATCCTAAACTCAAACACTGTTTCAAATTTCTATAGTGCAATATATACTTTGTTTTGGGGTGAAGGGTGGTCGCGAATTTGGCATTTTTACTACCTGGGGGAGTAAAATGTTCGGGACAAAGAGGTAAGTCTTTGTGATCCTCGTGGAGTTCTACAGGGTAGTCCAAATCTACCTCCAGAAAGTAACCGATCGGCGAATCGTCCGGATGGTTCGTTATATCGATCTGCTGATACTCCCACTCGAACGAACCGATTGGTCAATGCACGCTCATAGCTGCACCGTACAGGTTATTCACGTCAAAATACATGAGATACGATTCCGCTTTGTTTGGATCAAAATCTGTTCCCATGAATCTATTATTGGCCCGAGCGTGTCGATTGGAACATTGCGCTACGCCGCCTCGAATGGCTCTTTCAATAAATAACACCATTTCAGGGTTGTCTAAAAGTTGCAAATTTACATTAGTGTGCTTGAGCATCGCGTCAAAAGCAAGTCCCGGTGCAGTGTAGTAGTGCAACGGATCTAAATCGTATGTTTTGAAGCAGCTAGCGCGGAAATTTTCGAAAATATCGGCAAGCAAAAGAACATCGGTCTTCAAATATCAATCTGAATAGCCCCCCAATGACTCTAAATGGAATTCCCTCCAAACAGTTTTCGCGTGCTCATAATCGGTGTCTGAAATATTTGCATCGCAGAGGTGCGAGTAGAAATGCTTCTTTGCAGGTAATCGCGGTTCATCGAGTTTCCCCCAACAATCGACGTATTCATAGGGAAAAACGCCTTTGCGGGTCATCAAACTGAACTGAGTCGGGTTATTATAAAATTTACGTGTTATGCGTTTATCGGTATCGGTCAAATATTTGGAAAGTTTATCGATGCTGCTAGCCATAAATCGAAACGAATCGATGAATCTCAAGTGCATCATTGTTCCATCGACGCGTTTCGTAAAGGATATATATTTTTCCTTATTTATGGGTAGCAGTATAATTTTACCGGGAAAAGTTGACGCGAGGGATTTTATTAAAAAGTGAGAATCGTAACCGGACAAATTGTGGAAAACTATTGGAATTGTGTGCGACTCTCTGAAATTCAAATTACACCGATTATGAGCAGGACCACGATATTTACCCGTGAAGTGACAGTGATCGTAACACTTTTTCTCCTCAGGGGTAAACGGTTTTTCACAAATATAACAATTCGTTGCACGCATGTGACGATCGCGTTGCACTTGGGTAAGAGACTTCATCGGAATTATGTTTTTGATGCGTGACTCTACTTGAATTGATAAATCTTTAAGCTGTTTCATAAACCAATCTATGCAATCGACACCGCGTTTACCGTTGAACTCCGATAAAGTCTCATCGTACGCGCAATGTACATAGTACGCTACACTGTGCGGGATATGCTTTTGAATTTCACAAGTCTTACAAGTTTCAAATTCATCCACAGGTTCAGGGATCAATATACATTCGAGATCGGCGTATACGACGAATGGAATGGTGCCTTTGTTTTGAAAATTGGAAAATACTAAATCTTTACACTTGATTGATATTTACAGCGAGGTTAAGGATCTCAGTCATACTCCAGCCGGAATCGCGTTGCTCGAAATCTTCCACCTTTGACTGCGGATCACCCCGTGCACGTATAAACCTACCATTTATATCGCTTGATGGGAGGAGAATCGCCACGTTGGAGGTGTTGAAACTCTTAACTTCGGTGGAGATCTCTTCGTGCTTGGCATTTTCAAATTTGCACGATAATATGAGGTTGACCTTGACATTTCCCTCCTCGCGCAGTATCAGCTCCAACTTCTCGGTGACGACGCGCTGCACATCGTCCAGAAAGGCGTCCAAATTTTTATGACGGAGATTTGTGACAACCCCCGTTCTGATTCGGCTGGCAAAAGCGCTATCTACGTCGTCCCATTGTACACCCACAGGAGTATCGATATTTCCACCCGTCACCACTGTGCGCTGCTGCAATTGCTTGATCTTCGTCACCCAAGATTGCAGGAGTGCGATCGTATGTTGGATCCGTATTTTCGCACCAACGGTTGTTCCTCGTTGCATGGAAATATCGCGCAGAACTTGGATATTTGCAATTCCAATATCAGTCCAATGATTGATGACAGCGTCATTCTCTTCTCCAGGTGGTTACTCTCTCAGCAAATTGTACGTCTCCTCCATCTGCTCCGCAAGTCCCATATACGCTTCGACTGCCATGACTTTGACGTTGATATAAGCTGAACTTTGTATAACTTTTTTGACTTGCACGTATTGTGTAAGACTGACGAGTCTGCATCAGATGTGTTGAGCTTATATGTATATAGACCGATAGATCGCAAGAATTTGGGAACGGTGCGCACTGCGTTCTGCACATATCGGAGGATAAAATGACGTCAGAGACGACACCATCCCTAAATTTTTGAGTTTTATGAGTCGTTAAGCAGTGTGGGCCATGTGGTGGGAAAAATCGGTCAACGAAAAGCGGGTGGCGAACAGTGTTTGGTGTAAGAAAAATCTTATCTTGCCCGCTCTTCACCGGATGGTATGTGCACATGTAGTTTTGGGGTTTTACGACTCTTCATAGCGAGCAAGTCCGAGCCTGCACATCCCCAATCATATTAGCGTGGGGTACGCAACGGAAAGCTGGCGAGCTCTTGAGAAAATTTTCTCCTAGCTTATACCGCCTCCCCCGCATCACTCTTTCGTCTCTATGTCACGTGGTGCGTGCTCTACGAATGATTGGCTGGCTGGGTTTTGCTCGGTGGAGGGCGGGTGCGAGTCCTTTAGTATTAATTCGAACAGTGGTTTGAAAGCTTCTCTGGTAATTTTGAAAAATCCTTCGTGTCAAAACAGGCGTTTTTGGTAAAGTGAGCTGTGAGAAAGAAAAAAAAAATCGGTGTTCACTGGAAAAATCTCAAGACTTCAACGAGTTTATATTTTTTGTGAGTACTTTATAGAATACACATATATATGTATATGGTGCTACGCCAATCCTCTTACGATACTGTGAATGTTGATTTGAATTCCGTAATGATTATCGCATTTGATTAGTATGTTAACAAAAGTTTTTTCCGATTTGTTTCAACTTTTCTGTATTCCCTATCATCGTATCCATAAAAATTCTGGAAAAATTTTAGAATCATATCGAAAAAATATGAACGGACAGAAAAGGGGGCCATCAGACTCCCCACCCCATTCACCACCACGATCGCCGACATATAAGCGGGTGTGCAGAGGGGCGGCTTATTATGAGGAGGATGATGAGGATGAATTGACTGATAGTGATGCTGATACGCTAATTATCGACCCCGAGCGATGTATTGACGATAGTGTTGGTGATGATCATCGCAAGTTTGAACATAAATTGGCTCGCGAGCATCATCTCGAATCATCATCATCATCGAGTGATGTGGAGGAGGAGGAGGAGGAGGAGGAGGAGGAGGAGGAGGAGGGGCAGGGGGGAGGGGGAGGGGGAGGGGGAGGGGGAGGGGAGGGGGAGGGGGAGGGGGGAGGGGGAGGGGGAGGAGGAGGAGGAGGTGGAGGAAGCGGAGGTGGAGGGTGTTTGGAATGGCGGTGATGGTAATGACGCACGCTTTAAATTCGGTTTACTTCTGGATCAGATTGATAAAATCCGTGAAATCCTGGGAGACATAGATGGAGCTGACGATGATGGTTACTATTCGGACGAGGATTGGTGAGTAGCACTACATTAAAATAAAATTCTAGTATCTTCCACACCTTCTCCGTATCACTCATTTTGAATAGGTAGAAACTTTTCTGAATTGGAGATTTATCATGCATATAAATGATGAGTGCAGCAGCATCAACTTTTCTATTTCGGCTTGCTCTTTTTACAGATTTTTCATCGCGATTCAATTTTGGAAAGAAAAAAAATATCATCTCATTCGAGTGATGATGACGACGGGTGGTCGAGCGTTGATTGGGGCGAGGATGAGGAGGCTGAGGAAGAGATAATTATAGGCTTTTCCGAAGCAACACGCGAGTTCTCGTTGGAGGAGCTTCGGGATCTCGTTGAGGATGCGCGAGCTGCTCGAGTGAGACCAAACAGCCAATATTATATAAATTACGGTGATATATGTATGCAAATAATTGTAGAAAAATGGGCGAATGAAACTATCGTAATAATTATAGATGTCGAAAATAGCGATGATGATGATAATTTTAACGAACAGGATAGCGATAATGATTTTATGAATTATTTCGAGAAATAAACCACGCTAAATTCATAATTATTGATTATATATTTTTCACAAGTAAAAATTCATAACATTTACATTTTGTATGACGAGAATGGGTAAAATTATAGAGATATATATTTGTAATGTATCCTATTTCTAGATTATAATTTTATCGAATAGTAAATTTTTTTAATTCCATGTATAAGCTATGATATAATTGAGATTAATTCTATCGAATATTCTACATATAAACGCGAATATAATTGTATATATCGTAATGAATTCTATTGTTATTTTGGTAAATATTGTCCATATTATCTATACACGCGATTGCAAGCTAAACAGTTTTTAATTAGAGGATTCGGCCCATCCACGATATCGCCATCGGGTCCTGGTGTGTAATGTATGCTACATCTGCGGAACCTTGCGACGGCGTGGTCCATTTTCATATTCTCTGGTAGTTTATCCCACGCATCATTGATGGAGTTTGATGCGAACGTGCAGATAAATTCTTTTGGTAAAAAAGCTATATCCTCGGACATCATTCCCCTTAAACCGTCCAATTCTTTGTACAGACGGAAGGATTTCTCGAGGAAGCTGGTACACTCCTTTGAATACCAACTCCTTAGTCGCTGCACATTTTCAAAGGCGCAATTGTATGCCGGGATGTATTCAGAGTTGTCATCAAACCAAATTGAGCCTAGCGCTGCTACTTGCTGGAGGTTATTCGCTGGAGAGTATCCATGGTTCGCGTCGTGCCACGATGCCGCTTCCATATACCTCAATTTTTCCATTTCAGGGGGTATGATATGCAAATCTTCCATATTAATAACCCCTGTTGTACCATCGACGATCTCCGTCAGCCATGCTTTCTTCTCCGCCCCTTTGACGTATACGTAACACGCATTCTCAACCATTTTTCTCACAATCTTCGTCACATCCTCGTGAGATTTGTTGCCCGCGTTCCATGATATTCCGTGGTGATTGTGCGTCAACCATACATTGGTAGCTCTACATTTAAGTGGTAAGCTTGCCAAATCATAGGGCGGCTTGAAAATGATGTAATCCAGACCCGACCCGTTTACATTCACGACTGCGACTTCCTTGGGTACAAACTTCATGTTATGACCGATAAAACATTGCACGTCTAGGATCATCGCCATGTTGAGGAGTGGGAATGTTGCGCTCGATTATATACTGACGGATTGTATGTGGAAGACTGACTATTCCATCTCCAGCACACCCGCTTTTACCCCCTCGTGGATGAATTTTGTGGAAGTAGAGGGGGATCGCATGGTTCATTTAAGGCGCATAACTGCATGAAAATTCGGACTTGTTGAATTCTCCACCAAGGTATTTCATTTGCAGACGATTTTCCCCGGCCATGCTACACATTTCAGTCAGCTGACTGGAATCTTCTTGTAGAACTCTTGCGATTCTCGGTGGTAAGAAGACGTTGTATTCTCCATCGATTGTCGCCAGAACACGTACCCGGAATTTTGTTTTGACCAGTCGTAACCCGATGACGTCATACACTCCCCCAATTTCGAGTTCCGACATCTTCTTGGTTGGCAGATTCTCCAGGCGGCTGACGTGGTTAACTTTTGCTAGATCCATCGCGTTTCGAGGTTATTTCACGAGCGAGAACAGTTCACAATGAAAATACGATGAGAACAGAGTGACGATCACGATAGACGTACGCTTTATATACCACCCACCCCCACTACAATTTTTCCATTGGACAAGTCTCGACACGCATATTGTGCGAGGAATTTTTATGGGGACCACTGCCCCAGATTGGTTTGAGTGCATTGTCGGCACCATCTCAAAGAGCAATTTCCTGGAATTTTTTCAATAGATCTAGCGGGTTTTTACCCTATCTGATTTATGTGCGGCTTTCCGGCGCCGAACAAGTCTCGACAGGAATTATTTTGTGTATCTGTGTGTGTGTGTGTGTGTGTCAAATCCTATGGAAATAGCCGCCGAAAATGACCGGGGGGGTGCGCGTGCGAGAAGGTACGCCGTGAGTCAAGGGCGGGGGGGGGCGCCGTCATCTTTGATATAGAATTCTCATATATACACGGGGGGGGGGAGGTAGGGGGGAACCAGGGGGGAGCGCCGCCATCTTTGAGCTAGAACTCTCATATATACACTACTACTGAATAAATGAGAATTCACTGAATCACTAAACATGATAACCGAAATCCTGAGAATTATTTGAGATATAACTGAATTAGGAAGGGTTGTAATAAGTCAAGTTACTTTGAATAACTTTAGATTCGTGCCAAAATTTTATGTTTAGAGAGAAAAATAATTAAATTCAAATAAAAAAGTAATTTTAAATCAAGAAGAAGGAAATTCCCAAATACCTGAATTCAAATGAAGCAATTTCGATTTAATAAATCGATCGGAATTTGAGGAAAATAATTATTATTATTTGGAATAGAAAAGTGAAGTCGAATTACATGAATAAATTCAATTAATTCAACTCAAAAAAATATGGTGTCATTCAAATTCCTAAGTATTTCCTCGTCGATTCAATGTGGGTCTGGAGTGGCAAGTAACGTTGAAATTGTTGAGATCAATGCTAGTGATGGCCACTTATCTGAGAATAATCGATGTATCGAATAATCGATTTCAACAAAATAATCGGACACGGCTCAATTGAATTGGTAAAAGTTAATCAATTTGGTAAATTTCTGCGTGTAGTCTTAATATCAGAAGAGATATTTTGATAATTCATAGCCTTATTCAAATTATTTTTAAGTTTGATAAATTTTGAGTAATTGATACTTGAATCACATACATCGATACTGTATTGCATCGTTCGTGTGAGTAAAGAAGCGGCTCCAGACCCACATTGAATCGACGAGGAAATAACTAGGAATTTGAATGACACCATATTTTTTTGAGTTAAATAAATTGAATTTATTCATGTAATTCGACTTCATTTTTCTATTCCATATGATAATAATTATGTATGTATGTATGTTAAGTATATGAATTCACATTTTCAAATCCAGTCCACATCGTTTCCGCATGACGGCGGATCGCCCGAGGCGTCAAACGTAAATAGTCGCAATAATTGAACGTGTACAGTTTTATCCTATAGCCATCAGGGGGTCGGGACAAACACCCAAGGTAGGGTGTCGGTCTGTCCAGGTATCAATATGGAATCTCAAGCTTTTCCACATCATGTAGGGTGGCAGGGAATTTGATACCTGTACAGTCCAACTCGGAGATAAAGCGGCGATAATGGCTAGTTCCATCGGTGGGGGTGTTGGCCGGGTGGCGGGCTGCAGTGATGGGCCAGAGAAGACATCTTTCATCTTTGTTTTTCACGTTTACCACCGCCCTCTTCCGCTGAATGTCCTTGGGCAGCTCAACGAATGTCGAAAGCCCCGCAGCGCGAGGCTGGTACCGGTTGATATTTCCGAGATTCGTTACAACTCCCGTTCTGATCCGGTTGGCGAAAGTTCGATCTCCAGCACGCCTGCTTTCATCCCCTCGCGGATGAATTTTTGTAGAGGTGGTGGTTGGGGATCGCATAATTCATTTATGGCACATAACTGCATGAAAATTCGAGCTTGTTGAATTCCCCACCAAGATATTTCATTTGCAGGGGATTTTGCCCAGCCATGTTGCACATTTCAGCCAGCTGATTTGAATCTTCTTGCAGGACCCTTGCGATTCTCGGTGGTAAGAAGACGTTGTAATCTTCATCGATAGTCGCCAGAACACATACCCCAAATTTCGTTTTGACCAGCCGTAAGCCTGTGATGTTGTACGCCGCTCCAATTTCAAGTTCCGACATCTTCTTGGTTGGCGGATTCTCCAGACGGCCGACGTGGTTAACTTTTGTTGAATCCATCGCGTTTCAATCAGTTTCTTGTTTTTCACTAGTAAGTGCAGTTCACGACGCGAAGAGACGATTAGACCCGCGTCATCATCGGAATAGGCCCACGTTTTATATACCACTCACCCCATCGAGTGGGAAATAAGCCTGGAGGTAAACTATTAGTTTAAAAGTTTACGGATCACCATCAACATTCCCAGCCTATCTAATTGCGGTGTCGCCACCCGGTCGATTAGCAGAAAAGAATGTATTCGAAGTATGTTGAAAATATTATTTTCGTCCTGAGAGTAAACTATTAGCGTGAAAGTTTACGGGTTGTCATCAACATTCCCGACCTATTTAATTGTGGTGAACATCCCCAACCCATCTAATTGCGATGTTGTCATCCGGTCAATTAACACAAAGAATGTATTCGAAGTATGGTGAAAATATTATTTTCGCTCTGAGGGCGAACACTGCTGCAGTCGTTGAACGTTTTCCGGGCGCACAATCATACGTCGGGACGTATCTTATTCCTCGCTGATCTGACGACGCTCGATCCAATTGGCTTCGCGTTCATCGTCATCTGGTTCGATGTCCGAAAAGATCGCGATCACCTCATTTCCCCCATTTTTGAAAATGCAGGATCAATGTTATGTCCTGAACATATACCCTGTGCTGTCTGCGCGGTGGCGCACGAGCTCTCCCGACACATTCAACGAGTCGCCGAAGATCTTGGAGCGAAAACTCCGAAGTCGCATCGCTGAATCCTATAATTATTTGTTCGCCGGTAAACTGGTTATTACGTATCATGATGATTTTAGCGCTTTCGTCTCACAAGAATCGTAGAAGGGTAATTTTACGGGGAAAAGTTGACGCGAGGGATTTTATTAAAAGTGAGAATCGTAACCGGACAAATTGTGGAAAACTATTGGAATTGTGTGCGTCTCTCTGAAATTCAAATTACACCGATTATGAGCAGGAGCACGATATTCACCCGTGAAGTGATAGTGATCGTGGCACTTTTTCTCCTCAGGGGTAAACGGCTTTTCGCTAATGTGGCAATTCTTTGCGCGCATATGACATTCGTGTTGCACTTGGGTATGGTAAGAATTTGGGAGAGTGATAGTCAAAGCAAACTATTAGCGCGAGTGAAAGTTTACGGATTGTCGTCAACATTCCCCGACCTATCTAATTGTAGTGAAGATTCCCGGCCTATCCAATTGCGATGTCGCCAACCGGTCGATTAACACACAAGAATGTATTCGAAGTACGTGGAAAATATTATTTTTCACCCGAGGTAAACTATTAGGGCGAAAGTTTACGGGTAACGGCGAAAAATCAAAATGGCTATTCGTCCGACCAAGAAATAAATCACATTATCAAACTGTCTGACGATAAAAATCAAAATGGCCGCCCATCCGACTGAGCAAAAATCAAAATGGCCACCGTCAGACGTTAAAATCGGTCGATTATACTGGTGACGTCATAGCGAAAATCATATTATCAAACTGTCGGACGATGAAAAATAAAAATGGCTGCTGATCCGACTGAGCAAAATTCAAAATAGCCACCGTCAGACGGTAAAATCGGTCGATTATACTGGTGACGTCATAGCGAAAATCATATTATCAATCTGCCGGACGATGAAAAATCAAAATGGCTGCTCATTCGGCTAAGCAAAAATCAAAATGGCTGCTCGTCCGGCTAAGCAAAAATCAAAACAGCCGCTGTGTGAATGGCCGCTCGTCTGACTAAGCAAAAATCAAAATGGCTGCCATCAAAAAATCGAAAATGGCCGCCGTCAAAATGGTCGCCGTCGAAATGACCGCCATTTTCAAAATGGCCGCCGTGGGTACGTCAGCCGGTTACGTCACGTCCGGCAAAAATCAAAATGGCTGCTCATCAGGCTAAATCAAAATGGCGATTATACTGCTGACGTCATTGGGAAAGGCTTGCTATAGTGGCGGCAACATACCGGCTACCCGGGAGGGTGGTGGTAGGGAGCCGGCACGCCGCCATTTTTTTTGGTCTAGAACATTCATATCTATACTACTTACTCAGATGGCTGTAACAATGTTATGTGACGGTTGCAAGTACTGATTATGCAACTGAAATATTACAACATTTCGTAACATTCACATAACGTGAATATTACCAATGTTACATTCACATCGTCACAGGTATAATATGTAATGGTTACGATATATTAGCTATGTAATTGCAACATTTTGCCGTTATAGAATATTCACGTTATGTACGTATAACCATTGTTATACTCACATGGTTGTAACAATGTTATGTGACCGTCGCAAGTACTGGTTATACAACTGCAATATTGCAACATTTCATAACATACACATTACCTGAACATTATTAATGTAATATTCACATCGTTATAAGATCATATGTAACAGTTACAATATGCTAGTTCCATAACTGCAATATTTTACCCTTTCATAATGTTTACATAACCTGAATATTACCAATTTTATACTCACATTGTTACACACATGTTATGAGACTGTTATACACTTTGGTAATGTAACCGTGATGTTACCATGGTACGTTACGTGTATATGACATACACGCATCGCGTAAAACATAGCGGTGTTATTTCCATATCGCGTAACAGTTATGCTACACAAGTGTAACATTTGTGATATTAATTGTAACTTCCACGTTATATTGCCGTCACATGACTGGTTTACTGTGTATGAACCCAGTTCGAGTTTCATGCGACTCTTCCTTCTTGGATATAACATCAGTCTGGTTGCGCTAACTTGAAAGGGATTGCCAAAAATGCATTTCAAAAATGAAAAAAAGATGATTTTAACTTCTTCTTGACTGGTTCGAGTTGCGGCAAAATTACGGTAAATTATGAGCCCACTTCGAGTTTCGTGCGCCTCTTAGTTCACACGTAGTTCAGTGGGGCAACACTAACTTATTGTGAAGTTGGCGTTACCTTTGATTTTTTTTTCAAATTTCGAAAACGGCAAAAGTTTAATTTTCACGACTAATTAGCGGCTAAATAGCAGCAAATTACCCAATTGATAAAATTTTTCTACTCTCAATTGGTAGCGCTAACTTAACGAACCTGACAACCAGCAGAGGGGAGAGGGCTAGAAACGTGAGACATCTAGTGAATAGGAAGCGGGACTGAGGACAAATATGAAAGTGACAATAAGGTAAGACAGGGAACGGCAGAGCGTGGCATCATGCGTGATGCGGGTAAGCAGGAATGAAGGGAACGAGAAAAAGGAGAGAAGAGAGGTAGTCTGACTATGGTAGATCTACTAGGCGGGGAAAGGAGCCACGGTATGGGATCGGTGACGACGGTGACAGATCTATGGGAGAGGAAGAGGAAAGAGGAAGAGCGACAAGGAGGGGGGGGGGGGGGGGGGGAGTAGAGGAAATAGAGGAAAGGGAAAGAGTTTTTGGGACAAGCAGGAAAGTGCAGGGGTTGCCAGAAGGCACGGGAGGCGAGAAAGGGAAATAGAAAACATAGAAGAGAGGCTGACAAAGGTAGAGAAAGAGAGGATGGACTATAATGCTTGTGATGTCTCATGCGAGAGCGCCAGTGAGTATAACATACGCTGTATAGTCTAACTAGTTATGTGTGCATGTATATGTATGAGCGTGCTATCGACGTGGCACAGTCAGGGCTACGCGGGCTCGCTGTGACGCGGCGCTATCAGTTACGTTCCGGGCAGCTCGCTGAACGGCATATATCTCCACACTTGCGGCTTCTGTGTATATAATTATCATTAACCCTTTCGCGGCGAACAGCGCCATATGGCGCTCAGCTATAGATGCTCATTCTCAGCGAACAGCGCCGTTCGGCGCTCAGGCAAATTTACCCGCGGCGGACGAACAGCGCCAGATGGCGCCCATCCGAAGCCGCTCTTTTTGTACGAAGGCGCTGTTCATTTGTTATCAATAACTGCCATTAATGCGTTGTTTTTGACGTGCTAGCAGCATACGCTTCTTGTGCAAAGGTTTTTTTTACATAGTCAAATGTAATTATCCACAAATTTTGCCCTAATCATGGACAAATGGATGACAAATGTGAGCTACGATGATATGGAACTTGGGGATGATATGGAGTTTTCATCGGATTCTGACCTGTCTGAAATGTTTGGAGAAGCTGGATACAAAGGTAGAATTCCAAATGAATGTAATAAAAAGCGCCGCCTACTGTCAAGTAGTTCGGAATCTGATTCTGAAAACATTGAGGAATTACCAGACATCGATCCGCGGCAATTTCTTTGGAGCGCACAAAATTTGGCTGCAAAAGTTTTCGATTTTGATGAAAACCTACCAGGAATTAAAGCAAATATTGACGATAAATCGTCAATATTAGAAATCTTTCAGCTTTTCATTTCGGAAAATATGGTTGAACATATTGTAAGAGAAAGCAATGCTTATTATACCACGAAAACTATAAGCAGTAAGCACTCACGATTGTTGGCATGGAAAAATACAACAGTTACCGAAATGTATAGATTCTTTGCTCTGTCGATGTTAATGTCAAGAGTAAAAAAAGTATCAATAGAAGAATATTGGTCAACCGACGAGTTATTACGAACGGAAAGTTTTCCAAGAATAATGACAAAAGACAGGTATAAATCTCTATTACAAATGCTACATTTTCATGATAACAATGAAACAACAAATCAAGACGTGCTAATAAAAATTCGGAGCATCATCGACAAACTGCGAAATTCTTTTTCACGAGCATTTTACCCGTACAAGTATTTATGCATCGACGAAAGTTTGCTGCTTTTCAAAGGACGATGTTTCTTCAAGCAGTATATACCTTCGAAACGAAGCAGATTTGGCATCAAGTCGTTTGTTATTTGTGACTGTCATACTGGATATATTCAAGATTTTATTGTCT
This sequence comes from Neodiprion fabricii, assembly GCF_021155785.1. Lineage (NCBI taxonomy): Eukaryota > Metazoa > Arthropoda > Insecta > Hymenoptera > Diprionidae > Neodiprion > Neodiprion fabricii. Next base: position 14,342,260 of record NC_060241.1, on the reverse strand, counting down.
ATTGTGGAGCGCGCACGGATATAACTAACAATAATTTAGCAGAAATTGGAAAATCAGGAAATATTGTCATGACGTTGATGGAACCGTATCTAAATAAGGGTCATGTTTTGGTTACCGATAACTGGTATTCAAGCCCGGCATTATTTTCTCTCTTACATCACAATAGGACACATGCATTTGGAACCGTGAAGAAAAATAGACGTGGAATGCCTAATATATCCAATAAATTATGCAAAGGCGAAGTTGCATTTAAATCTACGGATAAACTATTAGCACTAAAATGGATGGACAAAAGGGAAGTGCTAATGTTATCAAGTTATCATTCTGCTGAATTTATAGAAACAAAAAGAAATGATGTTAAAACGGGAAGACCAATTCTAAAACCAACTGTCGTAGTGGACTATAATCGCGTTATGGGAGCAGTCGATAAAACGGATATGATTTTGAATTCCATTAATACTATTCGTAAAACTCTAAAATGGTATAAGAAATTATTTTTCCACATGGTGGACCTTTCGATTTACAATACTTTCATACTTTACAAAATTACGTCCAAAAAGAATATAACATTTGCGAAATTTCATTTACGTCTCATTCGAGAAATTCTACTTAAATATTCAAATACAAATATATGTAACAATAAGTCTGGAGGCCAAACTGCGTCCAAAGATGATATGTTACGTTTGATTTCAACACATTTTCCATCCAAATATATCAATCCCACAGGAAAGCGGCGGAACGGTCGGCGGAAATGTGTGGTTTGCAGAAAACACAAAAAGCGTACCGAAACACAATTTGAATGTAAAGAATGTAAAGTTGGTTTATGTATTGAACCCTGCTTTAAATTGTACCACACAAAGGAACATTATTAAAAATTGTTTGTAAATTATATAAGATTATAAAGTTTAAATGGTATAAATAACCTTAGCCCATTAAATTGTTTTAAGTTATTAATATTATTGTTTGATCGGCGTGCCGGCCAGCCGCGTTAGAGAAATTCTCAGCACAATCAGCTCCACACACCGCGTTTGGAACGACTCGCGTATTTTGTCGGCGCGGTCAATCTGGCATCGGCTGCTTAGAGCGCAACTCTTACCAGAGCATTCCGCCGCGAAAGGGTTAAAATATATAAACCCTCCCTGGTAATATTCCAGTATCTAACTGAGTGTTATTCATCCACCTCTCACGATACCGCAGGTACAAGGAGGAAGGGAGAGGCGGGATGGTAGGAGTAGCTGAGCAAGCAATGAAGAGAATAAGGGAGATGGAGTGGGTTTTAGAGAAAAAAAAGGGAGGAGCGTAAGGAAAATATGATAGATAAAGGGGCAGTAATAGAAAAGGGAAAGGAAAAGAAAGGGCTGCTGGAGATTATGTAGGCAATAGGGGTAGAAGCTAAGATAAGAGAGATTTGGGAAAGAGGTACAAGAGGGGAGGGGGAAAAGGGATATGGGTAGCAAAGCTAGGGGGCAGAGAGCAAAAGAGACAGGTGATGGAGAGGAAACGGAAATTGAGAGGGAGGGAAGAGAGAATGAAAGAGGATCTAACCTGGATAGAAAGCAAAATCAAATAGAAATTAAGAGATGTAGCAGCAGCTGAAGAGGGGAGGAGAAGTAGAGTAAGATTGGGGTATGGGAAACTATGGATAGAAGGAAAAATGTGGAAATGGAATGCGATAGGGGAGGTGCTCAAAGATGGTACGGGCAGAGCAAGGGGGCGAGAGGGATTGGGAAGGGATAACGAAAGTCGAAAGGCGAGAGGGTAAAGCAGAAACGTAGGAAAGGGGCAGGGGAGATAGGCTGGCTGGGGAATAGACAGAAGGATGAAGTGGCGGCCGAGTTAGGGGGGAGAAAGAGGGGGAAGAGAAGGATAGTCAAAACACAAGGTTGGGGGTGAAAAGTGGTATTCTGGAATGTAGTGGGGCAGGGAAAGCAAGATGAGGATTTCTGGAGGGGATTGATAGAGTGAGATGTTATAGTGTTAATGGAGACTTGGAAGGAAGAGAAAGGATGGGATAGGATTAGCAATAAGTTGCCAGTGGGGTATGATTGGGAAAAGCAGTATGCGACAAAATAAAAAAGAAAGACAGGAAGATCAATAGGGGGAATGGTGACAGGGGTAAGAAAGGAATTAGTCAGAGAAGACGGAAGACAGGGAGAGGAAAAGGAGTGGATGTTGTCGAGAAAAATGAGAATCGGCCGGGGGGGGGGGGGGGGGGGGGGTGGCTAGTAATAGGGATATACTAAACGGGGACTAGAAAAATAAATTAGAAAAAATAATGGAAAGAGTAGAGGAGGCAGGCGAGGGGACAAAAGTGCTTATAGGTGGGGATTTCAATGCCAGGATAGTACAAGTGGGGGGGAGAGTACTGGGGAGTAAAAGAGGAAGATAGTGGAACTAAAACGTCAAAGGACAAGAAAATAAACGCGGAAGGTCAGGAGCTGGTCAAATTTTTAGACGAGCTAGGCTGGTCAGTAATGAATTGAGACACAGATGGGGATATGAAAGGGGGCTTCATGCAGGCGGGAGGGGCAGGGGAGACGGTGATAGACTATGCCATAGGGGATAACGAAAGGTTAGGGAAAGGGTGCAAAGAGTGGAGATGGGGGACAGAGTGGACTCAGATCATCACCCAGTCACAGTGTGGATGAGAGGGACAGTAGTCGGGAAAGGTAGGGAAAAAGGGAGAGGAGAGCAGCTAGAGGAGTCTGAACAGAAGAGGGCAAGCAGAGATTTAGAGCAGAGGTGAAATACGAGGATGTAGGGGCAGACGACGTTGAAGAAAGAGATAGAGGAAAGGCTAAGAGAGTCTAGGCGAGTGGTAGAGGCAGAAGGGAGGCGGGATAGAGAGAAAAAGGGTTAGTACGATGAGAAATGTAGGCAAAAGAAGGCAGAAGTTGGAAGAAGTCTGAGAAGTTGGAGAAAGGGGGAGGAAGAGAGAAAAGAATATAGAAAGGCAAAAAAGGAATATAATAGGCTATGCGAGGTAAGGAATAGGGAATAGAATGAGAGATTCTTAAGGGAAGCAGCTGATGTAAAGACGTAAACCAAATTATGGGAGATAGTGAAAAGAGAAAGAAAGAAGTGGAACAGGGTAAGTGAGAGAATAGAGGTAAAGGAGTGGAGGAAGTATTTTATGGGACTGTTACGACGGTTCAAGAAGAGGGTAATATGGGGAAGGGGGACAGCAAGCAGGAAGAGGGATAGGGAGAGTGAGATACAGAAGGAGAAGATAAAGAAGGTGATGGGAAAAATGAGGGACAGAAACGCACCGGGAGGGGATGGAATAGGGAACGAGGTATAGAAATATGAAGAGGAGAATACAGAAGAGTGTGTTTGGAAAATTTGTAATAGAGTATGAAGAGCAGAAAGGTGGCCGGAAAAGTGGAAAGAGAGATGGATCGCACCGATAGTGAAAAAAGGCCAGTGGAAAAGGGTATAAGAGTGTAGAGGGGTAACACTATTGGAGAAACTGTTTAAGGTGTACGCAAGTGTGCTGGCGTATAGTCTAGGAAGGGAAGTAGAGGAGAAAAGGATTTTGCCGCACAATCAAACAGGCTTTAGGAAGGGAATGGGAACGGTGGAAAATATATGATTGCTGAACTATCTCATAAACAGACAGGTGGGGAAGGATAAAGGGAAAATGGTAGCTTTTTTGATAGATGTGAAAGCAGCATTTGAGTCGGTGGGGAGAAGCATTATGTGGGAGGCTATGGAAGGGTGGGGAGTGAGAGCAGGACTAAGGGCAAGAACAGAGGAGGTATACAGGGAAACGCGTACCAGGGTGAAGAGTGGGGGGCAAGCAGGAGAAGCCTTCTGGACGGCAAGGGGAGTAAGCAAAGGCTGCCCACTAAGCCCGCACCTGTTTGACCTGTTGATGGCATATATGGAAGAGGAGATGGGAAAAGGGAGAAAGCTCGGACGGTTGACGCTCGGACAAAGTATGATATGGACATTGGCAGATGCAGACGATGTAGTGATACTAGCAGAGAATAAAGAAGAAATGAAAATAACGACAGGAAACTAGAGAAGTACATAGATAGAAAAAGGTTAATCGTAAGTGTAGCAAAGTCCAAGGTCGTGAGGTTTAGAAAGGGACGGGGGGGGGGGGGGGGGGGAGTAAAATGAGGAAGGTGAATTGGAGATGGAAAGGTAAAAGGAGAGAGGAGGCGAGAGAGTTCTGTTATCTGGGGTATACGGTAAAGAGTAATGAGGGCAAGAGACGCACGTAAGAGAAAGGGTACGGAAAGCAGGGCTAATAATGAGACAGGTAGGGGATATAGGGAACAGGAGGTTTGAGAGGGATTGAGAAAAAAAGATTTGGCTATTTGATAGGCTAGTGAGGACAGTAATAGAGTACGCAGCACAGGTGTGGGGTGGAGGGAGCGAAAGGTGCAAGAAGCGATATATGATAGGTATTTAAGGTGGACACTAGAAGTAGACTGGACGACACCGGGCTATGTAGTCAAGGAAAAGCTGCAGAAGGATAAGCTAAGAATTAGAGCAGGAAAGAGAGCATGTAATTTTTAAAAAAGTTGGAGACGGGAGAGTGAAGTGAGATACTTAGGAGATGCTAGGAAGAGGTGAAGAGAAGGAAAGGGAAAGAGGAACAGGGATCGAGGTGAGAAAGGGAAAGAAGTTTTTTTGCGGGAAAAGGAATGGAAAGTAGGCAGGCAGTATGAAGTAGGTAAAGAGAGGAGCTGGATTTTAGGGAGAGAGAGGAAGAAAATAGCAAAAAGCAGAGAAAGGAAAGATGGGAGCAAGTAGGGGACGCATGGTATAATAGATGGTATATGCCGGTGAGAGGAGAGGGGATACCATGGTACATGAGAAAGGAATGGGGGAAGAGTAGGTGGAAAAGGGTTGCGAGGTTAAGATTAGGAAATGAGATGATGGAGGCGGGATACTGGGAAGAAGAGGCAAAGAGAAAATGTAGGGCATGCGAGTCAGAAGAGGAAACGTGGAAACACGTACGAGAAAGATGTGTAGGCGGGGGCAGGAGGGGGAAGACTTGGCAAAAGGTGGTCAAAGGTATTTTAAGAGATGAGGTGTACAGAAAGGGATGGATGACAGAACTGGAAAGGGTCAGGAGGGAGAGAATGAATGAGAAGAGGAGAGATGAATGGAAAACGAAAGTCGAGTAGGATTAGGATGGATAGGGGATAGGATAAGATAAAATGAGATGGAATGAGATAGAATAAGGATAAGATGAAAGGAAGAATAAAGAAAACGGAAAGGCACAGGGAAAGACAGAGAGAAAGGAGAGGGCATAAAATGAGTAGAGATAAGGTATAATATAAGACTAGGATAAAACACAATTTAAGAAGGGGAACGGGAGTTCTTGTAACCCTAATGGCAGCAATAAAGATTTACCACCACACTAATATGAATTACTAATATTAGTTCAAAATTAGAATAGCAAATTGAATTGAATTACTTAATTTGAAATAATTCGTACAAAAAAGTAATGTGTCTCGAGTATTTCCTCCTCACAAGGTTAATTGTATTTGTATTAATAAATCTTGGTGAGCGGTCATTGAATGTACTACGTATACTTTCGTTAACGTTTCGGCCCGAATAGGGGCCCTCCTCAGAACGATCATTTTTTGGAACGAAGTTCCTTATCGCTCGTTCACCGTAGGGGCTAGGCGGAAAAAAACGACACCAAAAAACCGACACTTTTTGGCTATAGTGCTCGTTTGCTATAGTGCGCGCGATCTCCCTCTCTCTCTCTCTCTCTATTCCAGCGTGTGCGCGCGCTCTCTCTCTCTGTCTCAGCGCTTGGGGTGGGAGACGGCAGCAGCGGTCTCTCTCACTCACAGCGCACGACTATACTTCGCCCCTCTTTCTCTCTCCTACAGCGTACAACTATACTTTGGGCCGCAGCGCGCTCTCTCACAGCGTACGTCTATACTTTGCCTCTCTTTCTTTCTCATAGCTTTCCCACTTTTTTATTTAACTGTCAAAAACATGAATTTTCTCAGTAAGACATAAACTTCTATGGATATAATACTATTAAAAGTTATTGTCTATTGTACATTAGAGCGAACATATCGTATATCCATTATGATTAAAAAAGTATATAGAACTTAAGGAGTAATTTACCTTGTATAAGAGAGAGGATTAAGACACTGGTCAAATTCATAAAATACAAATAGGAGAGCGATGGTTCTTCAAATAGGATGACAATAGACATTGGCATCTCCAATTATTAAACAGTCTAAGTGTATAAGGTTTGAATATTAACAAATAAAATAACTATAGATATTCACAATGCACAAGTCAAAAGATTGAAAAGGTTAAAGAAGGGGTTTAGGATAGTTAAAATAGTTAAAACGATACCGACACAATAATAATGGTGTCATTATCTCCCAATTCTCCATTTCTAAACAATTTTACTCAACCGTTTGAACCAACGGGTAAACAGCAACTGCTGGGCGAATCAAATGTGACCCAGAGTGAAGGCGAACAGGTATAAACAAACGTAAAAACAAGAAACGTAGTGATGTCAGAATTATGTACAACTTATAGTTAAGGTTAAACAAAGTGTCGCATGTGGGCGGTGATAAGCGGTTTGTAAATATTGCTAAGTTGTTCGAGATCTTGTCTAAGGTTAATTGAATTTGGATGCCCCACAATATTGCACATTTCTAATGGTAAACGTTTATAATAATTGGGTTCTTCGCAAACGATGTTTGCATTATCGTAGTTGAAAGAATGTTCTTTGTTGATCACATGTTTAGTTAGTGCAGTATGTCGATCCTCATTATCTTGTACATTACGTTGATGTTCTTCGAGTCTAGTACCGAGATGGCGGCCGGTTTGTCCAATATAAAATTGATTGCAATCTTTGCAAGGTATTTTATAGACAACGTTCGATCGTTTGCCCATAGGGATCCCATCTTTTCCCGAATCAAAGACCAGTTGTAAATTTTTTGATTTTTTTCCTACAAAATTGACATTGTGTTTAGTAAATAACCTATTCAATGACTCAAAGCGACCAGATACATATGGTATGGGGATAAATGTGGTGGCTGGTCTGTTGTTGTCATCTGCGGAAGCAGAGTCAATATTGTTGTCAAGTAAGTTATTGACATGGATGCGTCTCTTTTTTATGTTTGTACAAAAGGCCATGTGGATAATCATTCCATCTTAAAATATTGTATATAATTTACAGATTTTTTTCGTGGAATTCGGTACATGATAATTTAATGGCTCGGTCAACAAGATTAAAGATGGTACCGATCTTGTAAGACATCGGGTGGTGGGAATTGAAATTCAGGTATCTTTGAAACCAAGTTTTTTTGTGGAACCAATCTGTTTTGATGTTAGAGTTGTTGTGTATCAGCAATAAATCCAGGGCAAACGATCGAACGTTGTCTATAAAATACCTTGCAAAGATTGCAATCAATTTTATATTGGACAAACCGGCGGCCATCTCGGTACTAGACTCGAAGAACATCAACGTAATGTACAAGATAATGAGGATCGACATACTGCACTAACTAAACATGTGATCAACAAAGAACATTCTTTCAACTACGATAATGCAAACATCGTTTGCGAAGAACCCAATTATTATAAACGTTTACCATTAGAAATGTGCAATATTGTGGGGCATCCAAATTCAATTAACCTTAGACAAGATCTCGAACAACTTAGCAATATTTACAAACCGCTTATCACCGCCCACATGCGACACTTTGTTTAACCTTAACTATAAGTTGTACATAATTCTGACATCACTACGTTTCTTGTTTTTACGTTTGTTTATACCTGTTCGCCTTCACTCTGGGTCACATTTGATTCGCCCAGCAGTTGCTGTTTACCCGTTGGTTCAAACGGTTGAGTAAAATTGTTTAGAAATGGAGAATTGGGAGATAATGACACCATTATTATTGTGTCGGTATCGTTTTAACTATTTTAACTATCCTAAACCCCTTCTTTAACCTTTTCAATCTTTTGACTTGTGCATTGTGAATATCTATAGTTATTTTATTTGTTAATATTCAAACCTTATACACTTAGACTGTTTAATAATTGGAGATGCCAATGTCTATTGTCATCCTATTTGAAGAACCATCGCTCTCCTATTTGTATTTTATGAATTTGACCAGTGTCTTAATCCTCTCTCTTATACAAGGTAAATTACTCCTTAAGTTCTATATACTTTTTTAATCATAATGGATATACGATATGTTCGCTCTAATGTATATGATTGTCTTGACCTCGATGATGACGAATACATATTTGTTTCTTGGATATGAATGTCAATGAAACAGACGTCAATTTGTTAACGTTTCGGCCCAGGTGGGGGCGCTCCTCAGAACGAATTTTTTTTAATATGATAATCTGTCACAGAACAAGCCAAGGTTATATACAGACAGCGAGAAGGAAGAACAAAACATATATAGAAAAAAGTAAAATAAATAAATAATTGATCAATAGATAAATGATAATTAAATTAAAAATAAATATCAAATAATATAAAATCTACGATTTAACAAATGGTTTAAATAGAAAACACATCGCCAAGTGAATGCGATTTAATTTAACAGAAAACGGTATTATAATCACCTGGTGCAAGAATTTTTTGGATAAAATAGCATGATGTGGAACATGCCGATGAAACAGTTTTATAGAATAAAATTTCAAAACTTCCTGCAAAAACTGTGACAAGATATACATTGGGCAAACAAGTAGGCAATTACATACTAGAATTAAGGAGCACAAACGCAACATTCACAGCCTGTATGAAAATTACACTGCTTTAACCACACATTCCATTGAACTAGACCATGACTTTAATGATGAACGGGCTAGCGTCTTAGCTGTGGAACCGTTGTACTACAAACGCCTTCTTCTTGAGATGTGTATCATTGTTGCACATCCTTTTTCAGTTAGTTTACGTCAAGATATTGAACACCTCAGTAATACGTCGGTAATACACCATTCTTAGTTCCCCTAAGATACCTATTGTGCATATCTCTACTCTATCATCAAAATTGTCCTGTTTTCGCTTCTATGTTCCTAGGTCATATCTATGTCTCTTACTTGCCGGTAAGCCTTCTTCTAGTTCGACCGTTGTTGTGTCAATGGCTCTAACGGTCATCTAAATTCAATGTCGTGCCTTCCTTGACATTAATTTTGCTCCATGATGTGTACTTAGGAGTTCCGTATTGCACTGTATAGTGTAATAGTGTATTTTAAAATTTTATTCTATAAAACTGTTTTATCGACATGTTCCACATCATGCTTTTTTATCCAAAAAATTCTTGCACCAGGTGATTATAATACCGTTTTCTGTTAAATTAAATCGCATTCACTTGGTGATGTGTTTTCTATGTTAACCATTCGTTAAATTGTATATTTTATATTATTTTATCTTTATTTTTACTTAATTATCATTCATCTATTTATCAATTATTTATTTATTTTACTTTTTTCTATATATGTTTTGTTCTTCCTTCTCGCTCTCTGTATATAACCTTGGCTTGTTCTGTGACAGATTATCATACTAAAAAAAATTCGTTCTGAGGAGGGCCCCCATCCGTGCCGAAACGTTAACAAATTGACGTCTGTTTCATTGACCTTCACATCCAAGAAACAAATATTTATTCGTTCGCTCTAATGTACAATAGATAATATCTTTTAATAGTATTATTTCCATAGAAGTTTATGTTTTATTGAGAAAATTTATGTTCTTGACAGTTAAATAAAAATTGATCGTTCTGAAAAGGGCCCCTATCCGGGCCGAAACGTTAACGAAAATATACGTAATACATTCAATGACCGTTCACCAAAATTTACCAATATATTATCTACGAGGTCGAAAATTTTAATCCTTCTTAATTGTATTTGGCTCAAAGTTGATTTCACTAACCACGTGATGTATGATTATTTTGCTGATGAAAATCAAATTCATTTGATATTGGTTTATGAAAGCTGGGAACCTTTGACTTTAAGAAACTACGGTTTTGCAGAGTCGGCCGACTGGCCATCCCTGGTTTGTTTTACAGTTTGTGTGATTTTAACAAATTTTAAAAGCTCAAATTAAATTTCGTAACATCATATAAAATTATACGAAATTATTTGCACATAATTTTAATGAAGTTTATAGAATTTTTTCACTTTGCACAGAAACATTCTTCATCAGTTATCAGCCTTATGTAACGGGTTTGAAGAGATTTGATTTGACGAGTGGTTATCGAATCACCTCTCCACCCACACAAGATGTTATTTGGGTAATTCTGGTGCGGTCTCATCGCTGTTCTCAATCCGGAAATGATGGAAGGACTCATGAGATGGAGAAAGTGTACCTTGTGGTTGTATAAAGGCTTAATTAGAACTGAGAAATGTGCATTTGCGTAACTAGGTCATTTGGATTAGAAATAGGTGAAATGATTATTTGCACCAGCACTAAGGTAGAACTTGGAAGTTGAAACTGGAGTTAATTATACGAACGTTGGAGTAAGAATGGAACCGAAGTAAAAGCAGGAGTAGACGAAAGGTGCGCAAATCCAGAATGGTGAAGGATAGAATTAGCAGAGTCGGCAAAAAGCAAATGGCGTGAGCCAGAATTGAACTAAAAGGACAGGAATGAGACGATAAGGTTACTGTAAGGGTCGTGGAAGAGTGATCAGCTGAGAGAGATGTGTGCCGATACGCCCGAGGTAACACTCACAATCCGAATGTACAACAAACCAGGGTTGTAAATAATGTATTACATTTTTTAATGCATTGTCATATTCATTAATAATTAAATTCAAGTTTTCAATGGAAATGTTTTCCATTGAAAAAATAAATTGAATAAGTTAATGTGTTATTTTTCCACTCGAAATTTCACAACCTTGTAACAAACGTATAATAGACGTACTCAGGTAGGCAGAAGGCTACGTCGATATAATCTTGCACATAAATTCCAAAATTCGTTAATCGGTCGAAGAGGGATAAATCATCCAGTACCTACAAAGCTATAAATTGATGAATGCTAATATAACTTATTGTCTGAATGTCTACTAACACATGTAGAATGACATGTGAAATGATATATTATAATATATATCACGACCAGTCTGGGCACTTTGTTTGTATGTGCTGTAACGTGGCATTTTTGATGCCCGTTACAAGGGGCTCCTTGAACCCTGAACGGAACCAAAAATTTAGGAATTTCCGAAATTGAGTCGCGAAGTTTTTGGAAAAGAGCGCCAGGACTAGAGTCACGCATCCGAAACTACGAGAGGGGACACTTTAGCGACCAGCGTAAGATATTTCAGTTTTTTTTGTTGTTTTATTTCTCGAGCTACAACGGCATCAGGCAAGAAGTCGACACCGAATTCGAGGAAAGTGCGAAATGGCGGACTAGCAACAATTGCGAAGGAAGGATGTCGAGGCGCGGAGGGGGAGCCGACGCAGATCCCCGCATCGCGGGAATCCAAGGTGGACGCGATTCCCGCTGGCGGCCGGCGCGCCGCAGCCTCTCCCCCCTTCACCCCGCCAACAATTGACCAGCGAACTTGCGACGGACCGACTAGCGACGAGGGAGCACCACGCTCACCGCCAAGACATCATGGAGCTGCGCGGAGGACGAGATTGCGACCTAGCTTTAAGTTCTGCGCAGCGATGCTATCGAAGGTGCGCGTCGAGTTGCGCGATCGACGAAATCGATGACGGATCGATTATTGCGTATTCTTGGGGGTATGACGTCACGTGTGGGATGGCGTATCGAGATCCGTGTTGCGGCAGGTGGTAGGTTTTTGAAACCACTCTAGTTCTGGCAGTCGTGATTAGTAGTCACGTTTTGGGGGAGTTTCGCGAAGCAATGGAGTCGTCCAAAAATCGCGAAGGGAATGGAAAGGGGGTTGCAATTGAATTTCGAGCATAATTGTGAAAAGGCTTGCCGAGTAACGGATAGCCGTTTTGGATTTGCGTTGTAGAAAAGTACTCGAAATTCTTTTGCCGATTCTCTTGCTTGATGACCGTAGCCTGAGTACGCGGGTTAGAGTAAAGTAAATTTTGAGTTTCTGAAAAAGTTGAGTAGAGTCACGGGTTTTAGTTGAATCTTTCTCGTTAGTGAAACCAAGTATAGCTGAATTTCGCCGTACCGGGTCGAGCCGCGTTATCGTTTTCTTTTTGTGTCACCTCTCGAGTAGGTCGGGAAGCACCGAATTGGAGTGCTCGGATTAGCGGGTAACGTTTTGGAGGATTTTGAAAAGAATTAAGTTCGGATGCGTTGCGACTGCGTATAGTTTAGGTTACGTTTAGTTGCGCCCGCATTGAGTTCCGTACCCGTTAGTTAAGATAATGTAGGTTGAGTTGAGTTACTTTGAGCTTGTGTATAGTTGAATTTAAATGTAGTGGTGCTTGCGCTTAGTTAAGTTTACGTTTAGTTAAGATAGTGTTTAGTCGAGGTTAGGCGATGTATAGTCGAAATTGCCGTTGCGTTGCGCAGCAGTTGAGACGAGAAGTTTGAGCATGGTGTTTTAAGTTGCGAGACCTGACGGCGCACCGTCGAATAATTAGTTTCAGTTTCGTTTCGAGCAGTAATCGCCATAGAGAACAAATGGCGAATTTGCGAATTGAGAATTGCGTATGAGGATTTTGCGATCGTCGAGTGACGTTTTAGTGAGGGAGCCGCGAGCTCATTAGAGTAAGAAATAGAGTAGGTTACGTGTAATTCTATGTTTAGTTTTAGACTCGCGATGAGCGATTTTTGAATTATATTTTTTTTTTTGTTTTGTATCACCGCTATTGTGAAATATAAGATTTTATTTTACTTTTGTTAAATAGCGTGTATATTTCGAGTGTCTCTCTCTCTCTCCAAAAATTACCCCTCCCCTCTCCGCGGTACTGAGCTATCGAGCATATGCCCGAGGAATAGCGTATTAATGATTTCGAGGCGTGTTAATCACGCCAGGCGCCCAACAAAAACTTTGCGATATTGTTTTAGATCCAGGGTACATCGTGGACGCCAAATTATTGTGCACGCGGTAAGTTCTCGGTCATTTTCTCCGAGTGACCGAGGAGCGGGAAAAATCCACGTCACAGTGCATGCAGGCCGGTTAATTTAACTTCAAGTCTAGGATAAGAAGACTAGAATGTCCTGTAATTTTGAGCACAAAGAACGATCAACTAAGCATCTATTAGCTCAGTTTTCAAACGCAGCGTTGTTTCGTGGTGTAGTGACTTCAAAAACGAGCAGTCCTCGATGATTCTATTTATCAGTGAAACGAACCAAATGAAAATTGAGCAAGTCAAAACTTTGACTTTAAAACTTCATGCCATGTAAACCACAATGCCTTATCTGTTATGACGTCATTATGTCAACCTTGTAAGTGTCACATCTAACGGCTGTTTTTAAAACAATTCTGTCTACACTATAGTTGCTGTCACAGTCGTCCACAACATCGTACTCGGAAGCGAAGGTATAATAGAGATTCTCCACCGGAGTGGCCTCAGCCTTGCACAAATTACTCTTTCATCAACTAGAATTCAGGTAATTACTTCTATTTTCATGCAGTCGACAATAAAGAATTTTTGCACTTGTTGGAACTTCGCATCATTGGTATTCTTTGGTATTTAAAATAAATATATTTCCGAATAATTTGTTGACAGAGTCTGCATTTTGTTCTTGAACTGTCTCACGATAATAGTCCTAGAGTCGTTACAATTATTAGACCATTTCGAATGTTGAAAATAACCGTTGAGTATCATCAATGGTACAGGGACTACCTTCTCAAGATTCTACGTTAGAATGCGAAAGTGTTCGTAGTGATAGCATATGGCCGCCAAATGCAACTGTTGAGTGTCAGCCCAGAATTATTTACTTCACCCAACTTCTGTGCTGAAAAAAGGCATAACTTAAATTTAGAATCATTGCTAAGCAAATTTCACAAAGCTTAATGAAGCATACCATGTGATTATTCTGTGATAATTCAAACGTGAATGATTACTGGGTTTAAGATATATTCTTGTATGACCGAGAATGGCATTCTACGTGGCGCTGCGACTTCAAGCGATAGAACGAGGGAAATACCCCTTTGCAATCGCGGCCCAGTGCTACCGTAATTAGAAGAAGAGTTTGAAGTATAGTATCTCTGACGGTTATGTTCCACAATGGTGGCATACCATCAAATTTAGCCCCAATTCCTACCTTACTGACAGTAGATGTGACCTGCGATGAGTAAGAAATGACCTGTATTCCCGGCCGATTTCACCGACAGGAAGTTTGATAACAAGAACTTCTGTGTTAGATTGGTGAACATTTTGGATTTTGCCGTTGGGTATCAGCCGTCTTACTGACAAAAGTGGTGACACCAGTGGCACCCCCTTCATTGATCAGTCGCTGTTTAACCAATTAGATCTGTCTGGTTTCCAGTGTCCACCGCAAAACAACGGTGTTACTGTCCAATCTTACTTACACTTGGTATTACCCACGAGAGTGTTACTATAGGTTTTTACAAGTATCCCCCCCCCCCCCCAACCCTTTATCAATTAGTGTTGTTCTATCAATATTGATCGATTCTGCTTCGTTTTCAATATCTGCCGTGAAATGGCTACTTTCACGGGGTAGCAGTGAGGAAGTCACAACGTTTGAAAATAACAGTTTTCTTACATCAACTGAAATTAATTTTAAGGGGGTTAACTACCTCCCTAAAATATTATTTTTGACAATTCCCAAGCATAATAGGGCCTAATGTACAAATTGCAGGGAAACTTGAATTCGTGGGGTTTCTGACGTTGCTCTTTCTGTATTTGAAGTCCAAATTAAAATGTTCAAAATGGCGCATCCAGCATGGCCTACGTAAAAAACGAAAAGTCGATCGATTTTCACCATAGGTAGGTGTTTAGGGAGATGGCAAAAAGATATGGATCATTGACGTAGGATCCGCGAACTAGTGATTGAGGACGAGTATAAATGAAATGAAATGATGTTGAGATGGAGTCGGATTTTTATCGATTTTGATGCGGCGATACAGACCGTATCGCAAGAGAACGTTACACAGACTGATGGTTTACAGAGCGAGAGAACATATAGATTACACACATACATGATTTTGAGACAGTAGAGAATACATGATACAGCTGATAGGTTTTGAATCGCGACACGGGCAAGCGGCGAGATCTGAAGCAGAGATGGCAAGTAAATTGCACGCGAGTGTGCGTCCATTCGTGAGGACGATTTTGAGTGTCGCGAGACACACATTTAACTAATTCGATACTTTGCCGAAACAGTAGGTGGAAGCTGTTTTCGAGATCGCTGATCATGGATCTTCTCGCTAAAATAGATATGATATTTTTTCATATCATTTTATAGATGGCCGGGACCGTCTTGCGTAGCTTTTAACAAGTAGTGTAATACACTTGTAAACATGTCACATAGATACAAGGTCTATAATTGTGCATCTTGAGACGAATTTTATAATATATGGTAATATGTACATGTTACATGTTTTGCATATCAATATGGGTAGGTGATAACTTGCTCATACTGTAGTAAATGAGCTGGGCGTTGAAAATAGGTATCATTGTCTTTCGTTAGTTCACCATTAGGTTGACAAATTGCAGTTATTAATGTGATAAACGTATTGACCTTGCTGCTGGTAGAATTTTGTGGTCGAGGCAACGAAATCATAAGACTTAACGGAATTGCATCTCAAAGAATTACTACACACAATCATTACCAGTTCTCTGAACGATTCATTTTCCTTGATGTGCATGGAACGAGATTAGAACTAGAGAACTCTGTAGCAGCAAATGAAGCAGTAAATACCGATAATGATTGGCTTACGGAAGCTATAGCATGCATCTCGAAACCAAAAAGCTGTAGTGCTGTAGCTTCCTCTTGTGCTCGAAAAGGAAAAACACTTTATATTCACAAAAAGCTGTATACCCGTTAAAAACGGCAGTTCATACCCAAAGATGAATTTGTAGATTTCGAGTATAAACAAAGAACTGTCGATTATTGGCAAAGCGGAAAAAGAAAACATTGAACTCTTGCAGTAGTTCAAAACAGGCTCAAGTGACACGAGTCTAAACGGCAGTTACGAAGAAGGGCGGCA